>NC_051391.1:44990790-44998290 GCF_015228065.2 Penaeus monodon
TCGGAATAAATGGTTCCCAAAGGTGATGAGTGTTCTAACCACGCACTTTGAACCTTAGCTTAAGTACAACTTTCACAGAACTACAAATGATTCTGGTCTTGAAAGTGATATAAAGATAACATATAGAAATTTATCTTCAAAAAATTAATTTAATCTATTTACAAACTATATACATTTTCCATCACAATCCTATAGCTAATCAGATCCTTGATGTGACTGCCTCTTCGGAAATCACATCCACCTTTTTAATTGCCCACTACAGATTATCACATCACTGCAGCCCGCGATACAGAGGAAGCCTACTCGAACCCACGGGAGGAAATCACCTGTACAAATTGCGCTCGGTCTTTCTTGTCCAGAATTCTTAACGTCATGAAACCTCTGCTCCTGCAAGGGCCGCATGGCCTGTGTGATCCAGGGGTTTGTCATGGTACTCCGAGTGACCGCTTCAACTCCGGCGATTTTTTTTTCTCCAGTGCTGTTGATTGTGACGCCAGCCGAAGCGGGGCAGCAGGAGCAAGGCCGCTGAGCCTGCGACGGGAACCTTTCCAGGCTGAACTCAACCTTGGTCTGTGTTGATTCTTTCAGAGATCGTATGTTTTTGCCCCAACCATGATGCCTTCAAGAATTTCTTTTCATTCTTTCGCTCGCATCGTGAGGAAAGCGTCTTCTCTCTTAATTTGTTTTGTTTTCAATTTAAATATTCGACATTTATTTACTGAATACAAACTCTCTGGAATATGAAGTTAAGTTCGTAGTATTCCAAGCCAAGCTGGTCCGATGATAAGTTACAGGTGTCCTGCAAGTAGAAAAGTAATTGTTATAACTTTCAATTGTACTTTACGTAATGTTTAATTGTGAAATTAGTCCATGCACTGTGAAAAAAACATCCCTTGGACAGGCTCATTATCGAAGATAAATGACTGGTATCGTATAAATGTTGTTGTCAAATAAATCGTTTTACGACATTTAAATACATATAAATGTTCGCGCGCGCGTGTAAATCATATGTAAATCATACTTTTTGAGGCTACATTAATTACTGACCTCCTCCTCTACATCTTTCGGTATCCGGAACTTGTATAACACTTGGTGCCACATGCCAACGTTCTTCAGTGTGACGTAGTAGGAGCCCGAGGCCCCGTCGCCAACGCCCTCGACGACCTCGTTGGGCGACAGCAGACCGCCAGAATCCGAGCACTGTTCGGAGGGGAAGCTGGGGATGCTGTCGCTCGAGTTCCCGCAGAAGAAAGGCCGTCTGGGTGTCGCCCCCAACATGAAGCTGAAAGGAAAGAAGAGAGACGTAAACATTTGGATCACTTGCCTTTGATTCTTTCAGTTAGTATCCCTTTTCCCTCTCGCTGTTGCTGTCCCTCGTTCCTCTTTTTCTTCCTTATCTCCTCACTTCCTCCCTTCTTCCTTTTCGTTATTTTCCTTCCTCCACATCTTCCGCGTGTTAGTCCTAGCACTTGTCCTCAATATCCTTACATATTTTCACGTATAAACCTTAAATATAATAAATATCGTGTTTAAGTTTGTCCACAGCATTACCTGAACTGTAACGTGAGGTTGGTGTGTGGCATGAACCTGGAAATGGGGAGCATGTACGTGTAATTGGTGGCGTTGTTCATCAAGCAGTCCTGATAGAACTCGGAGGAATTGAAGCAGTACAGGTAGTTGATGCTTGTGTTTAACTCGACGATCATTACGGTGGGGATCTGTATGTTTACCCCTGCGAAGAAAGAAAAAAATGTTTACATTATTCTTAGTGAGTCTTCATTCGCCAGAAGTAACAACTATATGATTATGCAGTACTTACTTTTATCGGTAATTCCAACGCTATCAACGAGAGATAAAAACGAAAGCTCGAAAACTCACTTGTCTGTGGCTTGTAATGGTCCCTGGTGCTTGCGGTGGACCTCTTAGTGTGGATGGAACGTTTACTGAGAGTCTGCTTGATGCTACGGAAGTTAGTTGGGCGACTCATCATGCGTGCTTGGTATCGCGAATGCCTGGAGTACTGGTCCAAGGATGCAGACTTCTTGCTTGGAACAGGCTGAAGGGTAAAGTTGAAGGGTATTAGTGTATGACACGAGGAAATATGAATTTTCACAGAATGTTTTCGTAGCATCAGTCACATCTGCAAAATAACTATCTCATCAAAGGTCAAAATTACCTTGAGTCGTTGTGTCTCTGCCTGTGTAGTAGAGTCGTTAACGGTGTTGGGGTCGCTGGTGGAAAGCTTATTGGTGATGAGTTCGCTGTACCGAGACATGGTGGGCAGAACCGTCGTTGTGCCTGAAAGTCATGCGATGACATGCATCAGTTAACTACATTCGATATTTTCTTAATGATATTCTCCTAAAAATGTGTACCTTTTAAGCAAATCTGTAAATTATAAATTGTCAGTTCCCATTGCTATAACTGAACTACATCTCGGTCTATCGTACGAAGCAGCATCACTATCTTCCATCAAAAACTAACCATGCGGGCGCCGTCGTGTGATGGTGATAGCGGCAGCAGCTGTCGTGGGGCTCGGACCGAGCATCGGTTCATCCACGGGGCAGCAGAACACCTACAAGGACACGATTTATTAGCTTAAAACAATTTTCCTTTTTTATTTAAATCGTAGACGAAGTCTCTCCAAAACTATCCAGTAAACCCTTTTGTTCGGATATTCCACTAGAGCATATTAAACTTCATTAAATAAAACTATGTCCACGAATTCACGTATGAACAGCCTACCTGGCACGTCGGCCCGTCGTCGTAACATCCGTCCGGCTTGCCGATGACGGGCGGCAGCGGGTAGACCGGCATCCTCGTGGTGGTCGTCGTGAAAGGCTTCGTGGTGAACCAGGTGGAGGCATAGGACCCGTCGTCTGTCGAAGTCGTCCTCGTTGTGGAGGGAGGCCGGAACGTTGGAGTTATCATGGAGGACGACAGGAAAATGGGCGTACTCGTAGTCGTGCTGCGAAGAGAGAGAGAGGGCTTCATTTACAAAACGTTTTCATAAACGATTTGCGGTGAAAGTTAATCAGTTTCCACTACAACGCAGTTTCGGGATCGAACGTCTAATGGGCTCCACTTACGGGGTCGGGGCGGAAGTCGTACTCTTCCGGCGGTCTTGGTAGTCCAGGATGAAGATCGTCGCCATGGCCATTAAACTGAAAAAAAAAAAACATCAATGAACTACGGTGTATAATCACACACTACCATAGCTAACCAACCATGGAAGAACAATATGACAAAAAAATATAAATAAATAAATAAATAAATAAACAAATAAATAAAATAAAATAAAAAAATAAATAGGTAAATAATGAAATAAAATCAAATAAAAGCTATTCTCTGACCCACTCACCATAGAGCCATAATGCACACGAGGGTGATTGTGGTGACCTGCAAGGACTTGTTGTTGCAGAATCCGTCATCATGGCCTCCTCCTAGGTGCTTGTGCCGCCGTCGGGAGCAACCTCGTCCCCGCTGACTCACCGAGGACACGCGCGAGGTAGCTTTGGGGAGAAGGGAAATCAGGATTAGGATTCTGGTATTTTGATTCTTAGGGTCGTTTATTGTGCATTGGTTGGGGGGGGGGGTCAGATGGCGGAAATAATGATGACTGTGGTAATCTAATGATGGTAATTTTCATTGCAATATTCGATTATAATAATGCTTGGCTAATAATGTAAACAATGGTAATGCCAGTGTTATTGGTTTTGGTAATGCTAATAATTAAAAAAAATAATAATAACAACAATAATAATAATTTCATGATAATTAAATGATAATAACAATAGCAATTATCTTAAGAAATTAAATACTACTACTACGACTAATAGTACAAATAAATACCCTGAACAACATTATTAAGATAACAGGATGCTTAACAACAACGATAAAAAATATGAAAACACCAAAGGCAAGAGAACAACGGACGGACGAGATGCGCACCAGAGGTTCGCGTGGAGATAGAGGAGGTGGTCGATTTGAACGACTCGAACCGCCTGAGTTGCGAGATCTTCTGGTTCATTCTCTCGAGTTCGCCGATGCGGTTCTCCAGGTTGCCGGTCACTTTGCAAAGCTCCTTCACGGCGCCGACGTTTTCCATGAAGATCCGCTCCTGTGGTGGAAAGAGGAAAGTGGTGTTTTCACTGGGTGGTCCCTTTTCTCTCCGTATTTTTATGCAGGCTTGATTATATTTAACGCCATTCGCATCTTTTTTTCTTCTGTTTCTTGCTGCCTGTCTTTCTGTTCGTCTGTTTCTCTCGTAATCTTACTGTTTGTTTTATTCGTTTGTGTTGTGTGTGTGTGTGTGTGTGTGTGTGTGTGTGTGTGTGTGTGTGTGTGTGTGTGTGTGTGTGTGTGTGTGTGTGTGTGTGTGTGTGTGTGTGTGTGTGTGTATACAAATAAATAAATAAATAAATAAATTAATTAATTAATTTATATATATATATATATATATATATATATATATATATATATATATATATATATATATATATATATATAAATCAACACGAGCGACCCCTCTGAAATGGAAACAAATAGAATTCCAACGAAACGCACCTTATTGACCAAGAGAAAGTTGTCGATCTTCTCGCCGTTGGAAAGTGTGACGTCACCCGTTGTTTTTACGGCGTCGGGTATGACCTCTTTCACCTGTTACGGAAAAAAAACATGGATGTCAACCGTGAAAATTAAATGATGGCGTGACGGATGAGTACATACAGAAAGAGAGAGAGAGAGAGAGAGAGAGAGAGAGAGAGAGAGAGAGAGAGAGAGAGAGAGAGAGAGAGAGAGAGAGAGAGAGAGAGAGAGAGAGAGAGAGAGAGAGAGAGAGAGAGAGAGAGTGAGAGAGAGAGAGAGAGGTGAGAGAGAATAGTTAGATAAACAGATAAAAACTTGAATAAGGCTCCGACAGATTTATACCTTATTAGTACTGATGAAACGGGAACTACATTTTGTGAATAAAAGAATGAATAGGTAGAACAAAACAAATAAAAACAAAACAAAACAGAACAGCGGAATGAGAGATAAGGCACAATAAGGAAGAAAGGTGAAAGAAGAAATGTTAGACATGGAAAAAAAAAAAAAAAAAAAAAAAAAAAAGCATACGGCACAAAAGGGAAAGAATATAAGAAAAAAAAAATACAACAAAACTGCAAGACGAGGAAATAATTCAGAACATACACACACAACAAAGAAAAAGAAAAAGAAAAAAGAAAAAAGAAAGAAAGAAAAAAAGAATAAACTCGGTGCCAAATAAACAAGAGAATGAAATAAAGACAAACTGACCTCCTGCGCAATCACACCCGTGTCGTAGACGTCATCTCCCCTCATGCCGACCTGCTCCGCGAATTCCTCCTTGTACGCGTATTTCACCACGCGGAGGTTCTGCACGTTCTTCAGCTGCTCCTTTGTGTCCACCTGGAGAACGGCAACGTGTTAAGAGGGGATGGGGGTCAATTTTGGGTTATGTGTTTGTATACTGTTTTTTTTTTTTTCTATTTCTCTGTTTATTTGCTGTCTCTGTTTTTACCTCGGTCTTTATTTTTGTCTTGATCTGTGTTTCTTTGTTTCTTTTACGCTCTCTCTATCTGTCTCACTTCTCACCTCTCTCTTTTCTTTCTCTCTCTCACTTCTCACTTCTCTCTCACTTCTCTCTCTCTCTCTCTCTCTCTCTCTCTCTCTCTCTCTCTCTCTCTCCCTCACTCTTCTTCATCCTTCTCTTTCTCTTTTCCGTCTCCTCCGTCTGCATTTGCATTTCTTACATCTACATCTACATCTGTATCTGCATCTGCTTCTCCGTCTCCCGCCCCCGCCCCTACTCCCACCGCCTCTCACCTCAGCAACATCCTTCTTGGCCCGTTTGTCAGAAGGCTGCAGGAACTGGCCGGTAATCTTGAGGTTTCCGTGTATGACCAGGGCTTCGTCAGGTCGATCCGTGTTAACACCCACGCGTCCCATGTGGTAGATGGATTCTGGCAACGTGCCGCGCTGGAAAGTGTATTCCACGTCGCTCTCGAATTGCCCGGGGTTGGACGCCTACGAAAAGAAAAAGATGGTGATAGGGTGTGAAGATAGCTGTTGCGTAAGGATGTAAGAATGCTTTTAGTGCTTGTCAGTGTCAGATATTCTCCTTCCTGTCTTGTTCCTTTCTAGCACTGCTCCCTCTCTTACACACCAGCCTACACGACCCCTTACCCTGACAATGATCTTCTCGGACGCATGCGCGGCGATGATGTAGGCGTTGTCCCCGCAATGGGCCTTCAGCGCCACAACCAGGTAGAAATAGCGCTGGTCCGGATTCGGCTTGCCCTTCTTCCTCATGTTGTTGCTCGTGGTCTCGGAGAAGTGGAGGCGCCCCACCGTGATCTTGCTCATGTGGTCTTGCTTGAGGTCCACGCTATAAGAACAAGGACGTATCTTTAAGCAGGAGGTAGATACAATTTTGGAAGAACTTTAGGAGTTTGTGGCCATATATATTGCATGTATTTTAGTTACAAATAATATATTTCTATCAGTTTCTGGTTTAGCTCTTTTTTTATTCAAGGTATTTATAAGCAGAAAGAATCTAAAGTAAACAGTTGCTGTTCTAATAATATGAAAAATACTGATCCACTGCTTACGGGACGGGATGGAAGGCCTTCTTGCTGCGGTCACTCTGGCTCTGCTCAACGCGGATACTCTGTGACGGAGATTCGGTCTTGACGCCGAAGAAGTGGACAAAGAATTGGTCGATCTTCTGCAAGCCGTCGGGGCTCTTGACGAAAACGGGTTCTCCGCCAGAAACCTTTTGGAGGAATGACGTAGTTTAAGATACTGATTCTTACTGACAAATATATTTTTTTCTGGATAGCATCAACCAGTTCAACCAGTGTATCAAATTCAGTCCCCAGTATAAACTGACCTGGACGTGGACGGTGACTTGGAAGTGGTTCTTCTTCTGACAGACGAAAGCTTCATCCGGGTTGGAGAAGTTGAAACCTTTGTCAGCATCCACCCGGAATGTCGTCAGCGGTCTGGCAAGTGAGAGAACGCGTCAGTCCATAATTTAAACCAACAATAATACTAATAATGATAAATAAGTCACTCGAATCTAGCCTGCCACTATTAAAATACCACACATTAAATATGACGAATATTTCGAATCTTACATTTCTTTAAGTCCGGCATCACACATGAGGCTCCAGGAATGCTGCTGGAAGTTCTGGAACCGAATGCACTGGTAGGATCCATCAAGGAAAGGCCCGCCGGAGGAGTCCATGGTGTACTCATCCTCCTCAGTGTAGGAGGTGACGGCCACGTTAGGACCCAGGTGGCTGGTAACTCCTACTTGGTCTGTGGGTCGTGATGAGAGGTTAATCGAGGGTACAGTGTGTTTAGGCGGAGAAGGAGAGGTGAGAGTTCCCAAGTGGCAGAGGGTGCAACTAAGGGGTTGAAAAGTGTGAGAAAAGAGTGCATACAGGCAGTATTCAGTAAGGAGGTAACCAGAATTTG
>NC_051391.1:45003290-45005790 GCF_015228065.2 Penaeus monodon
AATGTAAAAAATGTATAGATGCACTGATATCATACCACAATATCAGAGAAGAAAAGAGCACTGGACTTACATGGTGTCGTTATTGTCATCGTTGATGTAGCTCTCCAGTTGGCTGATATCCAGGCCTTCGTTGTCGATGCCGCCCTCCCAGTCGCGCTCTGGGGAACACAACCACATGCTATTAAACTCAAACCCACTACACATAATAACGCACCTAAATAACTACCATAAAATCCAGAATTCATGTCTAATATCCAACCACACAGGCTACAATTAAACCCAAAAGGAACTACAAAATAATAATACATATAATCTTAAAATCCAGAATCCACGTCCAGTGTAAAAGTATGGGTGCACCGTTTGTGTGGATTATGATAATAACATTACGAGGGCACTGATATTAAGTTTTTTGTTTTATTATATATATCAGTAGTGTCATAATCGGAGTTCCTGATATGAATCGGACATTCAGCTTCCAACTGGAATACTGGGTGATATTCGGGAAAAAATACGATACTGGTATGTTTGCTACAAGATGCAAGTCACAAAAAAATAGGTCTGAGCTTATGAGCTGGGTTGCATCATTCAAAAAGTAACTATTTCGAATTTAAAACAGGACAGGTAAGCTCTTAGGTGTTATCAGGAAGTAGGCTGTTATCATTACAGAAGCTCATCACTATCGCAGGCTCTCACGCCCTGTTTCACCATCACTGCCCCTTCTTCCCGCGCCCTTCCCACCCTCGTCTGTGCTTAGGCTTCCTTACTTAGAAATTAGATTTAGGTTTCTACTTTGTCTCCCGGTCTACTCAGTTTCTAAACAGCTAGAAAATTAGCGAGCAAATGGAGAGAGGTTGTGAGCATGCGAAAAGAGGTGGGACAACTTCTGTTACTCAAACGTTGCCTTTATATACTCGACCTTTTGATTTGGTTCTTGAGAGAGAGAGAGAGAGAGAGAGAGAGAGAGAGAGAGAGAGAAGAGAGAGAGAGAGAGAGGAGAGAGAGAGAGAGAGAGGGAGGGAGGGAGGGGGGAGGGGGGGAGGAAAGGAAGGAAGGAAGGAAGAAAGGAAGGGAAGGGAGGAAAGGAAGGGAGGGAGGGAGGAGAGAGAGAGAGAGAGAGAGAGAGAGAGAGGAGAGAGAGAGAGAGAGAGAGAGAGAGAGAGAGAGAGAGAGAGAGAGAGAGAGAGAGAAATTCAAACAACAAGGAAGTATCAGGTAAATACAAACTTCCAACAACACCCCTCCGAAAGCCACAATTATTCTCCCACACGAATTCGCTCGAGAAAAAAAAGGGGGGGGGGGATATATGGACGCCAGAATAATAACAAAAGTAAGCGCAAAAAAGGTTGCAAGTGGTTTACCATCGCTGCCAAATCCCGGAGATGGAAGTGACGATGCACAAGAGCGTCAGAGCAGCGAGAGTGAGAGAGTGACGGAGCTTTTCTCGGAGGCGTGCAAGACGAGGGCGAAAGTGAGAGGAGGGTCGGCGTGACCGCGGGGGATGTGAGGCTGACGCAGATGTGGGAAAGCGCTGATCTGTATGTCTCTCTGTCTGTCTGTCTCTTTCTCTTCCTTCCGCCCCTCTCACTCTCACTCTCATTCTCACTCACTCACTTACTCTCTCTCTCTCTCTTTCTCTTTCTTTCTCTCTCTCTCTCTCTCTCTCTCTCTCTCCTCACTCACTCACTCTCTCTCTCTCTCTCTCTCTCTCTCTCTCTCTCTCTCTCTCGCTCTCTCTCTCTCTCTCTCTCTCTCGTTCTTCTTTACCTTGCTATTACTGAAAAAAGTTGCCATTTAATTTAATTAAGGTCTAGTGAATTGTGAAAACTTTATAGATTTTTCTTTAAACAACAGGAATGCATCTGGGATTGATATGCGAGTTGGAGATGCGTGTTTTAGAATATTTAATCAGAATACTTATTTGTTAACCGTTTAGGCAAACATATATTTCCACTAAATAACCACATGAGCTACGTGACTTAATCGTGAGTTTATACTTTATGTTCGATTTTTCTGTACAAAATGAAAGTCAAATTTGGTCTTGTTTCTACAGACTACGGGCATTTCAAACCACACTGGTCACGAACGTATTATGTCACTCTCACTCTCTTTCTCTCCCCCCCCCCTCTCTCTCTCTCTCTTTCACTTCCCCCCCCCCCCTCTCTCTCTCTCTCTCTCTCTCTCTCTCTCTCTCTCTCCCCCCCCCCCTCTCTCTCTCTCTCTCTCTCTCTCTCATTCCCTCTCTCTTTGTTTATATACTGTATTCTCCCCGACCCGAGAGTACCGGGGATGGCGAGGGTACGCGATGGCACAGTCCACACAAAGGACTCTTATATTAGAGCGATAATACGGAGGAGGCAGGATAATACAGTCATCGTAATGTATTCCTTATGAAGAACTTCTGTCCGAACAGCTTTATCTTTTTTCTTTTTTTCCACGAGTAAAAGTTATTTGAAGTTTTCTACATGATTCGGCGTTAATAATAAATGGGAAGGACTAATAC
>NC_051391.1:45010790-45027206 GCF_015228065.2 Penaeus monodon
ATTCCAAAACAATGAAAACCTGGACTAGTTTTTTTCTTTTTTTTTCTTTCCCGCAGAGAGTTGAGGTAACCGCCATTCACATTTCATATTGCCTTCACCGCGCGTTCCCATTGGCCCAGATTTTCACGGGTTACAAGGAACCGCAGTTCAATGATGACCGCTGTCCAACGTGCTTTCCCACAACTGCTTCGAGAAATATCTACATGCAAATAACAAGTTTGAACAAAGGGAGTCGTGCCATGTACTTCTTGGAGCACAATGGTTAATTATAATAGTAAAGGCAGTAGTAGAGCACTGTAACACCATTACTGATAATGATGTTGAAATCCGTAGATCCCAAGTAACAGCCTAAGTACCTATTTCGGTGCAATGACCCCCCAGGCATCAATACACAAGGTACAATACTTTTTCAGCCCCCAACCCCGTATTTACCACCTCGAATACCTATCGTTATTATTTTCCGTGTGAACCCTGATGCCCTTTCGCTGATTCAGAATGAGGTACGTTATAAATGCTGAATATTCTTACTTTCTCTCCCCCGCGACGATGAAACAGGCAGTGTGACGCAAGCACCGGGCGCAGCAGCGTGGCACCCTTAATGGACGCCGGCACATCCCAACCCTTCCACTATACACACGAGAAACAATGCGCAGGCTCTTATTTATCATCATCACTTAGCGGCCCACCATGCATGCAGCGGCAGACAAACAGCATCGAGAGGAGAGCGATCCTTGGCCCACTTACCGAGCAAACCGACGCCTCGGCTTAAAATTGAACAACCATACACATGCTTGGAGGTATCGCGTGCTCTCCCCTTTTCCCTTTATCTTGATTCTTGCCTGTTCTATGGTCTGTGTGAGAGCGAGGTTTGCCCTCCCTCCCGCACGGCAAAGTCGGAGGATGAACTTGGGGCATGCGGAAATGAACGATGTGACCGGAAACTAGATAATGAAAAATGCGGTCGAAATTCTCCGTATATTATGGCTTCTTTCAGCGTTCCAGGGCCAGGCGTTCGAAGGTACTCAATATAACTGGCCATTCTCTGTGAAAGCCATGTGCATGCAGAGATTCAAGCGCGTGCGGACACTCACTCACACACACACACACACACAAACACACACACACGCAGATAGGCTTATACATATATGCACACACACACACACACACACACACACACACACACACACACACACACACACACACACACACACACACACACACACACACACACACACAAACACACACACGCAGATAGGCTTATACATATATCACACACCACACACACACACACACACACACACACACACACACACACACACACACACACAAATGTACTACTCTACTACTCTATAACTTCTTGGGAGGAAGGAGCACTCGAGTTGCGAGCGTCTGAACACGCGCCGAGGCTTACGTGCAATGTTCCACTCGACATCACGATAAACAATTGCCATAAAACGCGAGTCATCAAGCAGAGCCGTAAGAGCTTTTAAAAACTTGTCTGTTTCCAAAAGCGAGATTTTCTGTAAACTCGAAAAAGAAGTAACCTGCCTCAATCTCGACTTTCAGTCCGCACGAAATTGGAGCATAGTGTAATTGATTAAATGCGACACTTTCACTAAAATCAGCTGTGTGCAACCATTAGGAAGATAGTCCTTTCTCGACTTCGGGGGCTTGAAAATGATCAACATTTTTTTCACATAGTGCATATATATACAATTCCCTTCCCTTAAAACTATGCAAGACCTTTTACTCTATAAAATTTTGATAAAAGCAAAAAGCTTTAGATACCTACACATAAGAGATGTATTTTTCTGTATCTAAAAGGACCATTTTGTAGCAATTCATTAGCAGTTTAATCAGTTTTTAATGTGCACCCTTCTGTTGGCCTTAAAACATATCACAGCATACTTTGATCGTCATCATAAGGCATTTTGATTGAGTTCACTTGTCTTTATTTTCCCATGGCATCTAAGCTACAATAAATTAATTTTTAAATGTATTTTTTTCACATATACCGAAAGGAAATACTGTATACCAAAACTTTTTTATCTGAGGACCTTGAGAATTTTATAGTACCGACATGATCGATTCGGGGGATATCATCTTGTTGATTTGCAGGTAATAAAAGGGGGCTGTATAAGAAACCATTACACCTCACAATATAAAAAAAACATCAGTTTCTCTCTCGTTACAACAATAAGTTACGCTTTTTCTAAGTTAATCTGGTCTTGACGGACATTCGACAGGAAAGCCAGATTAGGAAACGCCACCTGCTTTCATACTGTGTTCATTATTCTTATACCTATTAATCATGATCGCTAACATTACTTATATTTGCGTATTCCTACAAAGTCTGCGAATACTGATCATAAAAAAATACCAGTCTGACCCTGAAGAAGTTAGTGAATTCCGTCGAAGCATACCTTACCATCACCGTTCAATGGTACTGTAAAAACTTTTTCGTCAAATAAGCGATCCTTGGACACCGAGAACCCGCCCACACCACACCCAAATCAAACTGCGGCTGATGAGGTAACAGACGGTTTCTTCCTCTTGTCCCAATGAATCGTCGACAGACATTGTTATTTTAAGCCTCTTTCCCGCCCACAGCGCGCTTTGTTTAGTGGGACAACAGTCAGAAAAAATATATTCCCCACCCCTTCCTTACGCCCTTTCCTTCGCGTGGAGTGGTTGCCCTTGACGGAGGTACAGCCTGAACCCGCCTCGCGCCCACACGACGCCGAGGGTGGCGCCAAGCCCTGACGTGGGATCCGCCGGGTCCGGACAGGAGCGACTGACTAACCTCCGCGGGTCGCACGGGTCACTCCGGTTGTACGAATAACTGTGTCTTATGGTGAGGTACCGTTGAGGGTCACCGGCAACAGCCAGGGGTTACCAGGTCTTGTGCTGTGACCCTGCATGACCTTGCGGCGGCTGCACAACACTGCCCACAAGATTGCACACGTAATCACTTAATGAGCACTCAGTGTCCATATTCATTTGACTGAGTTCTTTAGGCTAAATACATTTCTAATTGTGCTAACTCATTAATGCCGGGATAATTAGCTTCTTTACAAGCTGATGACGCATGTAACCGAAACTTGTCAGACGCAGTAAAAAATCTATAGGTGTATATATAATTCCTATTTTTATGTGTTTCATCCCACTGATGAAAAGCAAATTATAACAAGTCTGTATGAATGAGTGAGTCGGCAGTAGTGCGCGGGTCACTGAGCAGGCGGGTCACAACTGAACAAAACCAAAATTCCTCAAACAACAGACGACCACAAAGCACAACGTGGCCTACAGAGTAAATGCACGTGTAATGCACTTTGCAAATACTTTATTGTGAAGTTATGTCTAATCTGACTCTACAACTATGAAAGCAGACTTCCGGTAATTAATTTTTCATAACGTTGCTGATCTATGGGAAAACTGAACAAAAAGAAAGACATTGTCCTTTATTGATTCCTGCTAATATTTAACATTTTATGGGAAGGGTGAGTATCGCGTTACGTACCGAACGGTTAAACAGTAACTAAAGTAATTACTGTAGAACAGTAACTACTAAAGTAGTTACTGTATAACAGTAACTACTAAAGTAGTTACTGTATAACAGTAACTACTCAATGGAACTCCATGTTCAATTAAAGACACGAAAATCTGTACTCCAAGGGAATTTTCAAAATTATATAAAACCAACCATATGTTTACTCATGAAAATATTTTTTGTTCTAAATACCTCTTATGGTACGTAATGTCCCGGCAGAAGCTCCCGCCAAGGGCACAGCACGCCGCGGGCAGCAGGTAAGAGCGAACTTCCTCTCCTCCCCGCCAGGGCGTATTCGTGTGTCGCATGACCAATGCGCTTGGACAACCGCAGCAGATATGCCTGGAGAAATGTGTGAGATTTGCCGAAATATCTACGTTTAACGGGCCGCAAAAGCGTTCGGAAAGGAAAGACACTGACGCTTTTCCAAGGTAATAGCGTGTGGAGCTCACCTGATTACCACAAGGGTCAGAACTTCCTCGCTACACGAGGAAGCTCCTAATGAAGAAAACCGTCAAGAGTGCCTACATATCCACGCACCATATCTAAACATGGCGTCCACCGGAGCAAAAAGTCCTGCTAACGGAAATGTCTAGGATATTATTATCTCCAAAATTCGGTACTGCATTTTTTTTCTTTTGGAGGAGGACTTTCGGTGGAGCCAAGTCAACGCTTGACTGAACGGGAAAGTCTTGTAATGAAAAGGCAATTTGTCTGATGGAGAAGAAAGTAATAGATTATGAAATATCAATGCCGGAATTTTAAATATCTCTTGAGAAAGTTTATCACTGCAGACCGAAAGCCACTGTGACACGTGTTCCGCCAACCATGTCATTCAGATGGTCAAATAATTTCATTCACGCACGAAAGCTTTTGCTCATTTCATTTCGGTTGATATCACGGGCTGGAAAGAGTATGTGTGTTGTTCAATGAAATCTAAAGTTATTCGCACTCCTTTTCACTTTTTTATCGGAATATCGTTACTTCCAGCGTCAAAACGTTAGGCCAGCATGCCTGAAATAACATATTTTCGCTTTAGATATGTAAATTAAGAACCGCTTCATTGCTATTTGCCTCATAAGTTTAGGCCCAATTTCTCAAAATATGTCTAATAAAATGAGTTAAATACATCACACAAAATAAATCAAATCGTGCGCGCGCGCACGCACGCACGCACGCACGCGCACACACACGCACACACACACACACACACACACACACACACACACACACACACACACACACACACACACAAGGACACCGACGACTGGCCTGACGTACGGGAGTGTCAAGTTAGGCGCACACGCCCCGCCTAGACCAGAGGCAATGATCTGTCACGTCTTGAACCACAGATGCTTTTTTGGCGGAAGCGTGATAATTACCGTCCGGTGAAATTAATTGTAGCGAGACAAGCGATGCTGAGTCATGTCGCGGCAACCAGTTGAAAGTTATGAACTTTTTTGATATCGCAAAGAAAATATGCCTGCTTTGGGGCGCGACGTGAGGGACTGTGCAAAGGATGGCCCGGGACTCAAAAAGCGCGTGTGTGGGTGGAGGTTAAGACGAGGCTCGGGCGCGAGGTGACGTGACTGCAGGGAAAAGGTGATGGGGTGGAGTTAGAACATATGGCGGTGTATTTTAATATAGGAAGAAAATACGATGCGCTCAAAGGCGTCACAGCATCCAGGCTCAATGTATATTCGAAGAACAGCAATTTCTAGTGTGTCTGTTGGCATATCATAACATTTTTTGTCTTCACTCGAAAGATGCATTCATCCTAAACATTTCTTGCATATACCTTCTCAGTCAGGGAACATCACCACAAAAGGTGGATCCCCGCTGACATGTAGTGAAAACACCTGAGATTAGCATTGAGATTAGCATTCAGCTCTCCCTCTCTCTCGGTGTAACAAATGCACCAAGATAATGAATTCAACGTGGCTGGAGGGAGAGATTCAGGCCCCCGGGGGAGAGTGCGGTGGCGGGTGGAGAGACTTTCCTTTCTTTTCATTATCTTTTTCAATAACCAATAACTACTATGTTATTGAGGAAAACACATTTTTCCTTACATTATTCGACTTAGATACGGTTATGGATAGCAAAAGCATCACCAATTTATCGTCACCTGGCGTCAACTTATATCTAAATCCTTCAGATACTGAAAAGTATGTTTATGAGCGCAATTACATATCAAATGTTAGTATAGCTGTAAGTTAAGTAGTATTTTTTTTATATATTGTGATTTTCACTACGATTAGATCGGAGGCTTTTTCATTTAGGTTGGAATATAATACTAAGCCTTTTCCATGGCCTATGGCAACCCAGTGCAGTGCTGAATCAATTACTTGCAACTCTGGTGCGACTCTGTTTTCCAATACCCTCTATCCCAAAATTAGAAAGTATGTGTCTATGTGATAAAAGTATATTCCATTTAATATCATAAAAGACCTCGGAGAAACAATCGAACGAGGTTGGTTACATGTGAGTGTTTTGACGAGATCACGAAGACAATTGGCCTCTCACCACCAAATCGCCCTTCCATAACTTTACTTTCCGATGATGTGTTCACGGTTTGAGCACTCGTGTTCACGGTAAGTGCCAGTCCATTGTCCGATTAGACTCACCTGAGACTGGTGAGCTTTATAGTGTCTAAAATATTACTCGTCCTGCGTTTTATATTATAACCCTTAAAGTAATATAGAAGATTAAAGGTTAGAAGTAAACATCTCCCAATTCTCTCGCCAATTGCTTAATCTAAGTCTCAGTGCAAGAAAATTCGTGGTGTATAAGACATATAATATACCTGAGAACCAAAATTTTCCTCAAAACTAAGGATAATCATGATTCACTGACACACTACTGCTTGGTGTTACTTGACGATCGACGTTGAAACTAAGAGAATGAAGAAAATAATAAATATCCTCTCTGAACTGTACAGTAATTGAGGAGGAATGTTGGACTGCACTATCATCCATTGTAAGATGCGAGGAGAGGTGCGTCTGCTTGTAATCATCATGCAAGGGAGGTAGGTTAAGAGAACTGCCAATGAATCTGAAATAAGTCCTGCTCGGAGACTGCACAAGGAAGAAAAAATAATAGGTTAAATAATAAAATTAAGCTAAATGAATCTGTATTAAGCATATTAATCAATCCAGGAAATAGTTCTTGCAGGGACTTAATCGACAGAAGTAAGATTATAAAAATGTTCACTGGGTCTGCGCCCCCAAGCGATGATGACACCGTATTGTGTCCCCGAACAAAAGGCGGGCCTTAGCTAGGCGTCGTTCGATAACTCTGCAAGGTTAAAACTACCTTCATCTTACCATCTTCGTGTTAAACAGTCACTGACATTTCATCTTATCGTATGTACTAATCTATCTCAGAAATAATTGATATTCCGGTTTTACGAAGTAGTGTAGTGTCTGAAGAGCTCGGTTCGGCAACTCCCGGCAACGCTTCAGGCTCGACAGTATGCCGTGTGAAAGGATAGAGCCACGTGGCAGCTTCGCACACTTGGATCAATGCTCAAGGTGTTCATGAAAAGCTGATGAAAGCGAAAAGTCCTGGTGAAACTGTTGCCGATTTTCGTCTTCGGTTGTAACAGTGGTTTAGATAAATCTGCAGTCAGTTAAAAGTGGGGCTGGGGAAGTAAAGTTGCCATGTAATCGACGCAGTTATGTTCTTTTACGTAAAAATAAACAATGTAATTTCTGCGGGTCTAAAAGTGTATTATATAAACCTCTCTAGGTCCGATTTTGCAATGATGTGAAAATGTCAAGAAGACAAGAATGTTACTATTCAATTTTTTTTTTTTTTTTTGGTACACAGTTGTGGAATTCTAAAATGATAATTCATGGCCGATCTTTATTATTTCACCGATTAGATATAGAAGTTATAGCGTGCAAAGTTAATTTCTTTCTAGTTATTCACAGGCTGGAACCTTGTTTACATCATCGACCTTCGCCATGCCGAGAACACGCCATCCTTTCTGAGCAAATGACAGGGCGCTCTGGTATAACATAAGTCCTCAAGTAAACTAATGCGAACTATAACTGCTTAGTAAGGTAATCTTTTGTTTTTTTTTTCTGATTCTGTAATCATGACTCTCTAATTGAATGACATGCAATCTAATAATTTGTGAATCATGTGTACACTATATATGTCCATATACTTCTGTACACAAACAGTAAAATACAATATGAAAGCCTATGTAAAAATTCGTGTATACAGACGTATGAACATAAAAGGAGGAAGGAAAATAGGCAAACAGCTTCCTAGATACACAGTAAATTGTGTTTTCCTGAAGAAAAACCTGAGTCCCTTTATGTAGGTCACTCTGGAATGTCCACGGCGGCGAATGTCAACTTATTGTGGCGTCAACAAACCGGACCTGGAAGAAAAAACTACTCGTTTTCTATGCTTGAGACCATTTACCGTTTTCTTTCAAGAAAAATAGAAAACATTACATAACCTGCTGAGTAGATGACCTATCGATGTCGACGCTGAATTATTTAGGGTTGAAATACGATTTTATAATTAGTAACGTGTTTGATAAAGTGTCTTGAGCAATACCGTCATTATATTAATGTACCTGCAAAGATGAAGAAAAAAAACAACGAAGGACTCTACATATTCACATAAATTATCAGAATCCTGTCAACCAAACATGCAAAGACGAATGGAAAATATTTCCGGTCAGTTTCATCAAGTCAGGTATACAAGTACTGATTTCCTGGACAAGAATAACAGTAAACAATGGATCTTCATCCAGCGGAGAGATCGCTGAAGCATTGGCATGATTAAACAGGACCCGAGAAAATCAGATCTGAAAAAAATCCAAACAGACACACTTTTCTTTGGGAACTTCAAAAGTTACTCGGGCTTGAAAACAGTCTTGGTGCTTTCCCTTTTGTGTGTGTGTGTGTGTGTGTGTGTGTGTGTGTGTGTGTGTGTGTGTGTGTGTGTGTGTGTGTGTGTGTGTGTGTGTGTGTGGGGGGGGGGGGGGATTCGAGAGCGTGACGTAAGATGGGTAGAAGTGACGGCATGGCTTGGGGGGACGTGTTCACACCTCACCCACATTAAGACCTATAACAAAATATCTCATAGTGAAATGACCCAAGAAATTCTGCGTGATGTAAATGACAGTCCAACAGCTTTACTATGAATGACAACTTTACCTAAGGAAACTAAGATGAGCAATAAGAAAATGATTTACAAACCAAATCGGCACCATTCAAGTCGCTGACCCCGAACCCCCTAATCATTCATAAAAAGTAGTATCCACATCCACGTGAACCCCGGTACCTTCAGGGAACAAGAAGCTGTTGCAGTAAAACAGAAGCATCACGCCCCCTAACCCCCCCCCCCCCACAACATAGCACCCCCAACGCAATCACGAACCTGCTCCCTCTGATTACCATTCCACTTGGCATCTTGGTGATGTAAATGAGGCGTAATTAAGTCGGACTCATTGTGAATGGCCCGCCCCCTCGTAAAGGCTATTACCACACTAGCAATTATTCGCCAGAGAGGAGGGGATGGGAAGGGGTAACTCTCAGTGATTCCAGATGTGTGCGTGTAAGTGGGTGTTCGAGCGCATGCAAGCATAAGTGTGTGTGTGTGTGTGTGTGTGTGTGTGTGTGTGTGTGTGTGTGTGTGTGTGTGTGTGTGTGTGTGTGTGTGTGTGTGTGTGTGTGTGTGTGTGTGTGCGCGCGCGCGTGTGATCTATAAACATGTAGCCTAAAAAATAACATACGAAAACGTGTCAGTCATTTTCACTACCCAATATTTCGTATTGTGGACTCACCATGTGGCTGGTGCTGGTAGTACCTCTCTGCCGTCCTTACTTCTCCGCCACAGAACTGCCTTAGCTCGTACCCGTGTTCCATTGTGTTTACTTCTATTCGAATCTGGATTCTGGATTCTATATCACCTCCAAGTCACAATATGTACGTTCGGAATCCACGAGTTCAGTAGGCTTCTTTCTCTGAATGTTCTCATAGATAACTGGCAAAGCGTGTTTAGTACATGTGCTTGATCATAGAAGTAATTATTTTCCTCCAGGAAAATTGCATGGATATTGCATTCGCCACCCTAAGCATATTATTACATCATTGAATGCGTTAAGCCGGCTGGCACCATAAGCGTTGGCACTATGTTGTAAATGTCCCTTGGGGGTGCAGGCCCTGTGGAGTGTCGCGTGCCCTGCCAGGTACTACAGGGGTCGGGTATCACTTGGGTATCTGGTGACCTCCCACAGGGACGCACTAACTCTGCCACTCACTCTTGCTGCTCTGCCTCATTTTCCTTTGCCAACTCTACCTTGACATCAGTCACGGTAAATTTTGTCGTGGCTGTGTATTCCAAAGTGTTTTCCAGGAGAGTATCCAGAGAAAAAATCAGTATTTCCATGTATGTTTTGGTTGAATACTTGATTACTGTGTCAAGCACCGCTACAAATGTCTACTTTATCTATTATATCCTTGGTTCTTCTTAGCATGTAGTGTCCCACTGTGAAGATTCCTCTTGAAAACCTTTAAATCGTTTTTTCCAGATAATGTAAAAATCACAATTTTTTTCGATATAAGGATCAATAAGTGTCGGACATTGACATCAACGTTTCACAAACGAATGGTCTCTTTCTCTGACAACTTCCGCGTTCAGTCACACACACAACACTGAAGCCAAACACACTGTTTCCGACGATCTAGTTCACTCACTCGGTCAAGTAAGAATAATGTGTTGACTCCAAATCGTAGTCCACAAATGCACATGTTCACAAGCCCCGCCCCCTCTGCGTACGTACCTGTAACCGCCCCGCTCACTGGCTACACACAAACACTACTCTTGCCTCTTAGCCAATCACCGCGGGGCTTCCAAGTCTTTTCACACCTGCTAATCTATCGTGTAATGGATCTGTTTCAGGATTAGCTTCATCGATTGCTTGTCTTTGATGATAACGCTTTATGTCACTTCTCACGCGAGGCAGCTAAAAATATATTTATTTCAACCACTCAATGCGTCCGCTGCAGAGTTGAGTAAGTATTTTTTTTTCAAGATAAATCATACAAGGATGCAAAACACAGTCTGTTATGTAGCATGCAAAAATAGATAAATAACTGTGATCGAAAATTTACGCTATAACCTACAGAGAAAATTTACCTACGCAATCACTCCATTACCTGGAATCAAGTGTTTAGCTCACGTGATGGATGTTGCTTTTACGTTACTTGCTGAGGTTCGTGAAAATGTCCATTATCTATTTACAGCAGACAGTAATTAATGGCATCTCTATACGAAAAGATATGAGAAGTAGTTCAAGACTATCTAATTAGGTAACTGACGATTTACAGCTACTCCTGATATCAAGGCCCCATTCTTCATATTTTTATATCACCGAAAAATACCTATAAATATAGCTCAAATAGGAATGCGGTAGCTCTACTCCATTTCTTAAACAAGACTACCGTAGCGGATGTATAGGAAACACAACCTCCTAAGCAATCATATGCTCCGGACGCCCCTACATAATTACGACAGAAATAGACTCGACGTCGTGTTTCCCATGTGCAGGTAACGGTCCGGCCGCCCCGGGCTGTGGGTTGGCGGCTCATCTGACCAACACAGTCGTGCTCGCGCCGGAAACTGACGATACTGACGGCTTACTCACGAGGGGAGGGGGTATGGACTGGGGAAGGGGGGAGAAGAGGTTGTGGGAGTATCACATGGACCCCAAGAGTACACAGGCCTTCCTTCCTCTTTTCATCGATTCCTTTTTCACAACACGAGTCAAATGTAGGGAAACCGTAATAATAAGCCCAGAAATTATATAATTCACAGTTCATTAAATATCACCGTGCCTTCACACTGTGTAAATGGAAACGTCGCCAAACAGTGCTCACCAGAGTTTGTCGTTTGCCACCCATTCAGGCTGGTTAAAGTTCAAACAAGAAAATAGCTGAAACCTTTTTCTTTTGAAGGGTAAAACAATGACTGGAGGTCAAGAGGTGTGTAACCTTTCAAATTTAGTAAATTCTATAGAAACGTCGAGGCGTTAGATCATTACGTAACTGTAAATAGATTGGGGAAAAGCAGAATATGAGATTGGTTACTTCACCTTCGTTTATACCGAATGTCGTAAATTCAAAACATGTCCGGTGATGCATAGAAAGTTAAGAACAAGTAGTATATCTCAAGTTGAATTCATCAGGAATCAAAATGAATGATAATGTTTTGTCCCATTCATAGACGATACATTCCTGCCAGTTTTTGTTCCTGTTTGTATATCGTGATTTTCCTTACCTTCTTGACATTCTTTTTATTTCGTCCTTTCCCCTACTGCCGTCATTATCCGTTCTCTCGTTTTTTGCGACCCCCTTCTTCCCATCTACCTCCATTTCCATCCACTTTTCTCGACCAGCTCAACAAACGCCTGGCCCCTATCCCTCCCCGTCCACCCCCGCCGACTGACCAGTGTCCGTCACGACGAGACTGACCCAGTAATACACTTGTGTTTCACCGTCCCTTCGACCATCAACAATGCGCCTGTTGCTACGTTTGCGTCATGCTGATCTAACTTTTTTTTCTTATTTTGTTTAGACATTTTTTCTTGTTTTAACTTTTCTCTTCTCTTTTTCCTTTTATTTTGTTCCTCTTCTTTATGTTTCGTCTACACCTTTAGAAATGGCTCTACTCATTTTTTCTATATCTTTACACATGCGTGCATAAAGAGATGTTTTAGTTGTTTGCATGAAGTCAACATAATTGATGATACCTTAAACCATGTTTACACCAAATCGTTTGCATCATCCTGCCTCCGTCATGCTGCCATGGTTTATAATTACCTCCTTCATATTGCATGTCATGCTTATCAGATGTGTTTGTTTATGCTTGCGTATTCTTGCTTTCGTCGCATCCATTAACATGTTAGATATTCAGTACCTTTTGCACTGGACTACTGCTCATAATCGTTCATTATGTAAATGCAAGATAAAACTGCAGATATAAATCAACTTCCACGCCCTGTCTCGGTGAAGAAATCTGTACCGGAAAGAGACCCTCGGCTATTCAGTGATTCTTTCAATTTCACGAATGTTCCCGAGTCGTATATTCGGCATCATACGTAAGTGGCTGTTTGATCAATCTCCACCTCAGATTCCCTGGCCTCATTCGCCGTTTTCTATTCGCTCGGTGAAAAGTACAGGCGAGTTGCTTACGCCGGCAGACGCTGAATTTCCTTTAAATTTCGACTTTCGGTTTGGAACGCTCCGATCCACGGGCGTTATTGCTTAGCCATTAGATGGTTATTTACATTGAAGTATATCTTTTCTGTTCGAATCATCCAATTATCATGCTTGAGTTCTTAGCTGGTTAATAAAACTAACGGAAAACTAAATTTAAGAATACTCATATCACAGGGAACAATAATTTCATATCTTCTCTTCTTTTTCCTTCTATCTTCTTTTATTTCAATTAATTTTTTTTTCTCTTTTCTCTTCTTTTATTTAGTTTTATTTCCTTTTATTTTATTTTATTTACTAATCTCTCTCTCTCTCTCTCTCTCTCTCTCTCTCTCTCTCTCTCTCTCTCTCTCTCTCTCTCTCTCTCTCTCTCTCTCTCTCACTCTCTCTCTCTCTCTCTCTCTCTCTCTCTCGCTCGCTCTGAAAATGCCAATCATGAAATGAATTCACGTACCCCGCCCTTAGAAACTTAAATTGGCAAGAACATTTCAATCGCTCATGTACACACAGAGGCCGAAACACGAACAAACGAGTACGTGCAACATTTGTCGTATTACACACACAAAAAAAAACAATTATATCTTCTGTCCCTAATTTTGATTACTTTCATCGAGAAAAATATAAAATATTTTATCAGTGAATGTAGCACTGCCATATACATGCACTCATATATATACATATATATATCTTTATATATATAATATACATATATATATATGTATATATACATATATAGTTTTTTTATATAAAATACATACACACACACACACACACACACACACACACACATATATATATGACTGCCGCTATGGTCCAGTAGTTAGAGCACTGGACTCCGAACCTCGTAGTCGAGTTCAATTCCTCGCCGCGGCAGCCGTAAAAAATGTCTGCGCTTTGACTGCTGGCTCGAGCCCGAGAAAACGACATATCGCCTTGAGGAGTCAAACGCAGGTGTCGTAGGGGAATCACCGCCGTGGCACAAACCGCGGCTGATTAGGAAGGGCATCCAATCAGGCATGGGTGGCACTGCCATATAACCTCTCAGTAATGAATTGAGAGAGGCCTATGCCATGCAGTGGAATGAATGGCTGTTGAAAAAAAAAAAAAAAAAAAAAAAAAAAATATATATATATATATATATATATATATATATATATATATATATATGTCTCTCTCTCTCTCTCTCTCTCCTCTCTTTCTCTTTCTTTCTCCCTCCCTCTCTCTCTCTCTCCCTCTCGCTCTCTCTCCCTCTCTCTCTCTCTCCCCCCCCCTCTCTCTTTCTCTTTATTTATTTATTTTTCTCTTTCTAATTCTCTCTCTCTCTCTTCCTCTCTCTCTCTCTCTCCCTTTATTTATTTATCTCTTTCTAATTCTCTCTCTCTCTCTCTCTCTCTCTCTCTCTCTCTCTCCTCTGTCCAATGCATGTGCCAGTTCAATTCCAGAATGGGGTCACATGACGGCCGTGAATGAAGGTGGGAGGCTCGTGAGAACTGCCGGACCCTCTCCTTAGAGCCTATTCACTTTTGTTTGTTTGTTTCAGCTAATCGGTTCAGTCCACATGGAACAGTCTTATCCATGGCGACTGTTTCTCACTGAACCTCCACCTCATCGACTGTCACAAATCAGCCACAAAAAAAAAAAAAAATCCCTTTTGCGCCATTATTTTCCCCTAGTTTGATTTTAGGTCATCTGTGAACAAACGAATTCGCAAGAAACAACTGAAACATGTAACCCTTTTGCCTCCCCCTCCCCTACCCCCACCCCCCGCCGACAACAACTTACCTGACGACGATGTGAATGGCCAGAACCACAGAACCTTCAACGTGTAAGGAACATGACTCTTCCGTCCACTCGACATAGAGGTGTTAGTAGTGTCCATGCTTATTCTCCGTGGCTTACGCGCTTATCCAGAAGTTACTGAATGAATACGATATTCATACATTTTTCAGTTATATCTATAATCCTGTCGTCTGTTTCCAGGAAGTTCATAATTTCGCTCAAGTTTATTACTCAGAAATATAGAGAGAGACGTAAATGAAGATTCGAAAAGTTCGGTCGAGGCACACGGTACGCAATTGCCTTGTTGAGAAGACGAAGGAAAAGTCCGATAGTAGCCAAGACAGAGGAGCAAATAGCTGAGAGACCCACAATAGTCCTTCGTGCGTGACGCTGTCCATTCATCATATGGGAAGGGTGTGTTTTACCATTAAACAGAGTAATTGGCGTGCGCTTCATTAACAGAGATGATGTATTAAATCACTCCTCGGTTTGTGATACATCATTCAACGATCAGTTGGATCGATGATCTTCTCTCAGACCTATCACATACTCCCCACGAAAATCCTAATCCAAAAGTCCTTAAACAGGAACGAAGTCTCTATCCATGCACACTCGGCCGGCATGGCGCTGAGGCAGGCAAGGTGTGGAAGCATGACATGAACAAGTTGGCGACCACACTCACCTACAGCCTAAGGCGCCGCCACACTCAACCCCTCACCGGAAGCTTCGAGTTAGCATCAGAGGACCGCCATACTAAGCCCCTCAACTCATTCGAAGAATAACGCGATATCTACAACATTCTGCCTTAGCTATCCTTCGGGTAATGACCGTTTCCACTTCAAGTCAAACGAACGAATGTTTCGACAACAAACATGGAAGCGAGTGAATGCGTTCGCCATAAAGGGGTTGGGATCCCCACGCGGCCGTCCAGGGAAGCTCGACGCTGTTTTCTTTCATAAATTGTGTATTGCAGGTGATGTGCCTGCAGAGACTGTCTGGCACGGCCTGTTTCTACAACCGTGTCCACCACAGATCAAAATTCCAGCTGGACTTTCCTTCGCCGGCGATTACCTGAAACATCATTGCTGCAAAAGCTGCCCGAGGCTGGGAAGAACATTTGCTGTGGGAGCACAAGGAAGAAATTTGTGCTTGCGCTCAACTTGGTCAGGAGCAGGTACTGCGCGCGAGCAGCAAGTTGTTTATTGCTTTGCACACTGGTCCACATATCTTTCCTATATATTTTTTTTTGTAATTTTACCTGACATATTTCATTATCTATATGTTTACGTAGCTTTGTGTGTCATTAATCTTTTGTTTGGTTTACCTAGATTTTTTCAGTGTTTTCTTTCTACATGTCTTTTTGCCTTTGCATTAATTTCACCAGTTATCTGTTCTTATGCTCCTCAGCAGTTTCCTTCCCACACACCACTGTTTTATTCCATAACTCAGACTGATTTTATTTTTAATCCCACTGTCATTAGTAGCCATAAATTTCCCATCTTTACAAAGGTCAGAGCATCTTCAGAATGACAAAGTAATATGAAGTGCAGAGAAAAAGAAGGGGGAAGAGGGGAAATGATAAACGGAGAGAGGAAGAAGAAACGAATTGAATGAATTAAAGAGGAAGAGCAAAAGTGAAGGAAAGAAGGGCGGAACAGGAAGAGGAGGAATAACATAAAAGAAAGAAAAAAACGAGGGTTTGAGGAAATTATGGTAAAAAAGAGTACACCATGAAGAACGCGAGAAAAAGTGGAAGAAGCAGGAGGTAGAGGGAAAAAATGGAAGACGAGGAGAAGAACACTGTAAAAAAAGAGAAGGAGAATAGGTAAAGTGGATGAGGTTTTAGGT
>NC_051391.1:45027306-45032306 GCF_015228065.2 Penaeus monodon
ATACTACCACACCCATAATATATATATATATATATATATATATATATATATATATATATAATATATATATTATACATATACACACACACACGTGTGTGTGTGTGTGTGTGTGTGTGTGTGTGTGTGTGTGTGTGTGTGTGTGTGTGTGTGTGTGTGTGTGTGTGTGTGTGTGTGTGTGTACAATCACCTAAAAATAAGAAAAACATTTATAAAAAAAAAAAAATATATATATATATATATATATACA
Source organism: Penaeus monodon (assembly GCF_015228065.2). NCBI lineage: Eukaryota > Metazoa > Arthropoda > Malacostraca > Decapoda > Penaeidae > Penaeus > Penaeus monodon. The sequence goes on from NC_051391.1 coordinate 45,027,554, forward strand.
TACATACATACATACATACATATATATATATATATATATATATATATATATATATATATATATATATAATAGTGAATTAATCACAAGGGTATTATGGGCAGATGTGCACAGTGAACACAATGTAAAGGACATTTAAGAACAAGTAGGAAAACTGAGCGAAAGAACACATGTTCATTCCGGGACGGTTCCCGTTAGGATAGTATTGGGGCAAGTGAGGAACATACAGATGCGGTAGCATTTCCTGTCCAGGGGTGGAGGGTAAGGTGAAGCAAGGGGGGGGGGGGTAAAGGGGGGGAGCACCGGGCTCTTTAAATTTCTGAAACTTTAGCGGGAAAGGGCGGGACAGGTCAATCCACGACAAGTACTCCCAAATAACAAAATTGGCTTTCACTGCAATCATTTCTGTTGTCTGGGGATTTATGTTTCCTTCTCTGGGCAAGATAAGACTAGAAAGGAAGGTGAACGCGTTTTATCGTCATTCACAAAATGGAAAAACAGTTACCAGGTTATTGACATCATCGATAATAATCGTCGGTAATAATGAACAAAAGTATGTCCATTGCTTATTAATTTATTGAATTGTTATATACTAGCAGGTGTTTCCAAGATTTTACGATTCTGTAGATACATACTGACGCTCCGTGTACAGCAGTTATATGAAATAGACCTATAGTTCACTGCATTACGCAATCCCAAGTGTTTGTAAACTCATTTGTTGATTTAAATAGGTTGCCCGCGGTTACCAGCTGCTCATTCCCTTACAAGCGAGAGCGTATAAACATTGCATCCGTCAATTTCCGGGCATCTGTTACACCAGCTCCATCCTGGCTTTCTCGCCGGCTGCCGCGCGTGTCACCCACCGTTGCTCACTGCCGCCTGCAGGGAATGCCTCTCTGCATTCACTGGCATTATTACCGAGACCCGAGGCTTGACCATACTATAATTCAGCATAAGCGCATCTCTTTTTTTTAATTAACTAAAGAAGTAGGAAATAACTCAAGGAGTGTACTCTAACTACTTTGACACTGCAGTGCCATCACATTTAATCTTGTACATGTCCTTATATAGCATTGATTCTCTTTTTCATTACAAGGAATGTAAAGAAATAGGCTCGTGCTTCAAAAAGCAAAAGCGGACCAGATACCCCCATTCTCACTTTTGTTCGTCGCCGGTGGCCTGAAGCTGCCCTTTCCTCCCCTCCCTTTCCCGTGCCCCGAGCAAGAGCCAGGAGTGAACTTTCTCCCCAACAGCCGACGGGTGACAAAAGGCGCCTTGGGAAGATACTAGGCAGTGCTATCAGATCCGGCTTAGATAAGAAAGTGACAGGGTGGCACTGATGAGGCATAGCAGTGATGAAAAAACGGGTGGGAAGAAACTCATGATTGGCCGGGCAACGAATACTTCAATTTCAACAGCTATACGAATTTTCTTTTTATATTCGAATTTGTCCTCAATTCTTTTTTTCTTTTTTTTGTCTATATCACTTCAAATATCAAAAAGGACTACAGCTGCGGATGTTCGTTTCGCGTTAAGGATGCAGCAGATGTGCAATGTCGCCTACGGGAGCGGAAGCAGTGCCGCCGCCGGTGCAACAGCCTTGACCTTGACAATGAGGCAGCGGCACCGTAGCGCCCGGGGCACCGCCAGGCACCGCCAAGGGGAACTGCCAACCTTAGCTAGAGGGCGCCCGCAAATTACATCCCTGAGACATGGGTTTCGTTTTCATACCATTGTACTGCATACTCATCAGTCTTGGATTGTTTACATGTGTGATCGCCTGCAACACAAAAATAAAATTTCGTTTTATTTTTATGACGCCTGTATTTTCTACGTTCGAAACAGAACTTGGGAATTAATATCCTTAAAAAAATCGATATTCGACACCCTCTCAAAATACCAAAATAGCGATCCGAAACCCCCCCCAAAAAATACATCAAGCATTATTTCTTTTTTATAAATCGACATCCAAAAAGCCGCATCCCATCTGCCGGAGGACGGCCTTGGGTACACCGGATACCCGCCGTGACGTCATCCCACCTTCACCTTGGCCGTGGCAGGCTGGAAGGCGCAGCGAAGAGTACCAGCCCGTACCTCCCTTCGAGCCTTTCCCCGGCGAGTTCCACTTCCGAAGACGCCGCCGGGAAGAGAGTTCCTCCCGGCTAGGCACAAGGCGTGTGCTGGTTACGTAACAGAAGAAGGCTTGGCAAAGAACGGCATGTTATGCAGATAGTAGTAGATATGACGATTATTATTATAATCTGTTACTACTACTACTACTACTACTACTACTACCTCTACTACTACTCATTATCATCATGTTATTAATATTTTACCATTATTCTATTGTTATTGTTAATGTTATTGTTGTTTTGTTGTTTTGTTGTTGTTGTTGTTATTACTATTATATTATTATTATTACTGTTATTGTTATTATTATTATTATTATTATTATTATCATTATTACTGTTATTGTTGTTGTTATTATTATTATTATTATTATCATTATTATTATTACGATGATGATGGTGAAGAGGATGAGAAGGAATGGAATGTGGATGATGAAGAGAAGGAGGTGGAGGTGGAAGAAGTGAACGAGGTGGAGGAAGATAAGGATGATGGTGATGATCATAGTTAGGAGGAACAGCAGGAGGAAGAGGAGGAATAGGAGGAGGAAGAAGAGGAGGAGGAGGAGGAGGAGGAGGCAGGGAAGGAGGATAACGCAGATAATGATAAAATGACTGAATTATCAATGACAAACTAACTAAGCAGCTGCGTGAAAAACAAAGATGAAAATAATAGTAATAGAAATGACAGTAACAATGATGATGTTTCAAACAATAATAATAATAATAATGATAACTACAACAAAAACAATAATAATATAATGATAATAATAATAATAATAATAATAATAATAATAATAATAATAAATAATAATAAAACAAGAACAACAACAAAATTAATAATAATTAATTCATATCGTCATCAAAGAGAATGATAAGGCTAGCAAAAACAAAAACTTCAACAATTACAATAACTAAAATAATTACTAATTGCTACAACAATAATTACTGATATCATTACCTACACACCGTTACCGTAAAATAAAAAAATAAAAGGTTTAGAAGACAGAAAAAAAAATATTGAGGGGTAACTGCTTTAAATTATGTTGTATTGTGTGGTAACGTGGGTAAAGAAGCACAGAGGTATAAGGTATCTTTTTCCTCTGTTTAAATTCGTATTACGCAATTAAAAACGACACATTTCCTCTTCCTGGTCCTAAATATACCGTTGCTATCTGGCGATGCAATGCTTTTACGAATGATAAGCCAGTCATTTCCCACGCATTGCAGAACTGACAAGTATGTCTTTCACAACAAAAACACAGAACATTCAATAGTTTCTTTAGTCCGGGGGGCTGTCTCCTCCCCTTGTGCTAATAGCTCAATGGACATCAGCATGGGAGATGACAAGTATTTTTTTCGTAAGGAAGTTATTACTTTACTGATATCAGATTCTTGTGTTTTGTTTTTGCGACAAGTCCGTTCAGTGACATAACTACGAGGACTTATGACTGGCATGCATTATAATTCAGCCACCAAATCGTAGTTCTAGGAAAGTGAGGGCCTGATTATTTCAAAAACACTGTTTGCTATAAAATTCCTACTAAGCAATGAGGCAAGGGGACTAGGGCGGGCGTTCTGCCTGCTCTGGGCCCTTGATGATTTTACTTTGCGTTTTGCAAACTTAATCCACACCTAAGTTCTCCTTAGTTTAAGGAAAGCTATCCTTAATATGATCTGACAGGCAATCTTGCTATATAGTACCAAGTGAGATGCCACAGCATTACAAAAGAAAAAAAAAACAGATTATGCTTTGTATGGCAAGACGTCCTCCGGGCTGCTCTTCGAGAGATTCGAGATGATAAACCTCTGAAAACGCCCCTAGCACTTACCGTACCCCATGCGAATCTCTTCAGCACAGACAGATACCAATCCCTGGACCTCTTGCCCTAGGCATGGGGTAAAAGGAATTCTTCATGGGCCTTTTAAAATAATTTTTTTTTCGCCCTTATGAAAATTTAACAGCTGCATATACTTATCACCGCATGTAGAATATTACCCCGACTTTCTGAACAGACAGACTGGATATCAATATCTGCATCAGCGCTGATAATGTGATTTTTTTCTTTTAAGACGGACCCCACTCTACCCTATGCATGAATGAATGAATGGAAGAATGTATGTATGTAGTATATGTATGTATGTATGTATGGACGGATGGAAGGATGGAGGACAGATGGATGAATGGATGGAAGGATGTATGAAGGATAGAAAATGGATGGACGGACAGGTGGATGAATGTCCTTATATGTTTGTGTGTCTGTGCATGAGGGGACGGGCACACACATGTAAACATTTCCAAAGCGCTGTGTATTCAGCGCAGATGGATTCGCTAAAAAAGACAATGCTATAAATAATCTTATCAGAAGCACCAGTCAGAAAGTGTCAAACGCCACATAAATCTGTACAAAGCCTGAACAGAATTTTTTCCATATAATGTCAATGACCGGGCATGGCGGAATTCATTATTATTCTTACAAAGTCTGCCATGAATGCGATTGGAATTAAGAGATAAAACAAACGGACTAAACTTTTTAAAGATGTCTTCGACATGTATGTATCATAAGAAAAAAAAATCAAATAGGCTTATTTATTTATTTTGCAGTTGATATTGCCTGTACTTCCTCTTC
>NC_051391.1:45037306-45039806 GCF_015228065.2 Penaeus monodon
GAATGCACACATAGCTGACTTTATCATTTGTTTTTAAACTGCTCAATGGAGCATGATTTAGAGAAATCAGTTACGAAGAAAAATCCTCTCGAACTGTGCCATTTGCATAACATAATTCCTGAACGTAAGATAATGGCGCAGCTCAATTACACAAGCATTCCGAGTCGATTATTGTAAAACATGATAACAGGTAACTTATTAACACAAATTATAACTGAACACATCCCTCTATCATAACTCTGGATGTGTAACTGCCATTTCGATAACTACACTGAACAGAACTGGGAGTCTGTGAATTACGGAATCCGGAATCCTATCAGCTATGAATACTATGTGCTTATCCCAGGCTAGGTACATTACGTCAAGTTCATTTGTAATTTGGTTGCTAACATCACTAGAAACGGTTTACCTAAAACATTTAATTGTCTCACCAGTAAATAATCCTATATTCATTCATTCACAGTTAATTTTTTATCATATCAAGTCTACAGAAGAGGTACTTCAAAACACTAGGCAGATACAAATGTGAGGCAGAAACAAACGCCACCTAGTTAAAAATGGTATTATCATCCGTCAAACTCTAAACCTCAATCCACTCAAAGAGCAGATACCTGCATATGGTCCATCCCTCCTGAAGGTGAGCGGGAGGTAAAAGCAGGTAACTATCAGAAACAAGGCCCGAGAAACTGGGAAGGACCACAGGGTAGTAACACAGCCTAGTAACAGAGGGCCCCCCGTGGTCCTGCGTAATGCGTATCCTGCTCTGAAGCGAGGGGAAGGGAGGGGCATCACCCGAGGCTGGAGCAGGGAACTTTTGTCCTGCCTTACTTAGGATACTTCATCAAGGAGGATTCCGAGAATCTTAAAAGGCAGGATGTGGAAGAACCAAAAAGTTAATCGGAAAGGTAAAGGGGCGTGGGTCATAAACATTGCCATGAAAAATCTTGTGCGGCAGCATCGTTACTAAATCGTTTGTGTTCTCAGAAGTATATTGATTATTGAATTATATTTATCGACTGTTATTTTTACCACAAAAATAGTCGACTATAGTGTAATCACATGCATTCCCGCTCGGTTGCCGACCTGCCCAGGCCCGTAATTTAAATGGAGACTGAAGCACCTGCAATCACGGTGCAATTATTGCATCATCCCGAACCTGACTTGACTGACGATGATGTCCTTTCATCACACGGCCGTCAGTTGCGGTTCGGTGTCAGTAATCAAGTGGCCAATTGGCCTGACCTTCCGTGGTTTCCCCTTCAGGGATCTCACAATAAAAATCCTGCAACGGCGGGGCTCCCAGCTGTTTGTGGAACCAGGCAGATGGACAGAAGGAATGGAAAGACGGCGGGACACTTTCAAGAAAACGAAATAGGAGCAGCATGTGGGTAAGAAAGATGTTTCAAAAGATCGCGTGATATCTAGGGCAGAAGAGAAAGGACAGGGAGTGCACTGAGCGGAATGAGCAGCTGGAAGAAAGTGGCGTTTCTGTGAAACTTGTTTTCTTTAGTGAAAACACACAATAAATAAATTTTATTACCAAAATGAAATAATTCCCACCTGGAAAGCACTCGATACCCCACTACATGCTCAACATAAAAACGTATTATATGCATCCGAATATAAGCATTTTGAGAAAGAAATCGAGAGGGAGAGGGGGAGGGGGAGGAGAGACGGATAAGAGAGAGAGAGAGAGAGAGAGAGAGAGAGAAGAGAGAGAGAGAGAGAGAGAGAGAGAGGAGGGAGAGGAGAGAGGAGGGAGAGGAGAGAGAGAGGAGAGAGAGGAGAGAGGGAGGAGAGAGGGAGAAGAGAGGGAGGAGAGAGGAGAGAGGAGGGAGGGAGGGAGAGGAGGAAGAGGAGGAGGGAGGAGAGAGAGAGGAGAGAAGACGAGAGAGGAGAGGAGAGAGAGAGAGAGAGAGAGAGAGGAGAGAGAGAAACACAGATAATAAAGTAATATATATATATATATATATAATATATATAATATATATATATAGCAGAGAGAGAGGAGAGAGAGAGAGAGAGAGAGAGAGAGAAGAGAGAGAGAGAGAGAGAGAGAGAGAGAGACAGAGACAGAGAGAGAGAGAGAGAGAGAGAGAGAGAGAGAGAAGAGACAGAGACAGAGAAAAAAAATAGACCGACAGAAACAGAAACAGAATAAGGGGAAAGCGAGAGAAGGAAACACATGAGATCCAATAAAGAGGATTCGTATATTGAAACCGGTATGCGGACGACCCCAAGAGGCATGTACGCAGATGCAGTCATGCCTAACCACGAGTGTTCATGCCAATACCAATTTGGGTATGAGACTGCAAGTAGAGCTGATAGGTCCCGAGAAAGAAGAAGAATAGAATAAGTGTGAATAGGAGGCAAATAAAGGTGTTTGTGTATTTAAGTCTGTGATGGAGTGCGAGTAAGTTTGTGATCGGATGCACGAGTTAAAGAAAGTGGTATTGAATAAGACGATAAGTTGCATAAGTGTTTGTGCAACGGAATCTTG
>NC_051391.1:45044806-45052306 GCF_015228065.2 Penaeus monodon
GTTTAAGGCGGCCAGACGGAGCGGAAGTGAACCTGCTCTGCAACCTCTCTCGCCAGATTCGTACTTCTTGGGTAGTCCTTCGCGTGACCTGGGCGAACGCGGGTAGGGTCAAAAACCTATGCAGCCCTCTAGACGTCATTACAGATAACGGAATAACGACATCCAGATCTATACACATCTGATCTTTGGTAATTACGCGCAAAACCGCTTAACCGCACCTCGACGTAAGAGTGTATCTGTTTATTTGCATCTAAGCAGCCTCGGGACAGTTTTTGCAACGTTTGGCCGTCATCTGAAAGAGATGTTTTTGTCTTCATCTCTCAGTCTATTCCGACAAGCACGAGCGTCATCCACATTAATCTATTTAGTAATGTGTGAACCAAAAACAACGATAATAAAAATATTGAAAAAATAATAACACCAATAATAAGAACAACAATACTGCTGTTAATGATACGGATGTTCTGTTTACTTTCCGACGGGTTAACAGGATGATAAAAGTGACGTAAATATATGAGACACATCATCGACTCAACTCACTCTTCGAGATAATGTGAACTCCCACTGCACACTGCAAACCAACAAGTCTGTATTGCCACAAAGCCTCTCCAAAGAGCGTTGTCATTACACAGAACAGCGGTGTACTGCCCACTCCATACCCTGTGGTGGACCGCTAAGTGCTGTTGCGTGCAAGGTCTAGCGTAGAGGAGGCGGGGCCCTCAACTCTCGCCACTTACCACCTCCCCAGCCCACTCCCGTCGCACCTGTCCTTTCCAGCAGCCCGAAGAGACGTGGAAGGAATCATAATTATTTTACGTTAAAATATGCAAGACCTCGAAACTCTATTGGGTTTATCGAAATCACATTTTACTCAATGCAGGAAAGGCGCGGGTTGACGATGAGACAATAACATTAAGCCGGTGAATCTGGGCAACGGGGCACGCTGCACAGGACGGCCGGGAGGCAGGCTTGTTGTGGTGTATTTCTTGTGCCCAGAAAAGCTTGCTCGAAGTGTTAAGCGAGGCGGGCGATGTTCTGCTTCGACCCGCGGTATGAAACGAACCGGTGCGCTAACTCGGGTTAAACATTAACTTGCGTGTAATTATACGTTTGTAATTTTATGCATTTGTAGGTTGGTTTCATCAACAAATGCAGATTTCTTTCTGTATAAACCTAAACCGTTTACAAAAATGCATTTCCTCAAATTCACATACAGTTTCTGAAAGTCCTTTATCTAGTTGGAGTGCTTATTACAAACGGCATTACAATTTAAATGTATAATATCAAAATCCCATAACATAACAAAGGTCAAAACAAGATCCCATAACATAACAAAGGTCAAAACAAGATCCCATAACATGTCAAAGGTCAAAACAAGATCCCATAACATATCAAAAGTCAAAACAAGACCCCATAACATACCAACTTCTCCCGTGTTCCCAAGATAAGATGCAACATTTCGAAAGAGTAAATAGCCCCATTATTAATATTTTGAAATCCTGCTATATCTACCACATAAATGCTCTTGCTCATATATAAAGTAAATACAAGGCCATAATAACTTCACACGGGATACACCTGGTCAATCGTTTCTATAATGAATAGACGAAAAAACACGCAATACATAATAGATAACATACGGCATACGATAAGAGTCCCACAAGAGGATATATAAATATCATCCATCCCCTATGTGAAACGGGATTTCCTACAACTTGAAACATACCATATGTGTTTAATACTAAATATGAAGCATGGAAATAATCAGATTGGATCTTGAACTTCATCGTGATGATGCGTTTTCTAAGATCCCTTGTCTTAGGAAATTGCTCAATCTCGGCAATAATACCAGGAACAATCTACGAAGAAAGTCCGAAAGACTTGCCAGAGGACGGAGTCAAGAACACTGGCATCAGAGGAGCATTGGGAACAAGAAAGGCACGAGCGAAATGAATCCTGATGCCCTGTCTCTCTACACCGGTCTGTATAGGTGGCTTAAGGTCAAACGTATACACCCTGTTATGCAAGTTGTGCAAACAGCATCGAGAATGAAGCAACATCTCCCTTCTTTGCTGCATTTTTGTCGCATCATCATCACCATCATACAGCGCCAGGGCGAATTAAACATTGTTATTGGCGCATACAGAGGATACCCATCAACTTAAAAGAGCCAGTGGCAAATGTTTTAAACCTGAAAGCCCTCAAAAAAGATGAAAATGGCAATAACAAAAATCCTTAAAATAACAGGTACCAGCACGAGAGAAAGCACATGAACCCAGAACCTTCTAGACTACAGGAGGAAGGTAGAGAGACAAGGAGGAGGAGGAGGAGGAGGAGGAGGAGGAGGACGGCCCCGCGGGGAGTTGTTGGTGGCGTGGCAGAGTCGACTCCTGGGTTCTCATCATAAACATCCTTCGTATACACAAGAGAGCGCTTTGTCTTGCGGTGTCATGTATTAGAGCTTCCAAACATTAGGTCACGTCAGTCACTCTTCGTCGGAACAAACGACAAGAGGTCTGAGTTAGCGTGTATCTGACGCGATGCCCTTTTTTCTGCGAATCACCGGAGGCAGAAATGGGAAGTGGTGTGCTTTATAATATGGAATTATCGCGCGGGTCTTCGACGTAATTAGTGATGCGAATGATGACTTAAAAAAAAACAATAAACAATTAAACAATAAACAATATATTAAGAGACAAAAATGTAAGCTTTTCAGTACTCACACCCTTTGGAATTTCCGGATGAAACGGGAGACATATATATTGGGAGACAACATATTTGTCATTTGGAAAAAAAAGTAAATAAACTGACATTCAATGTATCATTCAGTTAAAATACGTGAATTATAGTGAAATGAGAATGGCGACGATAAAAAGAAAAAAAAAATAAAACAAACAAACAAAAAAATAAGGAAATGTCTGGTCATTTTCATTATTCCTCTCACTCCTGCACCTCTGATCCCCGCGGTCGAGCCAGTGGAAAAGGAATCATACTCATTACCCTTTTGGAAAATCCTTTATTAATGGGTTGAAAATAATCTTGTTTAGTTCATATAGAATTAACATGATTCAATTTCGTATTTTGCGAGTTACGGAAAGGGGATTTCGTTTCGAATATGCTTGTATTTTGCATTTTTCTCAACCTGGAATCCCTTATATATACCAAAGTTGGTTTTAGAAAATGAAAAACTAAGCATACAACCAGGATATTCATAGCTGTCCCTAGGTTAATACAACTTTGAATTGTTCCCCTACTGAATAAATTCTTGCACACTTCCGTAACCCTACATCTAAGAATGAGTTTTATTCATTGCAAAGATCTTCCTGATGCCCCGCCCTTGTGTCTGTCACGCCATGTATTCAGATTGCTGACAGTGACCACGATCCATCATATCTCCCATTTGAGATCGCGTGGTTCTCCTCTTCTCTACTTGTTTGTCTCTTTCGCTTGGGTCAGTTTCAGTTTCCTATTTGCTCTTTCGCACTTAGGAACACACAATTCTCATTTTTATTTATATATATGTTTTTTGTTTAATCTATTCCCTTCATCTGCCTATTATTCTTCCCCTAAGATTTTACATTTTCTTACTGTGCTTATTTCATGCCTTCCTTGAGAGGGCATCCTGAGGGTCGGTCGGCCATTGTGTGACGAAATCCGCCTCGGGTTTGGTTCCAAGAAAGGGTCTTGTTAGTTATAGCCTCAAATGTTAATTGTTTTTCTCTGGATAATTTATCGTAAATGTATAGGCATTTGTTTACTACAAACGTACAAACAATACATATATATTTTGTTTATAATAATCTACGTACTCGTTTATGCAGATGACTTGGAGACACTGCAGCGAATCCTAAAGGAACAAACAAATCTAGCAGCAGCACGTATTCGGAACGCTCCAGGCCAGAGGGATGAAAATAGGTACTGTACTTTCTCCCTTTCTGAGGCTGAAATGAATCGCCCTCGGAAGATGGGTCCGAACCTAACATGTTTCTCTGTACATAAAACTAAAAATTTCAAGTAAATTAATCTTGCCTGAATAGTATCTTCATAACACGATCGTCTGACAAAATATTATCAAAGAAGTTAATTATCGCGTGGATCGACACTGAATCTTGCAGAAAGCAATCTTGACGCTCCGCTCCTACCCAAGATCTGATAAGAGGTGTCGGAGGGGGGTTGTGTTACATGATCATAACGTTCATAATCGAGTGAAGAGCAATTGTAGTTGTCGAGATATTATCTCGATGACATACACACACGATAAAACACGGTAAATGTTTTAATACAGGCAATCATGAAGTAATCGGTGGCCGAATAGGCGTCAGAATAACCATGGCCAATGGACATGTTGGGACTGTAATTGAAGCCAGGGGCGTATATCATTATTCCTGTCAGCAGAGATAACAAATTTTCCTTCTTTCTTTCTCCCTAATTATACGATACATTAAATAATCCCACGCCTCTTCTTCCTCCCTGAGCAAGGACGTGTTCACAAATATATTGTCTTGTTACTTCAAGAATATGTGCAGATCGATGAGACTACGGAAGGATGCAATGAGCATGACGTGCTGCACATCGCCAGGAAAGCAGCATAGCAACTACAGCGACTGGCTAGGCGGACCTGGCCAACCTCCTTAGTGCTTTGCTGTGCGTGGGTGGCGCGCAGGTGGGGGCATCGGGAAAGTGAACTGGGGGCATTAACGCAGACGTCGTCGAGGACGCAGAGATGGGTTGTGAGGGTGGACGAAGGATTGGGTCGCGGTTGTGGGTTGAGGAGAGGGTAGGCGTGCGTGAATGAGCACAGGGAGCAGAATGGTAGACGCGGGTCTGGCGAGCGACGCAGCAAGGACGACCCCGCGACCCAGCACAGCGCAGCCGCTGACCTCACGCCTTACGGTTGCCACACAAGCACTAACACAACACCACCTGCTGCCTGCTTGTGCCATCTTCCCCACAACATGATGACGCTGGAAACATTGTGTCAACTCCACGTCATTCTGTCTGACTTCAGCTGCTTCAACAAGACAACGCGTTCCGATACGTGACCTAATTACCTAAGCACGGTTAACGAAGATCCTATGGTAACACTCATTTCACCCTGCTGTTCTTTTCTTGTAAGAATAATTTTAATCTTATAGTGATTCGCAAGGATATTTGCAAGGCATACTGTATATATACTATATGATCGATCATTTATGTTAAGCAAGACATTATTCCCAAGATATTAGAAAAAGTACATTTTTAAACCAAGAAAAAAAATACCCACAGCAATATCTTTCATCTAAAGCAAACTGTTGACTCTTTGGAATGGCAAAGTACTCGTAAATAAAGAAAAAAAAACGTGCTATTCCATGATGTAAGAGTAAAAAAGCAAAGTACGACGAAGTCTTTCCACGCTTCCCTCAAGTGCGCGCCAGGGTTAAAAAGCTCGAACATTTTCCGCTCTCGCTCGCAGGCATACGAGGGTAACCGCCGATTTTGAAATCCCACAGCGAACTGTAATCACCAGGGGACGCCTCAACTACCCCAGCCAGCACCTTGCTAACCATGATTACACCTGAACCTAAAGGCATTAGCAGCGGAGGACAGATGTCGACTGGAAGCTCTCACTCGCCGCCATATTTCTTGCTGACGTATTGCAAATTACCATTGCACGCCTGAGAGGAAAAGGACTTCTCGTAATGACCGTCATACGCGATTTTTTTTGTCCTCGTTGTAACTTTCTTCTTTTTTTTTCTTCTCGCAATTCACACATCTTAATTATCTCTTTTTAGGAAATCATTCATCGCCTTCATCAGGTCGAGAACCATCAGTTACATACGGTCCAGGTGCGTATCCGTTTGCTCAATATCATAAAAAATTGAAATCTAATGTTTGTCCTATTTTTACCAATGTATTCAGCAATTCACAATACTTTCTTCTAAAAATAAACCATGCAAGAATTTCGGTCATGCCAAGACATCTGCAGAAAATATAAATATCACGCACCAAATACTACACTGTCTGAATCTTAAGACGAAGATAAACTCTAGAACGATTTCGAATTTGGCGCGTCATCTTTCAATTAACTTAAATTAATTTCATGTTTCCTCTACCCTTCTCATGAATACGTTAGAATGTTTTGTTATTTATCCAAAGAGCACTATATAATATTAGCAACAGGTGACATGAAATATGTGACTGTTAACAAGGAATCATTGCTAACCTAGTGGTCATTATGCCATAGGCACGTATCCCTCGTTAAAAGTTCCAGTTTTAAAATATAACATAATAGGACTACAAGGTATTCATTCACTAATCAACATAAGCTTCAATATAGAAACGGTGTTTATCTCTGTTTTCCACAAATACTAAAACACACTAACTGTATGCACATAGTATATTCATTTTAAAAAGTTTACTTACCCGGTATGACAAAAAGGCGCGTTTAATTTTATTCTTTCCATCACAATCAGTCACAGTTTCCACTCCATTTTCCTCTTTCTCTTGCCCTTCTCGCTTAGTAACTGATAAGACGAGCGGTAAAGATAGAAATGATAATGAAACGAGACAAACTGTGAGTAAACATCTTACCGTTACGCTCAGCATCGTAGTCAGACCACACTGTCTACTCACCTTCTGAAATCGAAGAATAATTTTGTTAGGCCCGTTAAGCAGTTGGTTCAATAGACTTTAATTTACAAATAACCACTAAATCCGCAGCAATAGGTTATCATCAGCTCAACTTTCCTTATTAATTTATTTGGTTCTCAAAATCTAGTGTCATGATTAGTCAGCAGTTCTTGTAAAACAAAGTCTGGTACACATGCGACGTCATATTTTTTTTTTTTACCATCTTCAAAAAAAAATCAAAGGTAATATGAATGAAAATGACATTGGCATAAACCCTCAAACAAAACCCAATCTCATTCCGCAAGTAAAAAGTTCTTGAAAGCTTTGATTCCGGTTCAAGGACAGAACTCGCAGGCCTTTCCTCCAATGAACATGTTATCCTCTATGCCTTTCATTAGGAGTGAGCCTTGGACTAAGGGACAGACCGTGTCTATATACTATAAAACTTCTAAACAACTGAGGTAATATAGACTAGATTCTTCTTCTGTAAACTGTACAATGTATCACTCATATCACCGAATATTAATTGAAAAAGAGCTTATGCAAACATATAGCCAAGCAATCTTTTTTTAAACATATAGTTTCTGCACATTTACCAATATACTAATCTTACAATTAATGGCCAATAATTCAAGTACTCTAAGTACATCTAAAGGTGATATTTATATTCAGATTCTTTAACAATATTTTGGAGCCTATGACATAAAAAGGACATTCTGATAGTACTACGAATAAACAAAAATACATATCTAATAATCTAAGTAATTTCATAGTGATGATTTTTTTTTCAAACAAAAGGGCAAGTAAGTTAAAACAAGAAAAAAAAAATAATGAAAAAACAGGAAGAATTAAAAAATAATGATAACGGGACCTTTGGCAAAAAGTTGAAAC
>NC_051391.1:45057306-45064114 GCF_015228065.2 Penaeus monodon
TAATGATGATAATAATAATAATGATAATGATGATAATAATAATAATGATGATAATGATGATAATAATAATAATAATAATAATAATAACAACAACAACAACAACAGTAATAATAATAATAATAATAATAATAATAATAATAATAATAATAATAAAATAATAATAATATCGTTATCATTTTAATAATAATAATGATATTAGTAATAATCATAATGATGATAATAATAAATAAAATTATAATAATACTAACAATAATAATACTATAGTTAATATTATCATTATTATCATCATTATCATAGTGATAATGATGGCACTGATGAGTATCACCATCATTTTCACTATTGTTATCATCATTATCATTATTACCATTATTATCATCATTATTGCTATTATCCTTGTTATAATTTTATCATTAAATTTATGAACAATGATTTCAATTTAAATTGCTACTTTTTAATTATCATTATTACTATTGATATTATTGTTCTCATTCATATTATCATCATTACTAATATCATTAATATTACAATCATAATTATTATCACTATCATTATCATTATCCTAATTAGAATTATTATCACCAACGTTATGACTATTATAGTTACCATTAGCATTATCATCTTCATTGTTGTTATTATTATTATTATTATTATCACTAGTATTGCTCTTATCCTTATCATCATTTTCACCATCTTCATTATTATTATCATCATTATTACTACTTTTTGTTGTAGATAATGTTTGTTTTTGTTAATAATTATGATGGTGGCAGTTATCATTACCACCATTATTAATACTATGATTATCATTATCATTAATTATTATTATTATTATTATTATTATTATTATTACCATTATTACTACTATCACCATCATCATCATCATTATAATAATAATAATTATTATTATCATTATTATTACCATATTTTTTATACTAACTTTTATTACCGATTCTGTTATTGTTTGTTATTATTTTTATTATCGCTATTAGTATCATTATCATAAATTTATATTTAAAATTTTATTACCATTTTTATTATTAATGTCTTATCAATATTTTTATTATCGTTATTAGCATATCATCCTTATTTTTATTATTATTATCATTAATATAATTAGTATCATTATTTTTTATCATCATTATCATTATTATCATCATTATCATTATTATCATCATTATCATTATTATCATCATTATCATTATTATCATCATTAATATTATTATCATTATTATCATCAATGCTATTATTCCACTTACAATCATTAATACTACCATTAACGTTATATTGGTCAAATACGCATAGTATGTGATGCTCAGATGGTCATGTTTTTATTAATCCTTAACTGTACAAGCAACAGAGATGATTCAGGGTAAAAAAAAAATCATAATTGAATAAATGCACTCATTGAGACGAATAAAAAAGGCTCCTAAGCTAAAACAAATGGGGAATCCGCGATTTGACTCTTCATCGCTACCCTCGCAGCAAGGAGTGTGCAGAGCGATCTTTTCGCTAAAGGAGAATGAAGCACCTGCTGAATACTGTAACGGTGTGGCAGTCTGTGAGCTCGGATAAGCTGGCTATCACTTTGGCAACACGCCAAAGAAACGGACCATGTTGCAACCAGAATTTCCAGGACTAGCAAGGGGATAATCCCCCATGGATGTAAATATGAGTATTTAGGTTTGCCAGCATTCCCTTAGAAGTTGCTTATGCAGGAGGATGGTGTTGTACCGAGGCTAGGGCAAGGGTGACCCGGGGTGTGAGGACACGACAGGCCACAAGGAGGCACATTGCATCATGAACCTCCTTATTTGCTCAAAAACTGTCGTTTTGCCAATGGTTGTTAGAAAAAGACTATTTCCATCACTATTATCTTCGAAATATGGATAACATATTCTTCAGTACACCCAACTTCATTTAACCTAGATCCTGACCCTGGTGGTTCGACTGGATTCACCAGTGTCAGCGCCACTTGCAGATTCTACTTTTGCACTCACCTAAGCAAGCACTGAGGGCTTCGTCTACTACTAGAGGATCCATAACGGACATATTCCACACACCAATTCACTTCTGGGGGCTAGTAACTCCATGGATGTGCGTACATAGCAGCACTTGGGCACAGCACACAGCACACAGATCACTGCCTCTCACAACACTGATTCACCTCGCTCGGCGCTCGCTGGCCTTTGCCTCTGGCTAATGCTGATTACGTAGGCAGGGAGATGCCCGCTCTCCGCCGCCCACTCCCTCTCTCACAGTGACCTCTCTTTTCGACGCTCAAGTATTTTACTGCCACTCTATCTGATCATCAGTTTTGTTTATTGAGTTTACATTAATATATTAGCACGAATGCGTCCTGAGGTGATCATCTGGTTGGTGAGAGCGTTGAGATAACAATGAGAGGGTTCACCTGTGATAGTACACGTCCAGGGCAACAGATGGCGCTGAACGCGTGCCCACAAGCTTGTCGTGGGAACAGTCCTTTGCTTATCTGTACTATAGCAATGGAAACATATAACTTCGCAAGTTTTAAGATTGTTATAAAATGATATAATTTCGATTCAAAAAGCAAAAAACACAAACACAGAAACAAGGAAACAACGCGAGAACTTCAGCAAATTATTCACTTTTTTCCTGTTTCTCGGGATGGTTGATAGGAAAATGGGGACAATGGGAGAGGAAGAAATAAATATTAGTGTGAACGACCACACTGACTCGAAGCCCGACTGCGTTCGTTATTAAAAGATCTTCCATCGCGGGCATTTACAAAGACCAATGGCACATGTTTCTCTCGTTGCCAACCTGGCTGCTCTTGGCGGATAACATGGGCTGGTCACCTTATCAATCAGTCGTATCATAGAGATAGCACAACAATGATTGAAGTTCCCGGTACTGCGCTGCCAATATGTATTCAACCTTTGCATGTCGTTTAACTCCTACATGCAAACCGAATCCATGAGACAAGGGATACAAATGCAACTCTCCCTCAAACGCCTTCTACCTTTTTTTCGCCTCAAACGCTGACCCCGCAATGACCCTTTGTCCCTCCCGCCCACCTCACTACCCCCTCCCCGAGATGAATATAAACTTTCTCTTGCTTTTATTTTGTATTGTGGCTGCAAATACGATAGGAGTTGCTGCTTTCTTATCGGTAATGGTCCGTGTGACGTTGTTAGTAGTAAAATGACGTCCTAATATCATTGCGATTGCTGCATTTTCTGACGTTTTATGGTGAATTAAAATAATTAAATAGCCATGATAATGACCTCAGTGAAAATGAAAGAATAGTAATGATGATGATAGAAATAATTATTACGATAAAGATATCAATAATAAAATAATTAGATGACATTAATAACGATAATAATAATTACGACAATGACAATAAATAAATAATAGTGGTATTGATAATAATGACAATGGTGATAATGATAACCATTGTTATCATAATGATAAACAAAAAAAAATATATATATATATATTGACAGCAACAACCACAAAATTGCAACAATGATAATAATAATAATAATAATAATAATAATAATGATAATAATAATAATAATAATAATGATAACTAATAGTAATATTAATATAGTGCCAATAATGATAACAATAACAATAATGATTATGATAAAATAATAATAATAATAATAATAATAATAATAGTACTACTACTACTAATAATAATAATAATAGTAATAATGATGGTAATAAGAATAAGAATAATATAATTAATAATAACAATTAAATAATGAAAAATATCAGTAATAATAATAACAATAATAATGGTAATAATAATAATAATGATAATATGAAGAAGAATGTCTATGATGATAACAGTAATGACAATAATGAAAGAAACAGCGATAATGACAGTGATTAAATCAGTACTGATGACAACCTTTAGGATAACCGATGATAAATAAGCGTCGGTACCAAAGGTATTCGTATTTCACACAAGTTTATTTTAAAAAAATGAGGAACGTACCAATAAACATATACGTATCTCAAGTTAATATTTACATAATATTACGTTTATCAAAAGATAGTCATTTGCAGCCAGCCAGAGTTGGGTTAAATTTTTGGTACTTACACTAGAATTCAATGATATACAGTAACAATAACATAACTACCATATAAATATATATGTATATATATATATATATATATATATATATATATATATATATATATATATATATATATATATCGTGTATGAATTTGCGGATTGTATGTGTAAGAATGGTCAGTGTCAAATCATATCTAGACTGGATTTAAATGATGCAATTGTTCAGTAATAGGTAATTAAATAAATGATACATGACGAAAAAGACAGCAACAATGAAAATGACTCATTCTGAATGTAAAACAAGATGAACTATTATGGAATCAATTGAGAAGCTATGATTGTGTCTCCCCCCCCCCCCCAATGCCTTACTCGTTGTTATCGTAAGAGCGGGGACTGAGCCCTCCTCTGCCTTAGACCTCATCCCGCGCCTCGACAAATTTTATGTTTTTTTCTTATCCATCTTTCCTTTTCCTTCTCTTCTTCCCTTCTGTCCACTAATTGTAATCGTTAACTATTTTTTTTACCCTTTTCGCCACAAAAGTTTATCATAATGCTATACTTGGATTTTTGAACACGCCGCTAATGACCTTAAATGTTAATGCGGCAGAATTTTTTCAGTGAATAATAATATGGGTGTGTTTATAATGTTTCTCTAAGTAGTGGTAACAACCACTTGAACCAAAGAGGTAAATAAAATAAATAGTAAGAAATATATATAAAAAAACAGAGCAAGAATTATTGGAAATTAACTTTGAATAGTGTCAGAAAAGATGAAGTATGTGGCTAACAATTTGAAAATTGGAGAGAAATCGAAATTAATGAAATAATTAATAAAGAGGCACTAAAATTAAACTAAATAAGTAATCGGCAACATAGAATAGTGCGCCTTCATTAGAAGACATGAAATTCCGTATTAAAAAGGGAAAAACGTGAGCATGTTTCATAGTGCACATGAGGGTGTAAAACAATTACTATGTTATAAGGAATGTAGGCACTGCACCGAAGTAGCGATGGAAGAGAACACTGGCCCGAGTTATTGAGAAAAAATAAAAAGTGAAAAAAACACTTCATAAAGACTATAAAGAAGTGAATGGAACATAATTCTGTGATAGATTATAATAATTCAGATTATTGCTGGCTACTGGGAGCACCTCCAATAAACAGAAAAATCGACACGGACAGAAAAACAGTAAAAAACATTAAGTATCTGGTTGAAAAGGTAAACACATGCTGGACAAACACCTGAGGATAATAGACAGAGATTCGAGATTAAGGTAATATGGACAAAACATAGCAAAATCTGGTTTATGGATCGTGGAAAACGAGATGCCTTCATTGCTGAACAGTGGACAAACGATGGCTGTTGCTGCTGCTGATGGCTGAAACGTTCGGTTCAGTTACAGAGAACCTTGGAATGTATATATCAAACTGGAATAGGCACACACACACACACACACACACACACACACACACACACACACACACACACACACACACACACACACACACACACACACACACACACACACACACACAACCTTGGGTGTCACAATGGGGCAAAGCACGTTTCTCTCTCAGTTTATCATCGTTTTCCCAGAGGGGGTAGTCATGAAAAAAATGAGCGCCTGTGCAAGCTAACCACTGAATATTTACTTGTAGAGCCACTAATTCATACTAATGCAGGTAAATTAAACGAACTCATATACACCTTTCTCTTTCTCTATATGCATAAATTAAATAAATATATATATATATATATATATATATATATATATATATTACATAGTATATGTATATGTATATATATTATATATACATATATCTATACATACACACATATATATGTGAGTAATAATCAGTTTTAACACTGATGAAAATACCAATAAAACCTAAAATTCCTGATAGACGTTCATCCATTCATGATTATACTACATTAATCATATACAGTATACACTCACGTAACGTATATCACGCACAACAAAGATTACCAATACGAATAAACAACCACTTTACGAACACCAAAACAGTGTGTATGGGAACAACATATACACAGATTCATAAATTTTCGTGCCTGGGGCGAATAGCTAACCTAATTACGTGGCCCAGTCTTCCGCACAAAGTCTACTCCTGACGAATTACTTCCTAAGTTGATGGAAAAAATAATGAGAAGTTATCCCCTTTATAAACTACCGAAAGCTTATTGAAATCACTGTGACCGACGCAGTGATTGAGTTGAAGGTTGTTGAAACACCTACTCATAAAAATGAATCATTTCAGGAGGCGAAGTGAAATTACACCGTCCCCTTATTTTCACAAATTGTCATTGTCATCCTCTATCATTATGCGATATGTGATAGTGTTTCCACAGAAATCGGAATACGAGTCATGTTTTCTTACCTTGTAGTTTCTGTTAGTTTATATGTATGTGTGTAAGCATAGGTGTGGGTATTTATGTATGTATGTATGTATGTATGTGTATATATATATATATATATATATATATATATATATATATATATATATATATATACATATATATATACACACATACAGTTTATATCTGAATATATATATACACATACACACAAAATGACCTTCGACCTGTTTTCCGAGCTCTGAGGTAACTCCGGTCGAAGTCCATCTCTCAGTTGGGCTCGGTGAAGGCAGAGGATAGTCACGTTGTGTTAGAGCCGGGTGAATATAAGGCCCGCTGGGCTGAGTACTTTGAGCAACTTTATA
>NC_051391.1:45064214-45069214 GCF_015228065.2 Penaeus monodon
ATTAACACAAACACATATATATATGTAAATATGAGTGTGTGTTATATGAAATGTTGTCGCGCGCGTGTGTGTGTTTTGTGTGTATTATGTACAAACAGACACCACAAAACACCCTCACCACACCACACCGCGCGCGATTCTTTACATATACGCACACACTCATATTGTGTTAGTGTTAATATCAGGATCATTGTTTGGAATAGAAAGATCCTTATTTGTAGGCTCTTTTAATAAACTCACCTTAAACGTTTCGAGTGGCTTTACACTCGTCTTCAGTGTGAAACATGGAACATATAGAAGGGGTTAAAATATTATCATGTACAAGTTAACAAAGTATTTTTTAAATCTTTTTATAGTTTTATAGTTCAGAGGTCATGCAAAAAGAAGCTGTGTTGGAATTACATATAGAATAATCAGTTTAATCAAATCAGAGACAAAGTGGTTTTATACAATTATGTTTACAGACAGAGCACAATGATGAGAAGAAAATTAGAGGGCCTATACAAAATATAGAACATCACAAATTTTGCTTAAAATTACTTTTAGTACTAGTGATAGTCATGAGAGAAAATCTAGATTTCGTAAAAATAAGGAATAGATAAATAAATATATTAACTTGATTTTTTAAATCATTGTGTTCATACAACCCAGTAACTGATACAAGTATTATCTGATAGAAAGAACTGCTTGGCCAAAGGAAGTATATTATACTTACAGCATTACAATTTCAACAGATTTCCTGTTTAAGTTAGACTCCTACGGATACGAGGAAAGGGTAAACATACACAAATCATTAATAGTAACCATAGATTTCTCTAAATAACTTAAACTAAAAATTGGATCTGTACGTCCACGTATGAGGTTCCTGGAAGGGTGCACGGCTCCAATTGGACGGGTGTCGAGTTGCTAATGGATGCGAGCTGTGTGAGTGGCAATAATATGTAAGTGATACAAAAAAGGCACCTAATAACCAATAGGCTGACCATATGAAAAATCTTTCAAAAAAGGGTAAAGGATAATGCATTTATTATCTACTGTCTTCTGTATTTCTAGCATAATTAAAGGTACAGTGTGGGCATGCTCATTATCTTCGGTCAGATAGTAATCAATCTTCATTAACTATATAGTGACCGGGATGCAGAAAGTGCTTTAGGACTAAATAATGTTTCTTGGCAGTTTTGCATAGCAAGAGACGCAGCATCAGCCTGAGCTTGACGATACTGTTGTTTGTAAATAAAACAGAAGAAATATTTCCATAATAGATAATATAATCTTATTTAACAAACACACAGAATACTTTCTCAGGGATGTAATAGATAAAATGTTCCATAATTGTCTCAAAATAGGATGGTAATGTACAAGCCATCCGAAAACTTGTTTTGACATTAGAAGAATGTAATACGTGTTTATTATTGAACCCTTTACAAACACACACACTGAAAAATGCAGAAAGGATATATATATATATATATATATATATATATATATATATATAATATATATATATATATTTATATATATATATATATATGCACACACACACACACACACACACACACACACACACACACACACCACACACACACCACACACACATATATATATATATATATATTATATATATTTTATATATATATATATATAATATATATATATATATTTTATATATATATATATATGTGTGTGTGTGGGGTGTGTGTGTGTGTGTGCACACACACATATGTGTGTATATATGTATGTATGCATATATGTATATAATGTATATATGTATATATATATATTATATATATATTATATATATATTATATATATATATATATATATATATATAATATATATATGTAAATATATATATATATATATATGTATTATATATATAAATATATATATATATATGTGTGTTTTGTGTGTGTGTGTGTGTTGTGTGGGGTTTTGTGTGCACACATATGTGTGTATATATGTATGTATGTATATATATATATATATTTTATAATATATATATATAATATATATATATATATATAATATATATATATCTGTAATATATATATAATTATTATATATATATATAATATATAATAAAATATATATATATAATATATAATATATGTAAATATATATAATATATATATATATAATATATAAAATTATCTGCATATATATGTGCATATATATATATATATATATATACGTATGTCTATATATTTCTATGTATATATATGTATATATATATACATATATCTCCGGGACTTTGCTAGGTCCCAGAAAATGAGGATCTCTGACTCCTGGTACCAGCGCTCCAACCCACATCGCTGGACTTGGTACAGCGATACGGGTAATGTGGCCCAAAGGAGATCGACCACATTCTTGTTACACGCGATGGAGGATCCTCCAGAACCGGGGGGTTTCCCGGGAGTGCCGAGTTCTGTGGCACCGACCATAGGCTGCTTGTGGCTACCCTGCGGGTCCACTTCAAAACTCCCCGTCCCTCCAGTGGCCACCCTAAGGTGTTTCACTTGGACAGCCTAAGGGAGGAGGAGTGTGCCCGTGGGTTCGCCATGGCAGTCTCTGACCGATTCACAGAAACCAGCAACCTGACGCACCCATTTTGCTCTGTGGGAGTCCTTCAAGCGGCGTAACACTCGAAGCAGCTCGGGAGTCCTTGGCGTACGCCCAAGGACAAGGCAGAAAAACCATCTCCCTGGAGACATTAGGGGCCCTGAAGCGTGTCGCAAGGCTCGGCTAATGGGAATAAAGTCTTGCGTCGTTTCATGGTGCGTAGGGCTGGGACACTGCTGAGAAGGGACAAGGAACAGTCCATCAGGAATCTTGCTGAGGAGGTCAAAGGCCATTTTTTGGGTAAATGACCTTCGCCCTGCCTACCAAGCCCTGAGAAAACTAAACCCTAAGCCCTCCTCACAGATGACTGCAGTCCGATCAGCGGATGGACGGATCATCTCAGATCATTTGGGGTTCGTGAACTTTTGGCTGAGTATTTTGAACAGTGTACCAGGTAGACCCTCCAACAGTTAGTTTTGGATGCAAGCGATGTCTCAGTGCCTGTGCCGGACCCACCCATCAGCGAGGAACCTCCTACCCTAACAGGGGTTTTGGGCTGGCGATTTCCAGCTGAAGAGTGGGAAAGCTGCAGGCATATGTGATATCCCTGCCGAACTGCTAAAGGCTGGGGGTAAACCTATGGCTGGGGGCCTGCATACAGTCCTGACTGCCTTTGGCAGTCTGGTTCCATTCCCCCTGACCTGCTGGGGGGCGTGGTCATCCCTCTCTGGAAGGGGAAAGGGGATCTTTTGGGACTGTAGGACTACCGTGGCATTACACTGCTCAGAAACCATGCAAGGTTCTCGCCCACATTCTTCTGAAACGATCCGCAACCACCTACTGAGCATCAGAGACCGGAGCAGTCTGGATTTACTCCTGGCAAGTCCACAATAGACCGTATACAAAGCGCTTCGAGTAATTGTGGAACGCCCGTCGTGAGTTTGGTCGTGGGTTGCTTGCAGCCTACATCGACCTCAAGAAGGGAGACCCCTGAGGCTCAGAGGAATTCCGACACAGATTATTGGCCTGATACAAGCCTCTATACTGGTACTGAGTGCTGTAAAGTGTGGGGGGGGTATGTCGAACTCTTCCCTGTTAATTCAGGGGTGAGGCAAGGCTGCTTTCCTTTTCCCAACCTTTCCAACACTTTATGGACTGGATAATGGGCCAGAGCTACTACCAAAGTCAATGCGGAGCAACACTAGGCAATTTTAAAGTCTGGGACCTTGACTTTGCCGACGATGTTGCCATCCTATCTGAGTCTTTGGGAGTCACTTGTGGCGGCTCTTATGCATTAGCAATGAGGCGAAGCCCTAGGCCTAGAGGTCTCCTGGAACAAGACCAAGATTTTAGGACTTTGGGGCCTGTTAGGGAACCCGTTCAGTTGATCCATGCTTGCGGCGAGGACGTTTTAAGTTACAGAAAGTTTTACATACCTTGGTAGCGTAGTCCATATCTCTGGTTGTTTAGACCAGGAAGTCAGTAAAACGGATTGGTCTGGCAACAGGAGCCATGACTCGATCAACAAGAGCGTTTTTGGGGATGTCGGTACTTATTGCAGGACCAAGCTGCGTGTCTTCAAGGCCTTGATACTTCCAGTTTTGCTCTATGGAAACGAAACCTGGACGCTATCCAGTGCCTCGGAGTCTCGCCTTGATGCCTTTTGTAACAAGTCCCTTCGCCGGATCATGGGGTACAGTTGGCAGGCGGTTACACCGTGAGACTGGCATGGGACCTGTTTTCTTGCATAATCCGGGATCGCCAACTCAGGCTTATGGCCACCTAGCTCGCCTCCCTATGGACGACCCCGCCCTCAGGTTGTCCCCTCTGCGAGACAACCCTGGGTGGAGAGACCTGTGGGACTCCTAGGAGATCATGGCTTGGGCAGCTCGACGAGACCTGTCATGAGGAATTAGAGATGGGCCGTTGTGCCTGCCCGGAGAACTCGCCTCGAGGGATCCTCGTGGCTGGGAAAGCGAAGGGTGGATGCGGCCATGCGCCCCCGTCGGCGGGTTTGCCCCTTGATGATGAAGAAAAAGAGAGATGGATGAAAATGTATATATAAGTATACATATGTAAAATATATATTATATATATATATATATATATATATATATATATATTTTATATATAATATATATATTAAAATATATATATATATTTTTGTGTGTGTGTGTGTGTGTGCACACACACATATGTGTGTATATATGTATGTATGTATGTATGTATATATGTAATATATAATTTATATATTATATATATATATATATATATATATATATATATATATATATATATATAATATATATTTATGTATATATATATATATATATATATATATATATAGTTATATATATATATTATATATATATAAAATATATATATGTGTGTGTGTGTGTTGTGTGTGTGTGTTTGTTGTGTGTGTGCACACATATGTTTGT
>NC_051391.1:45076714-45079481 GCF_015228065.2 Penaeus monodon
TGGTATGCTGAGCAGTGTAATGCCACGGTAGTTCCTACAGTCCCAACGATCCCCTTTCCCCTTCCAGAGAGGGATGACCACGCCCCTCAGCAGGTCAGGGGGAATGGAACCAGACTGCCAAATGGCAGTCAGGACTGTATGCAGGCCCCGAGCCATAGGTTTACCCCCAGCCTTTAGCAGTTCAGCAGGGATATCACATATGCCTGCAGCTTTCCCACTCTTCAGCTTGGAAATCGCCAGCCTAACCTCTGTTAGGGGAGGAGGCTCCTCACTGATGGGGG
Organism: Penaeus monodon; assembly: GCF_015228065.2. Taxonomy (NCBI): domain Eukaryota; kingdom Metazoa; phylum Arthropoda; class Malacostraca; order Decapoda; family Penaeidae; genus Penaeus; species Penaeus monodon. The sequence goes on from NC_051391.1 coordinate 45,076,996, forward strand.
GGGTCCCCGGGACAGGCACTGAGACCCTCGCTTGCATCCAAGCTAACTGTTGGAGGGTCACCTGGGACAACTGTTCAAAATACTCACCCAACGTTCACGAACCCCAACATGATCTGAGATGATCCGTCCATCCGCTGATCGGACTGCATCATCTGTGGGAGGGCTTAGGGTTCAGTTTTCTCAGGGCTTGGTAGGCAGGGCGAAGGTCATTTACCAAGAAATGGCCTTTGACCTCCTCAGCAAGATTCCTGATGGACTGTTTTCCCTTGTCCCTTCTCAGCAGTGTCCGAGCCCTACGCACCATGAAACGACGCAAGACTTGATTCCCATTCAGCCGAGCCTTGCCCACACGCTTCAGTGGCCTCTAATGTCTCCAGGGAGATGGTATTCTGCCTTGTCCTTGGGCGTACGCCAATGGACTCCTGAGCTGCTTCGAGTGTTACGCGCTTGAAGGCTCCCACAGAGCAACGGGTGCGTAGGTTGCTGGTTTCTGTGAATCGGTCAGAGACTGCCATGGCGACCCACGGGCACACTCCTCCTCCCTTAGGCTGTCCAAGTGAAAAAACCTTAGGGTGGCCACTGAGGGACGGGGAGTTTTTTAAGTGGACCCGCAGGGTAGCCACAAGCAGCCTATGGTCGGTGCCACAGAACTCGGCACTCCGGTAAACCCTCCGGTTCTGGAGGATCCTCCATCGCGTGCTAACAAGAATGTGGTCGATCTCCTTGGCCACATTACCCGTATCGCTGTACCAAGTCCAGCGATGTGGGTTGGAGCGCTGGTACCAGGAGTCAAAAGATCTCATTTTCTGGGACCTAGGGAAGTCCCCGGAGATTATGTATATATATATACCATATATTACATGAAATATATAGACATACGTATATATACATATATAATATATTATATATAATATAATATATATATATAGTATATTTTATATATATATAATTATATATATATATATATATATATATTATATATATATATATATTTTATAATATATATATATATATTTACTATATATTTATATATATATATATATATATATATATATATACATACATATATACACACATATGTGTGCACACACACACAGACACACAACACACAAAACACACACACACACATATATATATATATTTATATATAAAATACATATACTATATAATATATATTACATATATATATTATATATATATATATATATATATATATATATATATATATATATATATATATATTATACATATATACATACATACAATATAACCCACATATGGTGTGTGTGCACACACACACACACACACACACACACACACATATATATATTATAAATATATATATATTATAATATATAATATATATATATTATATATATATATATATATATATATATATGTGTGTGTGTGTGTGTGTGTGTGTGTGTGTGTGTGTGTGTGTGTGTGTGTTGTGTGTGTGTGTTGCATATTATATAGATATTTTATATATATAAAATTATATTATATATTATATTATATTATATAAAATATATATAATATACCCCTTTCTGCATTTTTCAGTGTGTGTGTTTGTAAAGGGTTCAATAATAAACACGTATTACATTCTTCTAATGTCAAAACAAGTTTTCGGATGGCTTGTACATTACCATCCTATTTTGAGACAATTATGGAACTTTTATCTATTACATCATGAGAAAGTATTCTGTGTGTTCTGTTAAATAAGGATTATATTAATCTATTATGGAAATATTTCTTCTGTTTTATTTACAAACAACAGTATCGTCAAGCTCAGGCTGATGCTGCGTCTCTTGCTATGCAAAACTGCCAAGAAACATTATTTAGTCCTAAAGCACTTTCTGCATCCCGGTCACTATATAGTTAATGAAGATTGATTACTATCTGACCGAAGATAATGAGCATGCCCACACTGTACCTTTAATTATGCTAGAAATACAGAAGACAGTAGATAATAAATGCATTATCCTTTACCCTTTTTTGAAAGATTTTTCATATGGTCAGCCTATTGGTTATTAGGTGCCTTTCTGTATCACTTACATATTATTGCCACTCACACAGCTCGCATCCATTAGCAACTCGACACCCGTCCAATTGGAGCCGTGCACCCTTCCAGGAACCTCATACGTGGACGTACAGATCCAATTTTTAGTTTAAGTTATTTAGAGAAATCTATGGTTACTATTAATGATTTGTGTATGTTTACCCTTTCCTCGTATCCGTAGGAGTCTAACTTAAACAGGAAATCTGTTGAAATTGTAATGCTGTAAGTATAATATACTTCCTTTGGCCAAGCAGTTCTTTCTATCAGATAATACTTGTATCAGTTACTGGGTTGTATGAACACAACTGATAAAATATCAAGTTAATTATTTATTTATTATTCTTTATTTTTACGAAATCTAGATTTCTTTTTTTTTTTAACAAAATTTTTATTTCTATTTTAATCTAATTTCTTTATTTTTTTCCCC
>NC_051391.1:45084581-45117081 GCF_015228065.2 Penaeus monodon
CAGTGATGAGGCTGGTACATTGGGGTCAAGAGTAGCAGAGGCTGATGTGGAACCACCAGCTGTCAGTGGCAGAAGGTGGTCCATCATGAGGTCCTTTTCCCCTAGTAGCGTTATATAATCCAACTGACTTGTATCTGTTGCTGTTGAGAAATAATATTAAGATTATGGACTTACATATAGTGCATCTAATTGAAACGTCTCATATTAGAACATAAAAAGTGCTATGAGAAACTTAATAGATATACACTGATCAAACTCACTCAGAATGGTGTGGTTCTTCAGCATGTGCTGACGAAGGTTGAACTTAGAATTATAACTCTTATCACAGGTATCAATAGGGCAGTGATAAGTTACTTTATTATTGTTCTCTTTGGTTTTCCCTTCATGCTTCTTCAGGTGGACATACAAACTGCTTTTTGCTGTAAATTTTGCATTGCAATCTGCAAGAGATAAAATATTTGTTTGAATTATAACTAAACACATTGGAATTTATATTAATCATATCAAGTATTACAACCCAAAATATGTAAGTAACTCTATATGCAAACCATAACACAAACACTTGAATTACGAATTGGTGATTTTTTATTACTTCAAAGTGACATTTATAAATTAGTTGAAGACATTAAAACTAGTAACTATTTATGCAACAAAAGAAACCATTCACAAAGAAAAATTGATTTCCCCATTACATACGTTCGACGGGACACTGGAAATTCCTGACACCAGTATGGATGAGAAGATGGCCCTTTAAGTGCTCGGATCGCAAAAATGACTTCTGACATATGGTACAGGTGAATTTTCTGTCATTTGTATGTTTCCGCTGGTGGCGACTCAATTTACTTGCACTTTGGAAAGACCAATTACAGCCCTAAAAATTAAGACGATAATTATTTACATATGCTGCTATGTATCAAGCATAGGATAAACATTTATTCTTTAAACAATGTATAATCAGTTATTAAGAGATAAGACAAATGAAAAACAGTACTATGTCTCTTGTCTAATACAGTACCAATAACAACAGTGTCCAATAAATAATCAATGAAAAAAGTATTGAGCATCTACCTCATATGTACACACAAATGGTCTCTGGCCAGTGTGTACCCTCATGTGAGCCTTTAGTCTACATGGTTTATCAAACTTCTTCCCGCATCCTGTCCACTGGCATCGTAATTCTTCTTCCTTATGATGACTGCGCATGTGTGAGGTTAGGGAGTTTGGGGTGAAGTATGATTTACTGCAGCCATCAACTCCACATCTGTCCAACAAGTAATGATGTAAGATAACATTAAGACATGTCTTACTAAGCTGTTATTAAGTATTATTAAAAGAGTATTAACTGATCTACTTAGATCATCATCATAAAAGAGACATTCTGTTTGAACAAGCAAATGTTTTATATACTCTTTTTATATGGGAGGTTGGTTTTCATTGTTTGAATGCAAAATATCCAAATAAAATAACTAATTCAAATAACCATCATCACTACTTTCCAATCACAAAAAATATAAATTTATATCAATAGCATTATATCACAAAAGTTAATTTCATTACAAAACCACAGAAACTAAGATCATGTGATTTAGCTAAAATGACCTGATTATGCAAAACTTACTTATATGGAGCCTCTACATCTTTGTGGGTCTTCATATGGACCTCTAACTCTCTCCTTGTATGAAATGCTTTTGTACATTCTGGCAGTGAACACATCCAGCACTTTGGTCTTTGATGTAATCGAAGATGTGTGTTGAGGTTGTACACAGTGGTGAACCTTCTATTGCAATTAGGTTCTGAGCACTGAAATCAGAATACATAAACAGATGAATTACGGGTATTGAACTGCATCTTTTTTTCTTTTCACATTTAACCCTTTTCCGACGGGTGGCATGTATGTACATGCCATGGCATGTCTGGATTATCTGCCGGGGGCATGTACTTAAAAATCAAGTTACACGAAAAATCAATTAGGAAACTGACCGCATGGCTAATAAAATTTCATAGAGATATTCCCTGACTGCTTCCTACTTGAATGTTATTCCAACTCTGCATTTCTAAACCTTGTAACTTGTATTTTCTTTGATACCATGAGTTTTAAGTGCAACCACACTAGGTTTCACTTATACTGTATCAGTGAAAGCTTTCACACATTTTTTAAAATAAATTTTATAAATAAACAAGTTTGTCTATTTGTAAGATTTATCAGAAGGTAGAACTTCTGGTGTCACAATACCTCTTCTACATCAATTGATATTTTCCATAATGTTGCATATGACTGATGGTGAAAGATTCAAAATGTCAAATCATGAAATAAGACGTAGCAGAGGCTGCTAGATCATACTGGGGAAAAAAGTATACTCACTGCAAAATCTCTTCTCTTAAGATGTGTTTCAATATGTCTTTTCAGCTTATACCATGTGTAAAAAGCCCAATCACAATTTTCATAGCTGCATTTGTAGGGTCGGATTCCATTATGACTTAAAAGATGTACCTTTGAATGAAAAGAACCATTTTAATTAACAATTATTTTGCAAATGGAAGATGAAAAAAATATCTACAACTTGTTTCTTTACAGCTTAATGCCATAAATATTAAGATAACAGTGATGAGATCACATATGCATATGTAGTAGTTTCAGGCCATAACACAAAAAAGAACCTTCCAAATGCTTCATTGATTACCTTTAATGATGAAAGCTTGGGGAAATGTTTACAGCAACCCTTTATTGGACAGAGCCAACGCTTCCCACCTTGTGGCGAAGGCTCACACTGCAGTGAATCTATATGAATACCTAATTCTTCCAAAGCCTTGTCTGCAACCTCATCTGAAACTACAAGAACAGAAATTAGATACTTCAATAATTAACCCTTTGCCACCGGGTGGCATGTACGTATATGCCATAGATTGCCTGGATTATATTCCAAGTGTCATTCATGTGCATATATGTCATGGTGCACCGGTTCCGTTTTCCAGGGGCATGTACGGTCATGCAGCACACGCTAGCCCAGGCAGTGAGGCTACTAAGAATACAGCCCAGGAAAGAGGGCTTTTGTATCAGGAAACCACCTGGTGGCATTGAGTTAATAAAATTACAGTGGGAACAAGGGGATATTTCCTTAATGACAGGTAGAAATGTAAAGTTAATGCTAATGTTTCCAGCCTGAAGACAGCCAGGTTTGAACAGCAGAATTCATATCTTAACTTGTGAAGCAAATTCTACACTAAGGACCATATACAAAGGCATTACATGACAGCAATATTCACTACAATTAATACACTGGCAACTTGTAAGTACCTGCAGAATACTTATCAATAGGATACTTAAAAAAGTCTTTTACCGTAAATATACATACACCCTACTAATGCTAATACTATTTCTTGATAAACTTTAAAAATATCCTTGAGGATGGTTTTCCACACATGTTATCTAAAGAAGATTGGTTTAAACACTGTATATTGTGGAAATTTTAGGTGCTGTGTTATATATATTTTGTAATGTATATATTTTTCATTACTCTTATATAAATATATACAAACACAAAAAATAAGCAATAAAAAAATAATAATAATAAATAAATAATAATAATAACAACAAGGCATAACATAACACATTACTGTCAACAGATAAAAATAAAAAAATAAACACCTACTGAAAACTTACCAAAAAGCACTGCCTGCAGTAAAATGTTTGTAAAGTGTTGCAGTGAAGCTCCATCTTTTGTTGTCCTTCAACTGATTTCTTGCCTTCTTCACCCACAAACCTTTACCCAGATGGCTTACACCTCTCACATTCTCACCATATCCTTATGCATAGTAAACTGCTATCAATATGATGTTTTTCCCCAAGTATAATACTATCCCATGTACAACAAATTCCAATGATTCTATCGTAAGAATACATTTGACTTACTAAATATATATGGATGATGTAGTCTTTTCATATATCCCATATCAAAAAAATCTGAATAAGTTACAATGAAATGGGTACTTAATCATGTAATAAATATTAAAGGTTCATCAAAGGCTTATGTGTAAGTTGAATTCAACACAATCATACATAAAGTTAAAGTTACCTATGCTATTTCCTATCATTTTCATCCATACTATCTATTATATTTTATGTGAAAATAAAGGCAAAGGGAAAATAATTTGGGAAACCAGACTCACCTTAAATTTCACAAAGAGAAACCAAATTAGGATCCAATTAAGAAGTAAAACCTCTACTAGACTTCAAGTGATTCACATACCTATACACATTTCAGGGTTTTCATCATTAACATCTTCATCATTCTGTGTAGTTGTCGATGAAGAGGGAGAATGTGCAGAGGTCTGAAGAAGGTCTCCGGACACTAAAGATGAGGCAGACAGCGTGTCTAAGACAGAAGGGACTGAGACCATGGTAGGTGGAGCACCAGGTCGCAGAGAAAGCCCCACACCTTCATTTTTCACTGTGGAAAATGTTGTTCTTAGCTTCCAGATATAAAGATTTGTGAGTGTGTGACTGTGTGTGTGAGTGTGTATGTGTATGTGTATGTGTATGTGTATGTGTATGTGTATGTGTATGTATGTGTGTGTGTATGTGTGTGTGTGTGTGTGTGTGTGTGTGTGTGTGTGTGTGTGTGTGTGTGTGTGTGTGTGTGTGTGTGTGTGTGTGTGTGTGTGTGTGTGTGTGTGTGTGTGTGTGTGTGTGTGTGTGTGTGTGTGTGTGTGTGCGTGTGTGTCAAAATAACAAAATGTTTCATGAGTATGTGAGTGAGTGAGTGTGTGTACTGCATACTTTGTGGGTTGTACATTATGTTACATACTACATCTAGTTTAAGTCATTTACCTACAAGTACAAATTACAGTACTAGCATCAGAGTTCACACAGCTTTGTGGTAAGACACATAAATAGTTACTGATATGATACCAATAACAACTAATAATTTACATAAATTAGGTCATACAGACAATAACCCTAATTAAGGCAATAATGGCAGTCGTACTAATAAAAATTATGATAATCCTTTACAGTATGGATGCACATCACAAACTTTATTCAATAATCCAAATTGCCAGGTGTGCCTTTTGGGCACTGCCCAAGGGGAGGGTTGATGGGAGGCTTTGCCCCCTAACACCCCCAGGCAAACATGGTCTTCACCTCAGTATGCACAGCTAGATAGAGTTGATACTCAGGAGCACTGAGTGGAGTTAGGCTGTGAGTGATAGTTTCCATGACCCTTTTCCTTTCAAAGTGATTACATTTATCATAACATAATGTGATGTCTATTGACAGTTTTATGGGACTTCCGGTTGAGCATGTGCAGTGTGAAATTCTCCCTTTACCCATGGAAGGGTAGAGTGAATGATTGACATGTGGGAGCATCTGATGCAGAGTCTGTCAAATGCTCTCTCCTGCTGTGAATACAGGGAGGATGCTTTGTTTCCTGGGTGGAGGTTGGGACACAGCCCCCTGCATTAGACAGTATAGTGACAGCAGATTTTGAGAATTCCACACTGCACACACAGGACTGGAACTCTTGGAAAAATAGTCAATAGACATTGCACTGAGATACCGTAAATGTAGCCATAGACTTTTCCTTTATTTGTGGTATTACAGTTTGTGTGCCCAGATTATTTCTTGTACAGATGACTACAACTTTTTGTCCTCTACAAATATATTACCTTCGATATGTCCTTAGTGCATCCATACCATAAAAAATAACCAATAATTAACAGGACAAGAATAATAATCAATAACTGATAATAAAAACAATAATAATGATAAGAGTAACAATGAATATAATATAGTAATAATAATAATAATAATAATAACAATAATAATGATAAGAGTAACAATGAATATAATATAGTAATAATAATAATAATAATAATAATAATAATAATAATAATAATAAAAATAATAACAACACTAATAAATAGGTTAGTATGATGATTTTAACATGATAGAATAATGATAAATATAAGAGTTGGAAAAGACAAAATTAATCTTCTATTTTATTTCTAGCAATTCAGCAATAAAAAATATCACAAAATAAACAAACAAAATAGAGAAAGACTGCACACTCATCATAGTTTCACAAGTACTTACACTGTGATTTGTCAGGTGAGGTGATGACAGGTATACGTGAAGCTCTGCCATCTGAACTAGTAGATGGTGGGGAAGAATCCACCTGGGTTTTCTGTGTAGCTAAACTGGTCTGTATCCCTTTGGCAGTTGTTATGACAGCTCCAGATGTAACTGGGGGCTTTCCTGTTAGCCCTGATGCTGAAGTAGTTACTAAAACTGGTGCTGTTCCTATTAAAGATGACCCTACACTGTTACATGTGACAATAGCACTACTTGCATTTGGACTCAAAGCACTTGTAACAGGAGTTGATCTAGCAGTTGCAGCAGCCTGTCTCAATAAGGCAAGTTGTCCCTGTTGCATTCTTGATATGGGAGCCTTGACCTCCTGAAGGACCTGATTGATCTCAAAGTTTTGCGGCCCAGAACTACCATCCTTCCCTCCAGATTTAGCCTGGCGGGCTGTCCCCTGATGTACTTCTTGAATTAGTCTATGTGCCGTGTGTGCTGAGCGCAACAACTGCTGTGGAGTAAGTCCCAGTGGTTCCAGGTGTAGCTCCTGAATACTTGAAACAGCTCTAACTAAATCACAGGTATTGATCTTGAAGACAGTGTGTTTCTTATTTGATGAAACAATGTTGACTGTTGTGAGATTTGCTTTACGATCTACTGTAATTGTTACATTAGCAGTACCAGGCTTGTTTGGAGGCTGTACTGCAACTACTTTCAATGGAGTCAGAGTTAATGGAGTACTTTCTTTTGGGGCCCCAATGGTCTTGGGTGCCATACTGTTTGGCTGGGGTGCCTGTTGCTGGATCTGTTGTCCTGGTGTAATTAGGGGTCTCAGAATGAAAGCTGGTCTTGGCAACTGTGCCCCGCCCACTGTTGTGGTTGGAGTAACACTAGTGGGTACAACAGTAGCTGAAGAAGAAACTGGTGGTGCTGCTAACCGCAGCTGAACCATTCCAACCGGTAACTTCTTTAATTCTGCTCTAACCAGACCTGAAGGAATTTTAAGTAGTCCTTTTGGAGCCATATTGATGGATGTGGTAGTAGTTGTAGTTGCTGCAGTAAGATTTACCATTGTACTGTTGACAGGAGTGTGTATCAAGTTACTACTGTTGGTAGTCACTGTTCTAGACATAATATTATTTATGTCACTCACATCCAGTATTGAAATAGGAACGGAGGTTGAATATGCATGTGAAGTTGCAGTTGAAAGAGTGGTTTGTGGAGGTGGCATGACAGTTGATGTCTGTTGACTTAGAGAAAAAGTATTGGGTGTAGTCTTATCCTGAGATACTTGGTTCTCTTTGGGTTCTAGTTTTACTAAAAATGTTCCAGGTGATATGCTTCTTTCTGGCTTTGGGGGAGTTTTGTTTAGGTTCTCAAGCATGTCACTTGCACTTGAACTCTCAATCTCTAGTGTATCATTTGATGCATCCATTGCTAATATGCTTGAGAGCTTGCTGTCAACCTCACTATTAGGACTAGCAAGGATATCTTGTGGCATGGTGCTGCTGTCATCGCAACCTCGTGACCCAAAAGGATGAAAATTAAAATCTTCTTCAATCTGATTTGTAACCTCCCTGTTCCTCTGGCTCTCAGCCTTCACTGGGGTTTCATCAAAACCCAGTGGCCTTGATGCCATATTTTCGATTTCTTGTGGACTCATGAGTTTGATAGGCTGAATGTTTCTTACCATAAGATCAAGCTCGTCGGTGGACTCCTGGCTTGTGCTTACATCCTGTGTGCTTGATGACAGGGGGTCACTGCATTCCATTGGCTCCGGCAGAGATTCACCTTCTCCAATGGCTGATCCTGAACCTACAGTTTCCTTCTTTTCCATTGTGACAGCCAGGAGCAATTCCTGGGCATGCCTCGCCCATTCTTCCTGAGCCCCTGGTAAGAGCAATTCTTCAAACAGGCCTCTATCTTCTGTTGATAACGAGGGCATATTTTCTATCTTTTTTGCCCCACATTTCTTGTTCTGATCCGTCAAAAGCAACTCCTCGAATAAACCCTTGTCTACCTGCATCAGCGTTTCTAACTTTTTGGTGAAACTATTTCGGCGACTCCCACTTCCACTAAGGTTGTCACCCATATCTGGGAACGTAAACTGGCTTGGTAATGTACTACTCGATGTGCCTGCATCATTTGCTCCATCTTTGGAAAATACAAGCCCATAGTCCTGGCCACCCACGTGGAACTGCACACTACTCTTGAGATTAAAAAGGTCACTGATGTCAATTTCTGAAGGCTTGATCTCAGAGTCGAAGTCAAAGCTTGACAAACTGTCACTCCGCGTTTTGAGCCATTCCTCGATGTGCTGGAGGTCCGCCCCCAAATCACTGGTTGGATCCACATCTTCCTCGCCCGCCCTCAGCATCCCATTTATAACGTTATCACTGTCACAATTCCCATTAATACCCCCGCTATCACTGCCGCCATGTTGCGTTGTGGCGTTGCTTATGGAGGGCGTTCGGGATAGAGGCGCAACCCCTTGCCCATCACACCCCGCCGTTTCACTACCTCCATTCTTGAGGATGAACACACGTCTAACCTCTCCAACATCGTCGCGTGAAATGTTTAGGGTTCCGTTGTGTGACATGTGAACCCCCGTCTCGGAGTTACTATGGGGTCTTCCGAGAGAACAAGGATCAATGGGAAGCTCGCGCGCTAGACGGAGGCGGACGCTGAGTGGCTAACGCTGAGCCCGAACGACGAAAAACGAGTCTTCGCCGCGATGGAATGTCCTGAGGCTCGATTTTAATTAACAGTTCTTTGTTTACATCTTACTTTGATCTGTTGCAACGGGTGTCATGCGACAAAAATGCATTTGGGGGTATAAAAGTGTCCATTGGTGAGTTTTGTATACTTCAAAGTTGCACTCTTTTCTGACTATGGCAGTTCTAAGAGATCGCCCCATGAATGAGTTTCAAAACGAGTCTCGTGTTTCGGCCATATCTGTCCCTGTTCTTATCACAGACGTAGGGATACGAAATGATGCACTATTTTTCTCTTGAAATAGAAATAGAAAAAAATGAATAATTGTTTTGTTTAGCCATATCGAGCGAAAGACTACCTTTGTCAGTTTATACTAAATGTACAATATGAGAATTCTTGCGGTCTTTGGTTTCAAGATGGTTGAGAGGGAGACGTAGAAGTTTAAGCCTCTAGAGGCACAAAGCCCAAAGTATGGATATTAACAAGATATATGTCATAAGTAATAACTTTTGTTGTTTTCAGAAATTTATTTTCTTGAATACGAATCACGACTACCAAATAACAAGGCATGAAATCAGCTGTTGTTACGTAATTGCAGCGTCATCGTTACGTCACGACCTCAAATCCGACGGGTTATAAGAACGCGAAAGTTCGGCTTCTGGCGGCGTGTGGCAGCCCCTCACCAGCTGACAGTAATAACAGACATTCACGCCGCGACTTACGAGGAGGATGGACTGTTGTGCATTGGTCTCCCTTATCGTGTTAGCTTGTTTTATGGGACAAGCTTATGGGGACGATGATCGTGGAAGAGGTGAACATGATTGGTAGCTATTTGTTATGTTATCTAGTACCAACAGAGAAAGGAAATTCATGCGTCGCTGTTATATGCAGTATATTATTTATAATAAAGGGTAACTGCAAGTGTTTCTGACACTTGATCCATGATACTAATCTTTGGTGATGTGTACCTGACACGTGGCATTACTTACAATGGAAAGGACAAGATGAAAAGTTTTATATGATTCTATAATGCATTTTATTGTTAGATTTATTTGAATTACAAAGAACATTGTTGGTATTAATGTTTATGTGAAACACAAAATAATATAATCTTTATTGGTTTTCCCTATTATTTACCTATTTAGCTAATTTATAATGTGTTTGAATATTAAAGAAACATTAAAGAAATAATATTATTAATGTTTATGTAAAAAAGTTTCATGTAATTTTCAGTGATTTCACCATATTTGCATATTAAGCTAATATATAATGTATTCCATTGAGAACATTAAAGAAATTTTATTAATGGTATGTAAATACAAATTATCTATACATGAGCCTTCTAACTGCAACAAATATGTTAGTAATGGTAGGAGTAATTTTGTTAGGCTAACACCTGATAAGATAAAGATTGTAGACCTTACTGTTGATATATTGACAAAATAAGGAGCCATGGTATATACACTAGAATATAAATTATGTTTTTTTATGTTTATCATAGCTTTGAAAATCTCTTTTTCTATACTTCACCTTTGTGATTTTTAATTTATAGATATAAAGTTTATCCACAATTTTCATTGGAAAATAATGATGGAACAACATTTAAGTTATAAGAAAATAATAATTACTCACAGATGACAACAATGTTCACTGTTCATGAGCAATATGTGACTGGAGATTGTGTTCACACTGATGAAAAGTATTTTAATAACTTACATGACTGCTCACACCACACAGGAGCTGATGCATAGGTCAGTTAAATGAAGCATAAAGATAGCAACTAAAGACTGTGAATTAATGTGATGCTCAGTGACTCTGGCTTGAGGGACCTAAATTCTGATCTAACATTGAGGAGTTTGAGTATCTCTTGAGCTGTAAGTAAGTAGGACCCTGACTATTCCTAGCACATAGTAAGAGGTGGCAGCCTATGGAATCTGTAGTTGTAGCCTATGTGTCACTCAATCTCTCCCATATTATTATTATTATTAATATTGTTATTATTATTATTATTATCATTATTATTATTATTATTATTATTATTATTATTATTATTATTTATTATTATTATTGTTATTTAGATCTGAGACTCTGTATCAACATACCAACCTGTGGAGCCCTCCCATTGGCAGTGAATTGTAAACTCTATGAAAACCCATTCTAATATAATAATGATAAAAGAGAGCCACACATCTCATAAATTTCCTCCATTTCTCTATAATATAAGAAAATGTATAAAGGAAAATAGTCCAGGGGATCTTGTTTTTAGATGCAATTCAGCATTATGCTCATTAATGGTGACTCAGGTTATGGTGTTAGTCTTAGTAACATATACAGCAATAGGTTATTCAAATTCTGTATGATATATAAGTTAGTTGGTACTCAGTTGCAAAGATCTTTGCTTGAGTTACTGATAGTTCATGAAGGCATAAGGTGAAATTGCAGGGTAAAAGAATGAAAAGGCCAAAGGAAATAGAAAATCAATTGATGCTGTAGCCACTTGTTATGATAAGAATCAGAGAAGATAAGTATTGAATTTTACTTTATTAGAAGACTTCAGTGATTGTATTAAACTCAACTTTGACAATTACAAATACAAATATGATATTAGGGTTGATTATTAAGATTAACCCCCCAAAAAGACATAGGAGTATACTGTATGCCGCAAAGTTTTCAAAGGAAACCTCATCAGATGGTATTCATTGAGCATTACACCTCATATAGAAAAATGAAGTAGTAAGTAGTAGTAGCAGTAGTAGTATGACTATCATTTAGTGGTGTATGTATTGACAAAATAGATTTTAAAAATTCATATTGTATGGAGAAAAATGCAAACACTACTGACAATCAGTAGAAGTGTGAAATTAAATCATGGAACATAAGTGGATTGTGATGAAAAAAAAAGACATTGATATACAGTGTGACAGAGCTTGGTTTGCCAGTTTTATTTACCAGTACTGTTGCAGTACTATCTCTTAAATTCCAGTTGACAAATATATATATTTAATATCATGAATTTATTTTGGTGTTTCTTTCAGGTCTAGGAGAGAAATTTGACTGGCACACCTTGGAGGAAGGCCTAAAGATATCAGAAACAACAGGCAAACCATTAATGCTTATAATACACAAGTCATGGTGTGGAGCATGTAAAAGTTAGTAAAAAAAGGGGGATTATATCTATATCTATCCGTCTATATATCAGTCTATCTACATCTGTCTATCTATCTGTCTCTTCATTTAGACAAGCATGCCAGCACTATATATATATATATATATATATATATATATATATATATATATATATATATATATATATATATATATATATATATATATATATATATATATATATATATATTAGTGTGTGTGTGTGTGTGTGTGTGTGTGTGTGTTGGTGTGTGGTGTGTGTGTGTGTGTGTGGTGTGTGTGTGGTGTGTGTGGGGTTGTGTGGTGTGTGAAAATTAATAATTTTACTGGAACCCCATTAAGGGAAGTAATTGATTATGAATACTGAATTATTCTATGATTTTCAAAATTTCAGATGCAATATTTTATGTTAAATTTTATGAATGAAAATTTTTTATTATTCTTAATTTTTATTTTTTATTTTTTTTATTTTATTTTTTAAAAGTTTTTAAAAAATTTTGCTGCTTCATCAAAATTTCTGGAAATATGAGAACTTTGTCATGGTAAACTTTGGATGATGGGCCAAAAGGGGAGAATACCCCGATGGAGGGTACATTCCACGCATCCTCTTCTTAGGTGAGTAAACAAATTCTGTCAAGCTGTAACTGTGCCCGTCATATGTCCATTGTTATTTGTTACACTATAATAGCAAGGTTTTTCCCTACTCATTTTTTATTGTAGTTTTAATTTTATAAAATATATTATATATATATATAAAATATTATTATATATATATATTTAATATAATTTTATATATATATAATATAATTATATTATAATATATATATATATATATTATTTTTTTTAAAATTTATTATATATATATTTATATATATTTTATATATTTTTTTATATATATATTTTTTTTATTATTTTTAATATATAATATTATTATAATTTATATATATAATTTTATATATTATTTATAAAATTTATATATATTATTTATATATATGTGTTTATTTATATATATATATTTTTTATATTATTATTTTATATTATTTAATATATATTATATATATTTATATATATATTTAAAATATTATATAAATATATTTATATATATTATTATATTTTTATATTTATAAATTTTTAAATATTTTATTAAATATTTTTATTATATATATAATTAATATATATATTTTTATTTATATATATTTATATTTTATATATTATATATTTTTTATATAAAATTTTATATTTATATATAAATATTTTAATATTATATATTTATAATATATATATATATTATATATATTTTTATATATTTTTATTATATATATAATATATATATATTATATTATATAATATTTATATTTTAAAATATATATTTATATATATATAAAATTTATATATAATATAAAAAAAAGAATTTAAAAATAATAAAAAATTTAATTTATTTTTTAAAAAAAAAATAAATATTTATAATTTCCATTTTATTTTAAAAATTAAATTTAAATTATTTAGTTTATTTTTATTTTTTTTTTTATTTTTTAAGGATTAAAATTATAATATATATTTTTTAAAATATATAAAATATATATATATATTATATATATATATTTTTAAAATATATTTAATATATATAATATATATATATATATATTTTATAATAAATTAGAATTTTATATAATATTATTTTATTTTAAAATATATATAAATATATATATATATTTATATATATATATATATATTATTATATATATATTTATATATTTTAATTTTTTAAAAAATATTTTATATATATATATAATTATTTATATATTAAAATAATATATATTATATAAAATAAATATATTTTTATATTTATATATTATATATATATATTTATATATAAAAATATAATTTTTATATTTTATTTAAATATAATATATATATATATTTATAAAATTTTTATATATTTTTATATATATAATAAAATATATATAATATATAAAATATATATTTATATATATTATATATATATTTTTAATATATACTTATATAAAAAATTTATATATAATTTTTATATTTATATATATTTAAAATATATATGATATTATATATAATTAAAAATATATATTATATTTTATTTAATATATTATATATTAAAATTATAATATATTTATATAAAAAATATATATATTTTAAAATTTTTTATATATATAATTTTAAAATAAATTAAAATAAAAAATATTTTTAATATATATATTTATATTTTATAATATATTTTTTATATATTTATATAAATTTTTTTTAATTTTATATTTATATATATATATTATATATATATATATTTTTATATATATTTTTATATATATATTATTTATTTTATATATATATATATAAAAAAATATATTTTATATATATATATTTTTTTTTAATATATTTTTTTATAATATATATATATATTTATATATATAATTTTTTATTTTTATAAATATATTATATATATATTTTTTATATATATATATTTATATATATAAATATTTATATATATATATTTTAATATTATATTTTAAAAATATATAATTTTTAATATATTTTTTATATTAATTATATATATATTTTTTTATTATATTTTATTTTTATTTTAAAATTTTAATATTTTAAAAAAAATATATATAATTTATATTTTTTTATTTTTTTTTAATATTATATATATATTTATATATATTTTATATATATAATATATATATTATAAAATTTTAAAAGATATATAAATTTATATTTTTTTTTA
This sequence comes from Penaeus monodon, assembly GCF_015228065.2. Lineage (NCBI taxonomy): Eukaryota > Metazoa > Arthropoda > Malacostraca > Decapoda > Penaeidae > Penaeus > Penaeus monodon. The sequence continues at coordinate 45,099,278 of NC_051391.1, forward strand.
AATTATATATAATATTTATAATTATTTTATATATATTTTATATATTATAATATTTTTATATATATTATATATTTTAAAATTTTTATATATATATATATATTTAATATAATATTTAATATTATTTTTTTAATATTTATATATTTATAATATAAAATTTATAAAACATATAATTTTAAAATATATAAAAATTTTATATAAAATATATATATATATATATATTAAAAATTATATAAAATATTTTATAATAATATATTGAAAAGAGAAACCCCAAAAAAACAGTAGAAAATAAAACAAAACCGTAACGTTTCAAAATTTTCCTTCAGATTTCCTTTAAAGACAAAAAAAATCGAAATGGACCATTATCCATTTCGTTTTATTCGTCTGAAAAAGGAAAACTCTTGAAGAGTTCAAAAAGTTAGGTTTTTTATTTTCATTTTCTCTGTGGCTGTTTTTTTTTTCATCTTTGGTACACGTTACTGTTTTTTGTTTTTTTGGTTTTATATATTTTAAAATATTTATAATATAATTTTATTTTATATTTAAATTTTTTAAAATTTTATATAAAATTTATTTTGTAAAATTTATAAAATAAAATTTTATTTATATAATTTTATATATATAAAATATATTTTATATATATATATATTTTTATAAAATATATATTTTATTTTTTATATATTTATATATAATTTTTAATTATATTTTTTTTTTTTTTTTTTTTTTTTTTTTTCCATATATATATATTATAAAACTTATATATAATATAAAATATATATATATATTATATATATTTATATATATAAAATATTAAAATATATATTTTATATATATTATTATATATATAATATATTTTTAAAATTTTAAATTATTTATTTTATTTATTTATTTTTTTATGATGAAGAAGATTGAGTAATTGATATGAAATGATAGGAAATTGTTTAAGAACACATCTTTTTTTCTGCGTTCACAAAAATGCATGAAATCAGTAATTTTTTTAAATTTATGCTCCTTTGAAAAAAACTTTTATGAAAACAGTCCTTTTTTAAGGGAAAGTATGGATAGCAAGGGAGTGTTTCCCAAATCTTAATCCCGCTAAAGGAAAAGCATATTTTTTAAATGAGAAATAGGGAAACTTTTTTTTTTGGCCCAAACCTTTTTTTGTGCTTTCATTTTCTATTTTACTAACTTCTTTCATCTCATTATTCTTAATACTAGTTATACTACATCTTTTCAGATTCGGAAGGCAACGTCCATCCAGAACTGTATAATGTAAATGGAAATTCCAAGTACAAATATTTCTACTTTGATGATAAGTCTGTAGTAGCATCAATGAAGGAAGCAATCAAGGCATTATCTCCAGCATCAAGAGGAGAAGAGCTGTAGAGTGTGACATAGCATGAATTTGTATGCAAAGCCTTATATTTTATCCATGACTGATATTCCAAGAGAATGTAAATGAGTTAAAGATGGCTAACTTTACTATTTTTTTATTCTTTTTTTTATATTACTATGCTTTTATTTTTCTTAATAGATGTAACTATTTTGTAATAGATAACAGACCTTGTCATGTCTTATATTTTAGTGCAATACCAAAGAGAACTTTATCCAGCTTTTAGACTTTTAAAAGCAATGAATAGTTGTTTTAGCTTACTTTTTGTTCCTTACTTTTATCAGATTATATGTATATTACCATAATTATTTCATTTTGTGTGGAGAAGACTACATAAATTTGATTAAAAAAGGGTGGATTTTTTTGCTAAAAAGGAATTGAAGGGTGATTAGAAAAAAAAATCTATTTGAATTTTTTTTTTATTTTATTTTTTTTTTTACTTACAGTATTTTGGAAAACTTGAAAAAAATTTTTTTTATTTTCCAAAAAAAATTCCAGTAGATTTCCTTACAATTTAAGTAAATTTTTCAGTACCACAAATTTTAATATATTAAAAATTTTATAATATATATATATATATATATATATATATTAATATATCATATATATATATATATTATAATTATATATATATATTTTAAACTTTTTAAACCTTTAGGATGAGGAATGATTTTTTCTTAATTTTTCAATAAGCTTGTATCTTTTTCCTGTGTTTGGGCTGGGAAAAAACAGATTTTCTTTCACCAAAAAATAATGGCAGCAACTAAACATGGGAATTTTCCATGCCCAGGCATTCCTAGGGCGTTTACACGAACAAAAATCAGCCTTTATCCTTTTAACACGCTATTCACCTTCTAATCACCTAATTAGAAGTGATTTGAAAAAGGATCCATTACAATAATGATTAACTTTTTTTTTACTTACATGTATTTTGACACTCGATAATCTTGTAAAATGTAAGTGTTGATGCCAAATAAATTTCAACTAGATTATCCTGACAAATAAGCCTTCCCCAAGGAGTGACTATATGTAAATTAAAGAGTACCCCACAAGTTGACTTACTATTCAGAATGTGAGTTAGAGTATGCATGAATATTGCTAGTTTACTTTAGTTTAGATTTTAAATGCACAAATCAGGTTTTTACTTTTAAGATTTTAAATATAATAATAAAAATATATATATTATATATAAATATAAAATATATATATATAATATATATTTATAAATTTTATACACACCCACCCCACCACACACACAAACACACACACAAACACAAACACACACCCCACACACACACACAACACCACAAAACAACACACACACCCCACACAACACACAAAACACACACACACACACACAAAAAAAACCACATACACACTACACATACACATTTCCATACACAAAAAAATACACATACACACATCACATACACAAAACCCCCCATATTTCACACATTTCATCACATATAAACCCCATACCCTACAACATATAATAACACATATATATATTTTTAAAATAAAATATATAATATATATATATAATATATATATATAAAAGAATATATATATATATATATATACATATATATATATACATACACACATACATACATACATACACATATACATACATATACATAACATACATACATACATACATACATATATACACATACATATATACACATACATATACATATACATATATATATTAAAGTGAAGAAGATGAAGAATAATTTGATTTTTATTATTCAGTAAGCTTTGACATCTTTGTCCTGTGTCTGACAGAGAAAAACAGATTGCCTTTATCAACATAGTGGCTAGAGCTTGATAACTAGACATGGGAATATCGTGCCCATGACACTCCTAGGCTGTTTATGACTGTCAAAAAAAAGGAAAGTACCCTTCAACATGGCTCTAACACCTTAGTAACTGGATAGTAGAAGGGGTTGGAGAAGAGAAAAAGAAGGAGAGTTGAAGAAGAGAAGACTTCAAAATTAGTTGAGTAGAGTGCTGAGACCCAAGGTAGGGGTGATTCCTGGCACTGGACATCACTCTTGGTCTCCCAAGACCCCCATGGTAACAATGACCATGGGATTGGGGGGGAGAGCAAAGCCAAGATTTTTTTGTATGTAAGAAGATGATTACTATGTGATAGAGAGACCATTCGAGGTAAATGTGTAGCACTGAAAGGTGCGGCAAAACTTGTTGACCACAGAAAATTTCAGTTGAGTTGCTGACCAGTTACTTCTTTTTTTGTAATTTGCATTATAGACAGGGCTTTTTATGAATAATAGGGTTTTCTGTATAGTGACCAGATACTGGAAATGCAGAATGAAATGTTAATTGGGTAACTTCAGTAATTATATTCTGATGTGAGCTTGGGGTACTGAAAAAAAATCAAGTGGTAAAGTTCAGCACAACAAAGGTCACTTACTGACAAGTATTTTTTAAAGCAAATAGTATATTAGATACAAAACATGTTTCCTGTGTAGTGACACTCCAAAGGCAGGATAGTTTTTCTTTTTGTTTTGGGAAGGTTTTGTAACTCACTTATTTCAAACTGAAGCAGCTTAGTATATCAGCTGTAGCAGTTATAGATAAGTGCCTTTAATACCAAGGATCAAAAAAATGTTCTTAAATTTAATAAAAGAAAGCTTTTTTGGACAAAAAATATTAGATTCTTAATAGTTTTTTTAAATACTGTGTTGAATATAGTTCTGTATAATCATATGTAACAGTATATGTTTCTCAGTTAACTGTCTGATAAAAAAAGGAGCTTAAAGCAAATTATCATTCCCGCTATTTCCAACTAGAGTAACTAGTTAGTATAGATGACATGCCTTTCACTATCAGTCACTGGAAGTTGTGGTGTGGGGTTTAGCCATTGCAAAAAGTCCACTGTATCACTTTTAAATCAAATGGATGCATTCCAGATGTTATCCAAATTCTATAATATATTTTTCAAGGTGTGCAGAGTAGGATTACAGGTTTTGGTGTATCTGGTACTTAGATGAATGAATATAAGCATGTGTTATTTATGTGCACATTAATTATAACTGATTGACATACATTCATGCCAAACTTCAGGGAAAGTTAGATGTTTACTTGCTTCAAAAGACCAGGATTTTTATAGTGTATATTTATGCCCTTTTTGCTTATGTGTTGGATTTAATGTAGTTTTGGGCTATTTTTATATAAAATAGAGAGAACAAAAAAGTTGGGAACATTGTACATTTCTATAGATTTTCCCACACTTTTCCTACAGAGCTGCTCACATACAGGTATGTGCTTGTGCCATAGGACATTTTTTTAGTTTGTTAAGTGTAGCTCTTTGGTCTTCATTGCTGGTGTTTGTCCTCTCTATTAGTGTTAATTTTTCCAGAACAGTGAGATAATAGATACAGAGTAATTGCCCTAGTTCCTGAAATAAATGCAAAATTGAAGCATAAATAGGAATGGAAAGAATAGAAAGTAAAATCACATTATCACAATAAAAGTATTTTTTAAGTATTATATATCATCAGTATTTATACTTAAATTTCAGTACATATGTGTAGTTTTATTAAAGTGTTTTTCCACCATATGGCACTTAATGCACAGATAAAGAAAGTAAAAACACTAACCTCATTTTCTGTAGTATGGCTTGTGTTTTATTTTTCTTGCCAAGGTATAAAACCATTACATTATTTTTATCTTGTATGTGATTTCAAAGTTAACAGATATTTTTTTTTTAGGTTCAACCCAAATTTTCATCTTTTAATAAACATACAAAGACTTTGAAAATTTTATTACAATCTTTGAATAAACTCAAATTATTTTAAACTTTGTTTCCAAAATTTTTAATGGATTAACCATTATTTTCTGTTGATGTAATGCTTAGTTTTTTCCAAGTTTAATAATTTTGCTTTTCATTATTTTGAGAAGGACTTGCCCCTTCTCTTGATTTTTAATTTTTTTTACAAATATCTAACTAAAATAGTCACACACACACACATTTTATATATTAATATATATATATTATATATTATATATAATATAAAATATATATATATATTATTATATATAATAAAATATATATATATATAATATTATATATATATATATATATATTATATATATATAGTGTATATATATATATATATATATTATATATATTATATGATATATATATTATATGATATAATAGTATTATATTTATATATATATAGTATATATTATATATAAGTATGTATTATATATATTTAGATATATATATATATATATATATATAGTATATATATATATGTGTTTTATATATATATGTAGTATATATATATATGATGTATATATATATTATTTATATATATATATATATATATATAATTCTATAATATATATCATATATTGTATATATGTATATTATTATATTTATGTATACTTATATATGTTATATATATATGTATATATATATATTATATATATATGTAATATAAAATGTATAATATATATATGTATATATAGATATATATATATATATGTATTATAATATATATATATTTGTATATATATTATATATTAGATTTTATGTAAAATGTATATATAGATATATATGTATATATATATGTATATAATATTTTAAGTATATAGTATATATAATGATATAATATGTATATATATATGTATAATAGAATATATATATTATATATATATGATATATATATTATATTATTAAAATATATATGGATATATTATTTAAAATTATATATATATATATATATATATATATAATATGATATTATTTATATATATATATGTATATGTATGTATATATATGTATATATATTTGTATATATGTATAATTATGTATATATATGTATATTAAGGCCGGTGGCCAAATGGTTGAGCGTCGACTAGACTGTCACGACGGCAATGAATTCGAGGGTTCGAGTCCCCAAACCGCACTTGTTCCTTTGGGCAAAGAATTCACCTTGATTGCCACCTAGCCACTGGGTGGCCAAAGCACCCAATTCAAGTGCTGGTCCCAAGCCCGGATAATAAGAGAATGATACCTAAAAAGGTACCACGGCACTCTCGTGGAAAGGAACTGGGACCCTACACGTATCATCAAGAGCATCACAACATGAAAACTAAATTAAGTATCATACATTTGACCAACGGGGCTCAGACATGAACCCGTTAAAAGAAGATGTATATTTATTATTATTGTAATGTATATAATTATAATATATATATAAAATTAGATATATATTATTATATATATATATATATCCACGGAGAGTGCCGTGGTACCTTTTGGGTAATCATTCTCTCTTTTTATTCCGGGCTTGGGACCAGCACTTGATTTGGGCTGGCTTGGCCACCCAGTGGCTAGTAGGCGATCAAGGTGAATTTCCCTTGCCCAAGGGAACACGCGGCGGTCGGTGACTCGAACCCTCGAATTCAGATTGCCGTCGTGACATTTCTTGAGTCCGACGCTTAACCATTGGCCACCGTGGCCCCTTATTGTATGTTTTATAATTATAATAGAAATATTTTTTTTTCTTAGCAATTTAGAGCGGTGGTTTGCCATTTCCTTCCGCCCCGGGGTTTTTTTTTATCGAGTCACCATCTCTATTTACCCGGCACTGACTTGGCTGGCTTGGCCCACCAGTGGCTAGGCAGGCAATCGAGGTGAAGTTTCTTTCCCAAGGGGAAAAAACGCGCCGGCCGGTGACTCGAACCCTCGAACTCAGATTGCCGTCGTGACAGTCTTGAGTCCGACGCTCTAACCATTCGGCCACCGCGGCCCCTTTATATGTATGTATATATATGTATGTATATATATATGTACATATATGTACATATATGTATGTATATATATGTGCATATATGTATATATATGTGTATATATATATATATATATATATATATATATATATATATATATATATATATATATATATATATATATATATATATAAGGCCGCGGTGGCCGAATGGTTAGAGCGTCGGACTCAAGACTGTCACGACGGCAATCTGAGTTCAAGGGTTCGAGTCACCGACCGCCACGTTGTTCCCTTGGGCAAGGAACTTCACCTTGATTGCCTACCTAGCCACTGGGTGGCCAAGCCTGCCCAAGTCAAGTGTTAGTCCCAAGCCCGGATAAATAGAGAGAATGATTACCTAAAAGGTACCACCGGCACTCTCCGTGGAAAGGAACTGGGGACCCTACCACGTACTTACTCCAAGAGCATCACAACATGAAAACTACAATTAAGTATCATGCTGTGACCACGGCGGCTCAGACATGAACCTACCGTTAAAAGAAAAAGAATGTATATGTGTATGTATATGTATATATATATGTATATATATACATATATACACATATATACACATATATTATACATATATATACATATATGCACATATATTACATATATGTACATATATATACATACATATATATACATATATATACATATATATATACATACATACATATGTGTGTGTGTGTGTGTGTGTGTGTGTGTGTGTGTGTGTGTGTGTGTGTGTGTGTGTGTGTGTGTGTGTGTGTGTGTGTGTGTGTGTGTGTGTACACTCATATGTATCATCATATTCATGCCATCAGCGATGATGAATTTCTCGGCGCCATGTTGACATCCATATTCAAGAGTGGAGATTATCAAGGTAACACTAAGATGGAGGAGAGTTTTGCGATCTGAACCTCAGGATGTATGGGAGAGAGACTGTAAGGCAGGGAGCAAGCTCTTTCTCGTCAGGACAATTTAGAGTCAAAATAATATCAAGGAATTTGTCAGAAGAACGGTATTGGAGTGGAGTGCCATAAGAAGAGTGGAGGTTGGGGACCTATGCGTGCGCAACAGAAAAGGATAGGGAAAGATTTGGAGGTTAATGGTTAATGGTTAAAAGCAAGATAAATGTGTTAGACATCTAAGGTCATGTAGCACTATAGTTAATGTTAGGGAAGGGTGGTTGAGTTAGTGATTAGTTGTCTAAGCTGGGCAAAGGAATTGGTGAGTGAAAGGTTAGGGTCGGGTGTGGTAAGGAGATAGATTAGATAAAGGATATGTATGCGTTTGAGGAAAGAGAATAGGTTGTTGAAGTAGAAAGTGTGGGATTCAGTAAGGATGTCTGATAGGTTGGGAGTCGGTGAAGGGAGGATAGGTGGGGGAAAGTAGAGGTACGGGTTGTTTCAAAATGTGGGCACGACAATGGGATGTGTGGATTGAAAGGGGAAATTACTAAGGGAAACCCATAAGGGTGGATCAGATTGTGACATCAGATAGGACTGTGTTAGACGGGTGTGGCCAATGCGCAAGCAGGCGAGAGCGGTCTCCCAACGTCTGTTCCGATGGAATGGAGCTGACCAGGAGGAGATTGATAGTTTTACAAAATGTAATTATTAGTGCGAGGCTTGACCAAAAAGATTGCCATCGATTATAAAGAAGGTCTTAAAGTGTGGGTAATAATCCGTGGCTGGGATATGTGAGAACCCGTGATGGTATGATGTGGACATAGCGGCGTGGCGTGCTAGTTTTATCTCCCTGTTCATTGCCGGGGATTCCAACATGGCTGGGCACCCAGCAAAATTGATTGTTTTATGGCGTGTGGAAGGTAGAACAACCAGTTCTGGATCTTACAAAAAAGGGGGGGTTTGGTGTGTGTATTGACTTTATGAGAGTTAATGAGTTACGGGAGTCAAGTAAAAAATGTAAAAGAGCAAAAGGAGAGTGAGTATATGTGTTTTAGTGCAAAAAGGAGTGCATACAGTTCTGTAGTAAGAACACTGGATTCAGGAGGGAGTATTTGAAAGTACGAGTTGGGAAGATTACTGCAAAACCAGCACCGGAGGTGGATTTGGAGCCATCAGTATATACGTGAATACTAGAGGAATAAGTGGAGACATGGTCAAGGAAATGGGTGAGAAGGACAGTAGGAGGGATATTTGATTTTGGTGGGTCGGGGAAAACAGAAGAGCAAATGTGGGGGTGAGGTATAAGCCATGGAGGGACGGAATGGACAGAGAACGGGAAAGGTTGGAGATGGGGGAAAGGGGAATGGGAGAGAAGGGTATCCATGCGAGTGGAGAAAGGAGTAGGAAACGTGGAGATGAGCTAAGCAAAAGAAGTAGGGATTGTGGGATAGTTAGTTTAGTGAGGAAAGTTGGTGGAATCGAACATAGCATCGGAGAGAGAAGGGGCACGATGTCGAGAAAGAGAGGGTATGCCTATTCAGTGTACAGGCTCTCAACTGGGGAGGAGCGAAAGGCGCCTAGTGCTAAGCGAAGACCACAGTGATGGATTGTATCAAGATGGGCAAGGAGACAAGTTGAGGCAGAGGAGTTGATATGGCATCCATAATCAAGAGTGGAGAGGATCAAAGTAACATGAAGATGAAGGAGAGATTTGCGATCTGAGCCCCATGATATATGGGATAGAGTTTTTAAGATTCGAAGGCGGCGGAGAGCTTTTCTTAATGTGTAGAATATGGTCTCCGCCGGGGACAGTTTGGAGTCAAAATTTACACCAGGAATTTGCCAGAGGAACGGCATTGGAGTGGAGTGCCATATAAAAAGGAGTGGGGGTGGGGGACCTACACGTGAGCGAGAGAAAAGGATGGAGAAAGATTTAGAGGTAAAAAAGCGGAAGCCATGGTTTGTGGCCTAGGAAGATACTGATGAGATTGCAGATTGAAGAAATTGGTAGAGATTTGTATGGATGTGCAGGGGCATAGATGGTTAAAATAAACATATAGTGAGACCGGGCTCCTGGTGGTAAAACTGAGACAATATCAAAACAGCAAGAAGGAATAAAGTGGTACTGAGCACACTGCCTTGTGGGACCCCTTCGATTTGGGGAAAAGAAAGATGATGTGGCGAGGAAATTTTTGACCTGGAAAGTGCGTTGGGAGAGGAAGGACTTTATGAAGACACCCATGTTTCCACATATGGCTAGAGAGGACAATTGTTGGAGAATATGGTACCGCCATGTCGTATCATATGCTTTTTCTAGATCAAAAAATATAGCTAGTACGGATTCATGGCGTGCAAATGCAGATGTAATATGTCTCAAAATGAGCTAGGGGGTTAGTTGTGCTTCTGGCACGACGAAAACCGAATTGGAAAGGAGAGAGAAGATTATGAGATTCAAGATACCACATTAAGCGGAAGTTCGCCATTCGCTCTAATAGTTTGCACAAGCAGCTAGTTAGTGCGATGGGGTTTCAGGAAGGGAAGGATAAGAGCTTCTCGCCAATTAGAAGGAAAATTTCCTGATGTCCATATGTGGTTGTAAATTTTTAATAGGAGGATAAGGGAGGAAGATGGGAGTTGCCGGAGCATACGATGGTGAATACCGTCAGGGCCTTCATGAGTGTTGCGGCACGATTGTAGGGCAGCAATGAGTTCAGAGGAAGAAAATGAAGCATTATAGGAACTCAGCGGAGGATGGGGTGAAGGAAATGGGGTACGTTCTCTGGTGGTCTTAATAGAAGAGAAGTGTGGAGAAAGGTGAGAACCACTACTGACCTGGCTGAAATAATTACCCAGTTCATTAGCGACTTGGAGAGGATCAGAAATGAGGGTATCTCGAATATGGAGGACGGGGGCAGGATGGGGGGATGTTTCCCTGATAGTTTATGGATTCGGCGACAAACATTTGAGATAGATGTAAGGATGAAATTTGATGAAACATAATTCCCGCCAGCTTTTTGTTTTACTATTCCGGATTGTACGACGAAGATAGGCAGATGCTTTTTTAAAGGAGATAAGGGCTGATAGTTGATTTGGAGAAACCTCTCTTGTAGCGGTAACTGTTCCAGGTTTGCACGTTTAAGGGAAGTGCTTTAGTGCAATCAGAATTCCACCATGGAACACTTTTGGGAGGTATATGGTCTTAAAGGTTCGAGGGATAGCTTAGTGCAGCTCCTTAAGACTGATTTGGAAACACTGTATCATTCTGAAATGGAGGTGAGGGAGGAGGGAGGGGGTATAAATAGCAGAGAGTGAAGTGAAAGTATGCCAGTCGGCTCTATCAAAGCACCAGCGTGGGGAGTTAGGGAGTGGTACGTATGAAGTAGGAGAAAGGAGAACTGGAAAGTGGTCACTATAGGGAAAGTGGTCTAAGACTGACCAGTGGAAATCTAAATGAAGAGAAGGGGAGCAAAGAGAAAGGTCAGTGCATGAAAAAGATTGCGTGCGTGTATCAGTGTGTAGGGCGATCTGAATTTAGAATAGTAAGGTCAGCTGTGGAGAGGAAGCGCTCTAGAGATCGGCCTCGGGAGTTTATGATAGAATCACCCCAAAGAGTGTGGCGGCAGTTAAAGTCACCAACTATGAGGAAAGGTGGTTGAAGTTGGGAAATTAGATTTTCAAAAGCAACAAAGTCAATGGGGTGGGAAGGGGAGAAGTAGACTGAAATCACAGTGATCCAACGATGAAGGAAGATACGAATAACAGTGCAAGGGACATTGGTTTGAAAGGGAGGTGTGACATAAGGTGTTTTCTGATGGACGAGACATAAAGGGAATGTGGGGAAGAGACAAAATGATAATTAGGGATTGGTATTGGAGGATGTGTAAGAAAGGTCTCTTGAAGGCATACAATAGATGGGTTATAAGAGGAAAAGGATATGACGAAAGGGCAGTTCTGTGGAGCGGAAAACCCCGAATATTCCAATGAAAGGATAGTTATACTTTAGTGATATAGATTGTAGTACGTGTTGGAGACTTTGAGGGGGAAGCAGCTAGAGGTTGGGATAAGGACTGAGAGGTCTGAGATAGGAGAGGTTGGGAGTGGGGTTCTACTAGGAGGGGGATTTGGAGATTGAGGGTCTGAGGAAGGGGGAACTTGTGACATAAGGATTCACGGGTGTATCAAGGAGGGAGTGGAAGGGATAGAGGGGATGGTGGGAGGGTTAATGTGGGCGGGGTTTTGGGGGCGGGGGTTGGGCTGTGTTGGGAGGGGGTAAGAGGATAGGGTGTAGGGGGAATCGTTAGAGGAGATGGATACGTTGGGGGAGGATGGATATCAGCAGTTACTTGGAGTGTGAAAGGAGCAGGAAATTGTAAGATTTGGAGGTTGAGTGTCAGTTTTCATTAAGAATCTTGAATATTTTCAATAGTTTCTTCTGAGGAGTGGGTTGGGGAGTTTTGTGAGGGGGGGGGGGGGGAGAGGACTGGTGTCTCAAGCGTAGGGGCAAAGGAAGGTGGAGGTGATTGTGTGGTAGGGGAAGAGGGGGTGGAACGTTTGTTCTGTCTGTTACGGGTAGTGCGAGGAGGGGGAGGGGAAGTTGTAGTGGTGATTGGAGATCTGTAGTAGAGATTGGAGTGTCTGGATTTAGGATGGCAAACGAGTTTGACTGGGGAAGGTAGGAGGTAGAAGAGGGGGAGTTAGATGTAGGGTGGGTGGGTTTAGGAGAATTGGTAGAATGAGCAGTATTACTGGAGTAAGGAGTAAGAGAGAAACCACGTCGACGTGTCCGTTGGCTAACGTAGTGTGAGTCCAAGTTTTGAATCTAAGAGTTGCTACCTCAGACTCAAAATTGTAGGCTGGACAGCCCCTATAAAATACATTATGGGGGCCACCACAGTTGGCACATGTGCGTGATTGTGCAGAGCAGTTAGATCGGGTATGGGCCCGGTTGGCACATAGTGGGCATCTGGCTGTGGAACGGCAATGTTTGGCTGGGGTTTCCCAGACGCCAACAATTTTGGCACTGACGTGGAGGAGGTTGGTATGGACGAACAGGAGGGATTCTCCTCCTATGTGACGGTAAAAGGGGAAAGGTCATGTCTACGGAAGGTAATTTTGGCTATTTAGTGGTTTCTTTCGATGACCTCTGGGGGGGAATGGAGTAGCATTGTACTGATGTGCATCATAGTCTGTGTGACCCGGCAAGTAGGTCTTCTCCACAATCTGACCAATCTTTGTCATAGATTGGGCAATTTGCTGGGGAGATTGAAACTGTTCTGGTGCAAATATGGAGGGTTGGATGGGGTTCGCAAAAATGGGTTACCATATATGTCAGTTTTGTTAATGCTATAGCTTTGGTTTTCGGATGTTACTGTGACAAGACGGGAGCGGTCGGGTCGGCTACGGAAAGAGACTTTACCTACTTGTTTTTGGAGACATTGTTGGAAGAGAAGGGTGTTGTCAGAGTAGGAGCTGTTGGGAGGGATTTACGAAAAATCGGTCCCATTTGGCTACGCTAAAGAGAGTATTCAAGATTGTTGTAAGATAGGGGTAGTAGGGAAGGGCGTGGGGGTGACGAAGATGGAGTAGTATTGAGGAGGTAGTGTTTGGAGAGGTGGGCAATAAGGCTGTAAGGTATTAATAAGGGAGGATGGGGTGGTTGATGTTGGAGGTTGTGGGGGTAGAGGTGTTGAAATTTAGCATGCTGGGAGAGTGGAAATGTTCCTTAAGGGTTGATTGTTGGCTACTGTACTAGTAGGCACTGGTGAGAGGGTAGTTATTGCAGTGTTCGGAGCCGTGGTCAAAGGAGAGCCTGGGGTCAGGGAATCGGGTGGGTTTACATCGTTGGGGCTATTTGATAAAAGGGGGAAGCCTCATTTCCCTAATAGTGGGGATATGTTTTCATTACTGGCCATGGTAAGCTGGGTTATGTTGGGGATAAAAACAGTCCACCCCTCAGGGTCCCCTTGAGGGGTAAGGGCTAGGTAACTAAATCAGGGAATACCGTGCCCATGGCTCCCCCAGGCCGTTCAGGACTGGGACAAAGTCAGCCTTTTTCCTTTCAGCACGGCCTCCACACCTTGGAGGTGGATAGCAGAAGGGTTTGGTGAAGGGACAGAAACGAAAGTGGGAAGGAAAAAAAGACCATGCAAAATTAGTTGAGTCGAGGGCTGAGTTCCAAGGTTGGGAAGTTCCCCATCATTGGGTCCCAGTCTCCGCCTCCTAAGCCCCCCCCCCCACGACAACAACGGGCAAGGGATTGGGGGGGGACAGATGTTTGAAGGGTGGAGGTGAAAGGCTGACGGAGAGGATGGGGTAGAAGATGTGATGGAGCGTTTAGCATGTCTTTTGCAATGAGCTAGGTGAGGAGGAATAGGGTTAGGTACCGGGGAAGTAGTGATTGGAGTGTTTGGAATAGTGGAGGATATTGGGGTGTCTGATTCAGAATGGCAAAGTAATTTGATTGAGAGAGAGAGAGAATAGAAGTGGAATGAGGAAGAGATGCTGAGGGAGATGTAGAAACATTTTGGGAGGAAAGAGGAGGGGTAGAGAGATTATGGGACTGCCACAATTAGCACATGTGCGTGACTGTGCAAAGCAGTTTGATTGACTATGGCCAGGTTGGGCACATAGAGGGCATCAGTCTGTGGAACGGCAGTGTAGCATTGTACTAATACTGTACAACTATGAGTCCATGAGGCAGGCGAGTTTCCCAGTGAAGTCTGCCAGGGTTGATAATGCTTTAGCTTGGGTTTCGGATGTAACTGTGATGAGACGGGAACAATCGAGGAGACTTCGGAAGGAAACTTTGCTTACTTGTTTTTGGAGACATTGCTGGAAGAGGAGAATTGTCAGAGTATGGAAGTGTGGAGGGGATAATGAAAAATCGGTTCTCTTTGGCTGGGCTAAATAGAGTATTTAAGAGGTTTGTAGAGGTGGGAGTAGCAGGACAGGGCGTTTGGAAGAGGGAGTAGTGTTGAGAGAGGTAATTATTGCAGAGAGGTGGGCAATAATGCTGTAGAGTAGTAATAAAGGAGGACGGGGTAGTTGAAGGAAGTGGGAGTGGAGATGAAGTAGAGGATGTTGGAAGAGGAGAAATGTCTCCTGGAGGTTTAGTATTGACCTGGGTGGATGATGTGATAGCAGGCATTAAAAAGGGGATAGTAGTAGCAGTGTTCAGGGTCGTGGACAAAGGAGAGCCTCGGGTCAGGGAACCAGGATAATTTGAATTAGTGGGGCTATTTGATGAAGGGACAAGGCTTGTTACCCCTAATGATGGTATAAAGTCTTCATTATTGACCATGGTAAGCCTAGAGTATGTTGGGGAGACAAACTGTTCATCCCTCTGGGTCCCCTTGAGGGGTAAGGGCTAGATAACTAAACAAGGGAATACCGTGCCCATGCCTCCCCCAGCCTGTTCATGACTGGCACAAAGTTAGCCATTCATCCTTTCAACACAGCTCTTACACCTTAGGAAATGTATAATAGGTGTTGAAGAAGAGAGGGAAACGATAAGTGGGGAGGGAAAAGGAGTTTTCATTATTTTCTAAACTCTCTACTTGCCAAACTTCCTGATAAATCGAGACTGAAAGGTATTTTTGTTGTTATATAGACTCCATAGTTGATCATTATTCAGTCTATAGTCTGAATAAAATATATATATATTTTTTTGCATAGTAAAAATGAGAAAGTGTTAAAAATGACTTAATCACACTTTCAGTGGCAGAAAAATAATATTTTGCCGTGATTGTAACAAAAATTAACTCGTGGCATCTCCATACATACATCATGGCATGTACATACATGCCCCTGGCAGATAGTCCCGCCATGCCATGGCATGTGCGTACATGCCACCCGTTGGGAATGGGTTAACAACAGGCAATGGATTATGGGGGTCTAATATTGCACTATGACAGGAAGCTCAACTGAAGCTGAACAGGTTCTACCAAGATTCAAGGAGAAAACATTTACTTATCTGTGGTCAAGATAGCTGATTCAGCCTTTACAAATATCTATAAGCCCCTTAACTCCTCATGGCTAAGTCCAGCAATGCAACACTTCCAGATAGGATCACCCACCTTGGACCAAGTGCAATATCTTGGTTAACAAGGGCACTATCCAACGTCATAACCAGCACTCAAATCCCTGAAACATGGAGTCAGGCTAAGATCATAGCCAGACAAAGAAGCAACAATCCCACTAACTGTAGACCAATTGCACTATTGTTTTACTTTTAAACTGAAAATGACTCAAAAGAGTCATACTAGCACATATCTCAAGTTTCCTAGAACCTCATATCCCAATAGAACAAGCAGTGAACAGGCCCTGGCACTCACCACCTATATAGAATCTGGCTACAAGAGCAAAATGAAGACTGGTGTGCTGTTTGTGGATCTATCTGCTGCATATGAAATGCTGGTCTCTTATATAAACATATGAATTTAAAAAACATTCTCAAACTACAACAGTGACAAAGAAATGCTGCTATCTATGTCTACCTTGGAGGTGATACCAGCAAAATCTAAAAACTACCATAAGGAGTACCCCAAGGATTGGTACTAGCACCTACATTACTCAATTTATACATTGCAGACCTCCCTCCAACCTGATCACATACATTTGGCTATGTAGATGACCTGGTATTAGCTATGCAGGCCAGAGACTTGCAGTTTTGGAGAATGTGCTATAAGTGACAAAAACCATCCACTCATATTTTGACAAATGGTACCTTAAAATGAACTCTGTGCACCACCTTCCATCTAAACAATAAAGAAGAAAACCACACACTCCCCATCCTTGACACTATAAGTAACACAAACCTTCCTACAGATTCAACACCAAAAGATGTAGGAGTAACTCTGAACCAGTCACTCACATACAATTAATATCTTGAAAACACATTACAAAAAGTAAGAAAGTATGCCTGACTCATCAGTAAACTAGCCGCACATCTTGGGGTGCCAGCCCTGGTGTTGTGGGAATAGCAGCTCTAGTCCTGTGCTACAGTACCCCAATCCGGACCCGCAGTGCCCACATACCAACAAAGTTGATGTTCATCTCATCTCCATCATGCGGACTATATCTAGCACAATGAAATTAACTCCAAAACAGTGGCTCCCAGTGATGCCCAATATCATTTCCTCATATCTAAGAAGGGAAGAAGCAACCCAAAACAAATTTAAAAACCTAGATACACTAAATAATGAAGTGCCGCTCAAAAGGGTCCTTCAGAATGTCCCAGCAACAAAAAAACTGAAGTTGCAAAATCCTGGTACATGACTGAATAGAACCACTGTCAGGATTCAAAAACCCTCAAGGGAAAACAGGGGCAAAATTGATCCACTCAGAATCTGGCTGTACAGTTGTCAATCTCCACTGATGGGGCTGCAGAGACTACCCTATTTGTCCATCATGTGGGATAGCAGACCAAGACATGGGCCATCTCATCCTGCCTTGCTCCCAGACAGACATGGGAGGATCCCAAGCCTTCCATGATGCTAGAGAAGATTTCTGCAATTGGCTAGCAGAGACCAACATTGGGGTGTGAAAAGAACATACACCACAACTAGCCAGTAACTATTGTGCATATTAATAACTGTATGCTCATTAAAATTTCTTAGTGGAAAAAAAGGGCAGCACAAGGAAATTGAAAATATTAGTCACTAAACTAGTCACACAATATGATAATTTGGGACTACAAAATACAGGACAAGCAAA
>NC_051391.1:45119581-45144581 GCF_015228065.2 Penaeus monodon
ATTTATACAGGGATCAAAAATGAAATGGAAAAAAAAAAGAAAAAAAGAAAATAAGTTTTGAATTGTTCTTCAAACATAAATGTTAGATATCAATACTCTGGAATGAGATTCACACAAAGTCTCACAACAGCATTATTAGTGATATGATGAGTATTCATAAGGAATGGTTATGATACACAAGACTCTTTACCATTCATATGTAGACCAATGAATATAAAGAGCCCCATAATACCAATCATCCATTATTAACTTGGCTCATCACATACTCAAAGTGGAAAGAAAACTAGCAATGCTTAATTGTGATTCAAAAGCTGACAAGAGGCACATTTACATCTTAATTGCAACACTTACATCAATGCCAGGTGGCTATATAGAAATGTTTACTTAATTCCCGTTTACAGGAACACTTTCTTATTACTATATCTTTTGCAACGAGGCAACTGTATATGTTCACTGGGATTTTATGGAGATCATATTTCCAATATCCAGTGTACAGCTGTAATCATTTGCCTGATAACCAGTGGGGCACCACTAAAAGGTTTTGTCCTAAAACAAGAGATGGCCTGTAAATATCTATTGAGTCCTCTCTCACACATTGTGCCATCATTATTCACTTTGGATGCACTAAAAGAAATAAACTTGCCAACAGGAACTGGCATTTTTTGTTGAGATTCACTTATTGTGAGAACTATCTTCAGCTTATTATTACAATATACCTTCTTGCCTCCATCCTAAATTATCTAGAGGAAGTATTTTCCATGGCCATTTTGGCACAAGTTAAATAATGAGACAGCATTAGCAACATTTGGTTTCAAAGTTTACACAACTCTCAGTCCAACTAAATGTTTAATACTTAAACTCACAGATATCAATAAAATCCTTGAAAGTTCACATGACCTTATCAAGTATAGCAAAGGTCTTAATTACATTCAACTACTCTATGGGGTTAAATCAGATGAAAAAAATATCACTATGGGCAGCCTTAATATGGCATTTTTCATTGAGGAGATCTCACTCAATTACCTGTATCTGTTTAATGTTCTTAAGTGTTCAAGTCATTCTCTGAAGCTTGCAATGTGCTTGAGCATGTTTCTATTTCACTGGTCACACTAATATCTTGTATATCTGACTGATCACATACTTCCAATATGATGGTAAATAATACTAATATATATTCCTATATTTTTTAAAGTCTACCTTGCCCCATTTAAATCGTGATGCTTTACTTTTTAATTATTTTCCTCATATATATTTCACTTTTCATAACACTGACACAAGTATTAAAACAAAACAGATGTTTAGGAGCAACTGTTTCTCGACTACCCTCAAATCACAGGGTAATGAAACATGAAATGATGAACTTGTGTGGCCAGAGAAAGGGGCTTTGAGAAGTATGATGGCCACAGATGAAGAATGCTTCAGTGTCAAGACTGTCCCTAGACAAAAGTTGCCACAGCTGATGGTGACTTGTCCTCTGGGACTGGCTTCCTCTTCCCGGTGGCTCCTCCATACTGTCCAATGAATGAGCCATCTTCTGTAAACCTTCCTGCAGGGGGAAAATATATGGAGTTTCATAACTGGAAAATGGAGTCTATTTAATATGACTCCACTATACCAATAACAAATATAAAGTATGATGAAGACAAAAGAAGACTCCTACTATTTAGATTGATTTCGAAACCAGTTTTAAGATTACATATATTCCACAAGATTTCTTTCAAAGTAATCTGATTAGCTGATCTTTCTGATAAAAGTTTACCACATGCAGTCATACAAATAATCTCATTTTTTTCTAAATAAATATCAAAACATTTTATTTTCAAAAAAAATTCTGAGTTTGGTTGAAATTATAATTCTGAATTTCAAATATCTTTACATATATCATAAAAACTACAAAACCCAAACTGCAGAAGGTAAAGGTGGAGAACATATATCAAAATGTGCTGGAACTTGTTTTTGCCCTTAATTATTAATACAAGAAAGTGTTTGTGCATGTATGCTGTATGTGCATGGGTGTACTGTACTAGCCTGTGAATTTAAAAAGAAAATTCAACTTCAAAAACTAGAAACTCCTTCCTTTCCTTATACTACATTAAAAAAAAATATATATATAATCTAACTTTCTATCAAATGCAACCACTCAAAAACATGTGCAACACAAAAATGTACCAGACTTTCAATTAGGATAACCAACTAAGGCTTACACGTACAGGAATGCAGGTATAACATCAAACTAGGGTGGCAAATGCATTGGACGTTGTCTCTCCCTTCTTCCGGCCATACTGACCGATAAAGGAACCATCCTCAGCCATTCCTGTTCCTGGGAGGGGCCAAATATATACAAGCCATCAGCAAGGAAATATATTTACATAAAGTGCACGCATTCTTGGGAAACAGAAATTATAGGATAGAGAGAGAGAGATGCAAATAATAAGAGAAAATAAAGGGAAACAAGAGGAATTAACAAAAGGCAAATATTGAAGTATTGTACTACAAGAAGAAGAGTAAATAAAATAATAATAATAATAATAATAATAATAATAATAATAATAATAATAATAAATAAATAATAGTAACAAATAATGATTAAAAAAAAAAAGTCATATACATACACATCTCGCAAGTTCATAAACTGAACAGAAAAACTTGTGTAAATCCTGAAATTACTAGTCATTCTCTTCTACACAAACACTATCTATTGTACTTCGTGATAGTCTGAGTCAATCATGCTTGCTCTTTGGGGAAAAGAAAAGGAAAAGAAAAAAATAAAAAAAAAATAAATAAAATAACAAAATCTAAAATCTGAACTAAAAACTGAAAAACTACCTATGTCATTCACTTTCTTCTACACAAACACTATCAAAAGTATTTCATAATGGTCATCATGTGAGCAAAGCATGCTTTTTCATGAAAAAAATCAATAATATAAAAAATTACAATATTTTAAGAAATAATAAAAAAAGAACTTAAAAACTAAATAATAAGACTAGTAACATAGCATTAAAGAAAACAGAAGTTAATTTGAAAACAATCTCATTCTAAGTAAAGACAATACAACACAGGAAACAAAACAGCATTAGATATGCAATGCAAAAACAAAGACAAATTCCAGAGAGAACACAAAAGGACAAATGCAATCTCACATGAGTCAAATGCAAAAGACTACAGATGAGACTATCCTTCATGTTACATAGCACTCCCTAAGGTTCACATAAATAATGCAATACTAAAAAAAAAAAAAAAAAAATGGCAAAATTCTTGTATGATTCATCACTACAAAACTATGTCAGTGATCCTACTTCACAAGCCTGACTTACCTGTTTCCCCATCACCATACTCAGCCATTGAATCTGTATCGGACTCTATTGGGTTTTTCACGTCACTTCCCAGGCTATCTCTTTTTGCTCCATCCAGTCTGGAAAAGAGAGCAATGGATAAGTTTCTACCACCACTATGCAAAAGCATCAAAATACTTCAACCAGGTAAGATAACTGCCAAACACAATGACTGACCATCCAAAGTTTTGTTGTGTCAACATATAGAGATAAGGTCCTTTTCATATACTACATATCGCTTCACTTTAAATAACTGTAGTTTTTGGTTCAACTTACGGCTGGGCATATTCTGGGAATCCCTGCTCTTCATTGAAATCAGTACGGCCATGTGCTGCCTCCCTTTCATGGACAGCATACTTTCCACCACGGTTGCGTTTTACAATGCACACAATGATGAGGATCAGAAGAAGGAATGCAATTGCAAGCATCATGCCAATAAACCATCCTCGTGTTGCAATACTGTCTGATGGGCGCCGTGTCACTTCTGAAGACTGTAAGATATCAATTGTTAGCATTTTGAGTAGTTTTTGCAAATAAAAACTAGCTGAAGATATGACACTGAGTTATGAAATATGATCATATCATATAATCAAACAGATAAACAAAACAAAACAAAAAAGGAGAAAAGCATAGGGAAGGATAAAAATAAGACGAAATTAGACAAGGAATTATCTTTCTATACAAAGCCTACATCTGGCCTAAAAAGCAGAAATATTTTCCTTAATACTTACACTGACAGTTGTATGGATATCAACCACTTCTACCTGAGTTGTGAAATATAACTGAATCAGAGACAAATAAAAAAGGAAGGAAGATTTTAGGAATCAAGACAAAACAAGAGTTAGGATAGGAACATGAAAAAAGACAAAACAGACAAAGGACAGGAACATGAAAACAAAGACAGCACAAAGACATGGGATTAGGCTTTTAAAGATAAGTGAAAACTTGTTTGTAAAGGGTAGAAATGTTTTAACTAATACTTACAATGCCAGTTGTATGTGTATCAATCTCCTCTATATCAGATTCGGTAGTGAATTCACCATCTACTGCAACTACACTCATTTTGTATGCTCTCTCAGGTTCTAGTCCCTTGAGTATTGTGAAGTCCTGGTACAGTTCTGGTTTGGTCTCCTGGAACATGCTTTCTCCATACAACCTATGGAAAGGAAAAAGAAATCCTCCTAATCATCACAACATCAACAATAATAACAGTAGTAGTAATTAGCATTTATACATAATAAATACTTTAATACTGTCATGGTACTCAAATGGTTTTGCTCCTTGAAATAATACCTTTTACCAATTCTCAAACATAGATCCTATCAGAGCTTGATAAACACATTTTTCCTTCACTTAGATATCAGAAAAACATTCATCTAACTTACACCTGAGATTAATCAGTATCACTTAAATAACAAGAAACCATTTCTGTTAATATTTAGATGATAAAACTTAAGCAGATGAAGATGATTATCATCCTATAAATAAATAAGCCTGAAGAAAAAATATTTGACATATAATGCTCACTTGTACTTCACAAAGAAATGTGAGCCAGGATTGCTTTCGGTGTTAGGGATCCAAGTAATCTTTATAGCTGGGGTTCCTGTCTTTGTGCTGATGTGCTGCCAGATGAATGTTGGCTTTCCTGGTGGTGAAGCTCCAGTACTTCGAGTCATTCTTTCAATGTAGTAGCTGGAGCCCAATCCCATCTGCAGAAAGAATAACTTTAGATTTCCTATCACTCCTTTAAAACAATATCTCAGATTTCAAAGGCTGAAAAAATACAAGAAGAATCAGCTCTAATAGTATAACCTTGCAAAACATACTTCCTCTAGACATTGATAAAATGAAAGAACCCTGAAATTCATACTAACTGCAGTTCTGGCCCTGATTGTGATGCGGTACTTAGTGGCTGGCTTAAGTGAAGCCAACTTGGCCCTAGTGACCATTGGATCATTGATGGGGGGATCCCTCTCAGACATTGGCCCTGTTTCTGTTCCCTCAACCACTTGATAGTAAATGTGGTATCCAGTCAAAATTCCATTTGGTTGCTTGGGTTTCTTCCAAATGAGGAAAAATGCTGATGAGCCCATAGGGATGGCATCAAGAGAATCAACCGGGCCAGGCTCTGTTGGAAAGGAAATAAATATAGAGCACTGCTTTATCAAAATAAACAAATCTCCATAAACTCTCAAAAGTAGTTTTAATGAAAATGAATCAGAAATGAAGAAAATATCCACTTACTTCCTTCAGGAGTCACAAAGCTAATAGTCTCACTAGGAGGACCATCATAGGCACCATTAAACACCAGAACACGAACAAAGTTCTTTGTGTATGGAACAAAGGAGGTTACAAGGGCACTTGGTTCATTATTATTCTCTACTATTATGTCCCTTGCTTTCTCTTCATTTTCATTTTCAGTCCAAGTTTGAATCTAAAAAAGAAAGTTATGATTACCATAAACCTCTAGAACACAGTAAGTTATAAATGTATATAAAAAATTCCAAACATGTAGACTACAGTGAACTGTAGAAAAGAAAAGAGATTCTTTTATTAACGACACAGTCTTCTTCTAAACTGACCTTGTATCCCTTGAAGTGACCACGAATTGAAGAATTGGACACAGGTTCCCATGCCAATAAAGCTGTTGTTGCATCTCTTAATTCTATCAAACTCAAATTTCTTGGAGCTTCAGTAGGAACTGTAAGAAAAGAAAACATGATTGACGCTATCAGAAACTGATGATTATTAACACGGTTTATGAGACAAAATCCTATAGGAGAATCTTCATTTCTAAAAAAAAAAAAAAAAAAAAAAAAAAAAAAAAAAAAAAAAAAAAAAAAAAAAAAAAAAAAAAAAAAAAAGAGAGAGAGAGAGAGAGAGAGAGAGAGAGAAAGAAAGAAAGAAAGAAAAAAAGAAAAAGAATGACTTACCATCCTCTCCTGACCAACCCAGTACTTCAGGAGCTGCAACATGAGCTTGTCCCTTCTCATTATGGGCTTCCACTTTGATCCTATATGGTTTGAATGTAGGCTGGCTTTCTACAACCAAATGATCTTGCTCCCAATCTAAGACATCCTCTGTTTTCCATCTAGTATTATCAATGTCGTCTCTCTTCCAATATACTCGATACTTGAATCCTGGACCATTGTGTTCAATTTCTGGCATTGGCTGCAAAACATTACCAATTAACAATTTGCAAAAATTCCTTGATGATATTCACTGTACCATAAATGAAAAGAATAAATCAGGAATTAATATTTAAAGACAACTGTACTCAATGAGCTACTGATCAAGTGTTTGAGAGCTTGAACCTCTCTGGTGCAGTGAGTAATTAAAAAAACAAACTGTTCCTAGCACAATTGGGAAGGTAGTGAACCACTGGACCTATTGGTCTGAGGCTATGCATTATATTTATAGTTATGAAGACAAATGATTTTAACTTACAGACCACTTGATGACAAGGTTCTGTGGGGTGGAGCCCTTGCCTTCAACACCATCAGGATTCTTGTAAGGAACATCTTGGGGTGTGGTGCACATTCCAGAATGATCTGATGGTAATGATGGCCCAATCTTGTTACGAGCAATCACCCTAAACGTGTAGTTGGCCCAAGGACTGAGATTGATCTGCAAGATTTGGAAAAATTAGTTATTGCATTGAACATATAGCTTTGGGAGGATATTTAATTTCTAGTATAAAATCAATTAAATGAAAAGTGAAGAGCTTAAAAAAAATCAGAGCGTGATTATCTAAACTTACATTGAACTGTGTACTTGTAGCAGGTACAGAATCAAATGCATTTTCCCAAGTATCTGGAGTGAAGCTTGTATTATACTGTATGATATAACCAAGGATTGGAGCTCTGTTGTCACCCATGGGTTGCCACTCAACGCTTGCATCGCGGTCATTACATACCACTGGCAGCAGTAATTTTGGTGGATTTGGTACATCTGCAAGAAAGAAATCAGTTTAACTAAACAAAAGCCTTCAGTCTAGAAAGAAAGGCATTTTTTTTTCTTCCAGAATCTTACTTACTAGAACAAAAAACAGTAGGGAAAGATGATTATACATATGAACAGAAGCAAATAGCATTCATTTTATATGAACGGTAGGCCTTTGGACTGTGTCAACAGTAACACTGATTTCACTTCACTTTGTTCTTAAAATATAGTTTTAATTACAGTACAAAGTAAGGAGTAAGATTTTCTTCTCATGGTCCTGTTATAGTTTTGCAGGAACATACCTTGAACAATGAGAGTGGCAGCAGCAGTAACCTTATCCAGTTCAGTTGAGGCGACACAAGTGTAAACCCCAGAGTCTAATTCAGTTGTCTTAGTGATACTCAGGGAAGAATCAGACTGCTGTACAAATCTTGGTTCTTGATCAAAATCAATAAGCTTACCATCAGTAAGCCACTCGATACTAAGTTCTAAGTCACTATCAGTTACAGCATTACATCTGAAAAGAATGAATAAATGAGCTAAAATGTTCAGACACAAGACTTTACAAATCTATTATAAATTACACAGTATAAATGTCAGGCTTAATTTGTTGTATGTTTCACAGAACCGTAACTATTGGAAGGAAAGAGAAACAGAAAGAAAAGAAAGAATAACATTGCTTGATCACAATCTTGTTTAGCTTCTCACCTAAATGTAGCAGTTTGTCCTGCAGCAACTTCGTAATCTTCTGGAGTATTAGTAATACGTGTTCTCTCCTTTACAACTAAAGATCCATGAGCTTCTTGCTGGCCAAACTTGTTCTCAGCAACACATGTATAATCTCCAGCATCAGTGAATGAGACATCCCTGTTAGAAAAAAAATTATCATTACTTAACATTTAAGTAATTTTCCAAACACATGCCAATAACTTTTTAAATGCTAAAGATAAGACCATACAAAATTAATTATGGATAGTAACTGCTTAATCAAACAGTGACATACTTGCATCCCAGTACACACCTGATAACAAGATCTCCATCCTCTGTTACATGGAACCGTCCACCAGTCTTCTCAACATTATCCTTAATCCAGGTGATGCGCGGTTTTGGGGCTCCAAACACTCGGCAAGTAAGGTTGACTTGCTGTCCATCTACTGCTTGAACATCACTAGGTGGGACACGGATTTCAGGAGGCAATGCTAAAATAAATCAGGAGAGATATACATATATCAGTAAATGAAGAGAATGGTATCACTCACTGCTATAAGAATATGAAATTCTATGAACTTACACAAGATATGATAGTAGGAAGGACTAAAATGCATGACTATCAATTGTTGTGCCCAATATAAGAACTTTTAAAGACAAATTGTACTTACCAAGAACATTAACATAAACATCCTTGTAGACATATCCATGAACATTTGTCGCATTACAACCATAATTGCCTGTATCAGCCTTTGTCAAATTCTTGATGATAATCCTATTTGGCTCAACAATACGACGGGGGTTGTACGGGGCTTCCTCAATAGGCATGCCATTGTAGATCCAATACTGCTTTGGGGGAGGCCTTCCACCAGCTTCACAGTAGAATGTGGCAGTCTCACCTTCAGCCCTGTTCTCTATTTCAGGTTCCTTCTCAAAGTAGGGAATTGCTGAAAGAAAAAGATTGTATACTGAGTAATCAAAGCCTTCTATAATCATACAGGTAGGTAGGTAGGTAGTGTGTGTGTGTGTGTGTGTGTGTGTGTGTGTGTGTGTGTGTGTGTGTGTGTGTGTGTGAGTGAGTGAGTGAGTGAGTGAGTGAGTGAGTGAGTGAGTGAGTGAGTGAGTGAGTGAGTGAGTGAGTGAGTGTGTGTGTGTGTGTGTGTGTGTGTGTGTGTGTGTGTGTGTGTGTGTGTGTGTGTGTGTGTGTGTGTGTGTGTGTGTGTGTGTGTGAGTGATGATGTATGATGTATTGTGTTGATTGTTGTTGATGATGTATAGTTATCGTGATTGTATATATGTGTTATGTATAGTGTATGTATGTAGTATGTGTATTTGTATGTGATATATGTATATATGTATTATATATATTATATATTAGTATGATATGTATTTATATGTATATGTATATTTATTATATATATATATATATATATATATATATATATAGTATATATTTTATATTATATACTATATATGATATTATATATATATGTATATATATATATATATATGTATATTATATATGTATATATATATATATATATATATATATATATATATATATATATATGTATATATATATATTTTTTTTTCTTTTCTTTTCTTTTTTCTTATACCTGATAAAATGAGTTCCTAAACACAGAACTCAAAACCACATATTCACTTAAGATAATAGGGACAATATGTAAACCCAATTCCTACCTTGTACTTTAACATTCATTGTGTAGGACTTGGCTACACCAACACCGTTGCTTGCTTCACATTCATACTGGCCTTCATCTTCAAAGTCTACATAACGGATGACCAAAGTCTTGCCATAATTTTCATAGTCAACACGGTCATGTGGTAAAGGAACTGGGATCGAGTTGTTGCTCTTCTTCCAAAGCATCTCAGGTAAGGGCCTGTCATGTGAAATCAATGTTATTTAAAACAAATAACTAGTAATAAGTTTTCCTCATGTCATTGCAATACAGAAAAAAAGTTAAAACATTTCTTGATACCACAGGTATGAAAAAGTTTGCACCTTTGTGGTTACAGATTACTCACGTTCCACTGAAGATGCACCAAAGTCTCAAGGTTTTCCCCTTCAAAATGGCAGTGTTCTTGCGGGATTTGAACTGCACTTCAGGTTCATTTTTAGTCTGAACTGAAGTACTACCGCTCTGGAATACACGCAAGTAAACACGATTGCCCAGCTTGTATTCATTACGGAAAGTGGATGTTGCAGAGCAGGCATATGTGAAGTCATTGGATTCATCAAATCGAGTGACATTGGAAAACCAAAGGGTTCCTTCAGGGTCCACAGTCATTCTGGAAGAGTTAATGCTACGCAGAGCACCTCGGTCATCCTGGTGGAGAGAGATGGACATGAAAATATTTCATAATGAATGTTACATAAACCTTAAGACCTTAATTCACAAGAATTACTATCAAAATTACTTTTGGAATTGAAAAAAATATAAATGGCAAGAAATACAGGAACCATAACTATGTACAAACCTGAATCATCCAGTATACAAATGGTTTAGGATAACCATCTGGTGGCTGGCAAGTCAGTCCAATTGGATCACCCTCATTGACAGTCTCAGACACTGGATCCTCATTCTTGAAGCTATTCAACTCAGATTTACGCACAAACACAGAGTTTGAAGTTGCTGTTCCCATGTCATTGGTTGCAAAGCACTGGTACTGGCCTAATGGGAAAATGAGAAAAATGCTAACTATTCTTTTTCTTATTATCATCACTACTTTTCTCATAAAATCATCAGTCCTTTCAATGCAATCTATATAGACAGACAATGATATTTACTTAATTAATCCTACAAATGCACACCCCCCTGTACCAAAGCAAACAAAGAAACAAAGACATCCACTCAAATAAAGGAAGAAATAAAAATGGTACAAAACAGTATCTTACCCAGGTCCTCATCCCTTGGAGACGTGATCACCAACGTGCCTCTTCCTGGCTGCTGTGAAATTCGATTGTCGTAGGTTTGCCAGTCGAATTCTTTCCCGTTCTTTACCCATCGGTATCTGGGAGAAAAATGGTCATAAATTTAATTTTCTTCACAAGACAAAAAAAAAGTCAACACAAGTAAAATAGTAAAGCAGATTCCTTTTTGAACCATATAAATCAACAGCCACTTTAGTTTGTACATCACGGTCTCTACTACCAAAATGAGGCAGTCCCGCTTAAGATACCAGGTAAAAGAGAATAAGAAAAAAAAAAATTCGATCACTTACTTCGGGGCTGGCTCTCCTTCTGCCTCGCATTCGATAATAAAAGGTTTGTCGTTCTCGTCCATCCTGGAGGCCACTTGGAACAGCAGCTCCTCGTTGGAAGGCGGCTGTTTCGTCATCATGGGCGGGTACTTGATCACCGCCTCGCAGGTCACCGCCACAACGGCCACCACCAACAGCGCCTGCAGGGTCATCCTCGGTAACCGTGTCTCTAACATTTTCCCTCTACCTTGCACCGCCTGTAATGATAATGAAATGAAATTAATACTTACATAAATATAATCTTTACTTTAAAAATCATTTACGCATGCTTCAGTTTTACTCAAAACTAGAAGGCGAATAAACATGGACAGGGTTTACATAACTGAAACGAAGAAATAGATAAATTACAAAGGAAATATAATACCAAGAAAATGCAACAGTTTATGTTAATAACCCAAAACAAATTCACTAATGAATTACATCCGCTAACTTCTTGTGGCCCTACAAGCTGTACACGGTTCGTTACTCACAGTACAAAACAAGTGGTGAAAACGCAATAGAGATGAGAAATGAGGAGCCTAGCCATTTATCAAGGGAGAATGACCATGTTACACTTGATAAATCTCCCGAATAAATAGACAAAATCCCGAATAAATAGACAAAAGCAATGCCAAGCTACAGTTATTTAGTCCAAACGCATAATGTTCATCTGTAATTAATGACGCCTTCGCTCTCTCTCTCGTATTATTCGCTGTGTGCCTTTAAGATTCAGACCCAAAACAACCACACAAACGCCATGTGGTGCTGCAACAAACACACCGGATGACCTTTATGCATATTCAACCAACAAAAAAATTAACAATTTGCACAAAGAGATCCTCAGAAGCACGCGTGGTTAATACAGACGATGTCAGGCATTAAACAATAACGCAAGTGCTCCCGCCAGGCGTCACCAAGAAGAGGACGTCCGGATCCAGTTACTCGATCATTGTCCTAACTAATGGCGTACATCATTTTCAGGCCACATGTGCCACCCTCCCCATGTCATCAACGGCTGCAGCTCCGCCCTGCCAGGACATATGGCAGCGGTGCTTCAGTGATGATTCGCCCTGCAAAGTCGGACCCGAGGCACCGAGAGGTGTAAGACGGGCGCTTGATCTCCATTCTGCAACCCGCATGCCCTTATTCCCTGACCCAGTGACCAGGGTGCCCCTTGCCATCCCTCTTAGGCGCCCAGGACACTCCTCATCAGTTGCCAACGCAACACGTGTAGCTATGCCATGCTGGAGACAACTCTCTCAAATTTATGAAATAAACTTGGCGAAATTTGATACGGGTGAACACTCAACATGGCATAGCATGCAAAGAAGTACGTTCAAGCGTGCTTTCCGCTCCTACTGCAAACAGAATATGTCATGGCGTCATGTTGGCAAGGGGAAGGAGGGGGGGGGGGAGTCGAGTGAATTCAGGATATCACTTGTTATAAATCCTTATCGTTTAATATAAGATATTTTTGTCCTTTAGAACAACCGAATGGCAAAACTTTCGCAACAGATGAAGGGCAACAATAAGTTCCTTACCACAATATGAAAGAAAATATAAAATTTGGAAGAAAAAAACAATACAGAAAAAAGTCATTATTGAGAAAGAACATTCATACAAATGAAAATTGGAACAGAACAGAAAAACAGACGGAAAAAACGTGTGGGGAGAAAAGTGAAAATACACACCAATACATGTTTCATAATACACCAGATACGACCAAGGGCGACATCCATGTTCACCAACAACAAAAAAATAAACAAATGCCGAGGTCCCCATCTGATAACCAAATTATGCAGAATGAAAACACTCGAATATCTTCAGGGAATTTCTAACAATGGGCCCAAACACAAAACTCCGTAAAATTGGCTTCATTACAACTTGCGTCAACACCAAATTAAAGCAGCAAGGACGCTGATACAAAAACGGACATAGCCATAAAGCTGATTTATAACTTTTACTTGTTAACAATATGAACCGCAGTATGTACAACAACCGATGACAGCCTTGAAAGGGTTCTCACATTCTTTTAAAGGGGTGCATAAAAACGTTGGGAGGGAGACGGGGAGGAGGAGGATCTGGGCCCGCCAGCCTCCGTAATGTCCACAATGAACCTCCGACATTCTCAGATGGTAACAAGGCCAAAGGGGCAGCAAACAAAAACAAGTACTGTCCCACGCCGGCAGCCCATCTTGAAAAACAGCCACCAGAGGGATGCCTTTAACACAAATGGCCTTAACAGTGATGTCCCACATATTAAGAGCCTCTGCCCCATCAAGCCACGGGACAAAACAGCTTCCTATGTGCACGATGAACCGTGTGTAAGGGGAGTGGAAGGGGGGAAAATATAAAAGGAAACAAGAAAGGTAGAAAGAAAAAGGGCGAAAGAAAGAAAGAAAAGGGGGTAAAAGGAACAAAGAAAGAAAGAAAGAGAAAAAAGGTAGAAGAAAGCACAGAGTGAGAAGAAAGAAGGGCGGCAGTGGGTGGGACCAAACCGCCCTCGCCCACCACCAAACACTCATGCTGCTGCCACATTTATAGTGGGTCAAGTTACGCTAGATCCTCCCCCTCCGCCTCCCCCCCCTCAAACTGTCGTCAAGTACCTCCGGAGACGTCCAGCCACGCATCACACTGTAACGTACTTGGCCCTTGCATAGTAACGATCAACAATAAAATCATCTACAAAAAAGAGAAAAGAGAAAAAGAAAGAAAGAAAGAAAAGAAAATCTGTTGACGTAAAGTTGATTCTTGATTTCTGCCCCCATTCATGAACCTGACTGACTCTCTCTGACTCTGACTCTGACGCTCTCTCTCTCTCTCTCTCTCTCTCTCTCTCTCTCTCTCTCTCTCTCTCTCTCACTCTCTCTCTCACTCTCTCTCTCTCTCTCTCTCTCCAAAAAAAAAAAAAAAAAAAAAAAAAAAAAAAAAAAAAAAAACAGTCACTGATTAATGGTGCGGCAGAATGAAAGGTGAAAAAATGTAATAGTTGTGCTCGCAATGTAATAAAACTATAGGAGATGATGAAAGGTAATCGGGTAATCGACTACAACCTGAATGCATGAGTGCAAAAGCTAACAAAGAAGAGAGACGAAGGAGGAGAACAAAGAGTGGAGGAGCAGAGGACGGAAGGAGAACAAAGGGAAAAGAGAAAGCACACGCGGAAGAAATGAATATATAAGTAACTGCGAGCACCGGTGAATCACGCTGGGTTTCTCCTCGATTTAACGTGCAACTTCGTGGTGAAGGACGCGGTGACCGGCACACGAAACG
Organism: Penaeus monodon; assembly: GCF_015228065.2. Classification (NCBI taxonomy): domain Eukaryota; kingdom Metazoa; phylum Arthropoda; class Malacostraca; order Decapoda; family Penaeidae; genus Penaeus; species Penaeus monodon. The sequence goes on from NC_051391.1 coordinate 45,134,101, forward strand.
AAACGAGACGAAACCAGCGCCGGCAAAGACTGCATGATGCTGGTTGTCGTCCTCGTCGTCCTCTCCTCCTCCTCCCTTTCTTCTTCTTCCTCCTGCGTGTCACGAAACGGTGAAACACGAACACCGGCAGTGCAATGTGTCAACATAATGGCGCGATAAATCCCTAAGACCCCCGAAGTTTGCGTGGATTAAAATGAATGAAAAAAAAAAGAATGTCGAACCCGGCGTTGTCATTAATTTCTATCCCGAACCGCCAGCAATACGAAAGGGAGACGAGAACGATAAAAGAACGGGACAACTGCATACACACGAAAATGAAGATTATTAGGACGAAGAAGAAGAAGAAGACGAAGGAGGAGGAGGAGGAGGAGACCCAATGATACCAACAATTCAAAAACATCATCTGGAGTTAATGTCGGCCTCGCTCCACCCCGACTCCCCCAAGCCAGCGCCAAATAAGCCGGCACAAGGGATTCACTCAGCCGATATCTAAAGTAGCACTTGAGGCATAAAATAGCGAGTGGGAAGGGGCGAGGGAGTGATAGCCAACGGACGGGCGAGACGGCACCTTCGAGTATGAGCAAGCGGTTCACATGGCGCCCTGAGTCATGAACCCCAGTCTGACTACACATAATAATCAGGGTTGAAATCGTTTGACAACAGATATAAAGATTAGGATGGATCCAGGGAGGAAGGAGAGGGGGAAGAGAAGATAAATAGTGGGCGAGAATGGAGAGAAGAGAATTGATAGGTAAGGAAAAGGAGACAAGATAAAGAATGAGGAGGGAGAGAAGACAAATAATGAATGAGAAAATAAAGAGGACAAATATTGAGTGCGAAAAGAGAAAACAAATCATGGGTGAAGGTGAGAAGACCAATAATGGGGAGAGACAAAGAGCGAAGGTGAGAAAAGGGGAGAAAAAAGTAAAAATGGAAGAAACGGAATGAGGTAAACATAATGCACAATGCACACGCACGCAAGCCGGCCTTCACTCCCCCCCCACACACACACATCACTTTCCGGTGGTTAAACACGAGGCAAAACCTCCCATTTCTTTCAGGGATCCAAAGTACCTCCCGTGTCTGGCCAAAATAAGGAGAGGAGAAAGGAAGGAAGGAGGGAGGGGAGGGAGAGGACAGTACAGGAGAGGAGAGGAGAGGAGGGGAGAGGAGAGGAGGGGAGAGGAGCGAAGGGCATGGCGGGTAGGGAGGGAAAAGAGACGGACAGAGGCCTGTGGATAAGTGCCCTCCTCCTTCCCTTCGTCACGAGAGCGTGGGTGGAGTGGAGGAGAGGGTGGTGGCAAGGGCGGTCGTTGGTGGCGGTGGGGAGGAGGGAGCTCCATAATAGACGACATCCTTCTCCTCGCAACCGCTGTCTGGAGGATCCCCGCCGCCTCGGAGAGCCGGTCACCTTCCCATCCCCCTCCGATCCCGCAACCTCCGGACCGTGGAGGCGAGATCAACCGTCGCCTGCGATCGCGGTTCACTCCTCTGTGCGACGCCGACTGCACGGGCGGAGGTGGGACTTCGCGCAGGACCGCCCTCGCAGCGTCCCGAGTGTCGGTGGGTTGTCCTTGGGGGGAAGGTCTCGGCGGCGGCGGGAGTCGGCCGCACGTGTCGTGTGTCGTGTCGCCTTGCGGGCATGAAAAGGTTGGTCAACCTGCCAACCGCCGCCCCTGCCGTGATTCACTTACCCCTCGCCCCTCGCCCGCCCCCACAATTAGGCGAGGGGAGTGATAACCCCGCCCTCGCCCCTACAGCTTGCAGCTTGGGCACAAGTTTGCCCGTGTGAGACGATGAACGAATCTGATTACGTTATCTTCCTTTGTTGCTTGTGTAGAGTGCAATTTCCTCATTGCCCTTCGTGCCCAAGAACGTTTACTACAGAGGGTGCATTGCAGACAAGCGAAAAGAAAGGAGCACACTTCATGTTTGCCACATTAATCTTCTCTACCACTTATGAGTCTGAGCTACGCAGGTATCCCACCGTTGTTATCGCACATAAGTGTGAGAAACTTGCTTTCTAGCATCTCTGTCTGTCTGTCTCACTCTCATTCACTCACACTCACACTCACACTCTCACAGACACACACACACACACTCTCACATACATACACACACACACACACACACACACACACACACACACACACACACACACACACACACACACCGTAACTTACATAAATACGAAATATATAAGTACATCTAACAGACATTCATTATGTAAATGTGCGTATTTACATGCAGCCCATGCTTGGGATACTAGCGTGAGAACGAGGCTGGTGTTGGCATGCCGGGGACTCTCCGTTCTAGAGATAGCATCATGGTTCTATACAGCATGGAAATGATTTTTTTTTTTACCTTTTCTAACTACATTTATCACCGAAGAATCCTCGTTACCATTAATATAAAGTCTTGGACGGGGGGGGTACTGCATCTGTGAACTTTTTGAGTACGTTTCGAACAAGAAATTTTCCGAGAAGAGTACCTGCGGGATGGAACCTTATACCTTCCTCTCCCCCCTCCCCCCTTCTCCCCTGCCTTCCGTATCTCACTCGAAATAATTTCCCCAGCGAGCACTTTGCCGGTCCGCACTTGTAAGTCAGAAACAGCAGCCGCCTGCACAATACGGTAATAACTCGGTCCCAGTGTCTTTCCTACGCCCACTGCTTTCCTACTTGTCGCGCACCCACGAGACCTGAGAGAGGAGATGAAAATCGCGGTCTTAGGCCTCTCTCCTCTTGAAGTACAATAACACCCTCCCTAACCACAGGGAATTAGAAGATATATCAGCCTTTGGCTCTTGTGGGTATTCGATATTGCAGATAATTGGAGTACAAGACCTTCTACAAAAAGGCTTGATCGGCCTTTTTATCGGAGGTAAAATGAAATTCTTAAGTGGGGAAAACTCTGAAGAAACAGCGGGATATTAGAAGCGGGTGCATACGTCAGGAAAATGCACTCCTTCCGCTAGAAAATGACCCCACTCCACGGATTTCCGGCCAATTCATAAATTTCCAAGACGCCAGCATCTCCCCAACTCGCCGCCCGCACAAGTCCAGGCTCCCCGGCGACGGACTCCTCGCGGACCGGCCATATGTTCTCTCCCGGAGGTAAACAAGGTCATAAAGGCAGGGCGCCGGACTCGCTCGCGGGCGAAAGAGTGGCACGGAGAGTACGTCGAGTCATTGTGGACTTCAAGGCGGCCGGCGGAGGCTCGTAAACCAACGCTGGGTGGGCGAGAGCCCCTTGCTTATAGTCTTTCTCTCTTTTTAAAATAATCTAACTAATGGTGAATTTAGAAATAAATACTCATACACACGCTATCCATACATGCACTAAAAGTGTGTCACTGAGTACGACTAAAAATATAAATATGATAAAGAATAATGAGGATTCCCTAATTTTTTTTACGATGGTGCAATGAACTATTAAAGTAATATTCTCGGTTAACTTGGCCTTCAAAACACATGCATCTTATTATGGAACGATTTCTCATTCACAGACGATACATGTTACTCTTACTCCAGCATCTCATGAGTGAACAAGGAGGCCGTTTATCAATGCAATCGCCTACGAGCAGACACGTGCGCACCTCACAAGCCCTTACTGTCACGACGGCTCGGATGTATCCAATTCACTCATCAGTACTCGTAAATCGAAACTCACAACTTGTAAGCAGACTCCATGCTGGTTAGTATTACCCATGGGCGGTTCGAAAGCATCTGCTAACCAAACCCACGGCCAACTAATACCACACACACACAAAAAAAAAAAGCCGACACTGACAATCGCAACTACTTGTCTGCGTCTGTCTGTCTGCCGAGAATACTGCGCCACGTCACTGCAGATGAAATTATCTCAACCAAGACCCCAACATCCAAGATGATTCAACAAGTGTTATTACCTGCATAACTGTTCCGGGAGACAATAAGCTCTGATAGAATTCTGGGATTTTAGGGCAAAACGGGAGATGGAAAAGGAAGAAAACACGGGCGTTGGGGAAGAGGAAAATGGAAAAACGGGGGTAGGGGGAGTACGTCTTTATCAGAAAAATGAAATCGAGGAAGCAAACTAATGGTAAAAGATTAATCAAAGCAGAATTGAACTATTAACGTGTGGGATTTTGTAGAGGTACTGCATGAACTAGGAGCTTCGAGCCGGAAGGGGAAGTAACCTTTCTACAAGAACGAAGGGGGAGAGGGGAGAGGGGAGAGAGGAGAGAGAGAGAGAGAGAGAGAGAGAGAGAGAGAGAGAGAGAGAGAGAGAGAAGAGAGAGAGAGAGAGAGAGAGAGAGACGAAGAAGCCTGCGATCTCTAATGCTGAGAGTTATTCATGATAATATGATTGAGATTCTTCTATTGTTGGGCAATCCCGTCCTGATTAAGTGAGTGGATTCGAGAGGGGACGTTCGAGGGGGGAGGGAGGGGGCAAAGGCAGGAGGTTGAAGGAGAGGGCGAGGGGAGGCAATTTCGCTCTCTCTCACAACCACAACCCACGGAGGGAATCAGGAGACCTTGAAGATGAAGACTGGTCTTCATGCGGCTAAAGAAATAATAAAAAGTAAAATTAAATTAAATAAAAGTATACAAGAATAACAGTAACTAACAAACCGGAATGCATAGACGAATAAGGAACCATAAACAAAATGCAGAAATACTGTAATAATAATAATAATAATAATAATAATAATAATAATAATAATCAAACACTTCAAGCATAGAGATCGTTAGCGCGGAAAGTTACGATCCTTCCCCGAAAGTTTAAATTGGCCGCCACATCATTCCGGCGAGGGCAGCTCCGACCGCCTCCACACGCCCCGGGGAAGCCGCGAGAAGGAAGGAAGAAAGAAGGAAGATGGAGGAGGAGGAGGAGGAGGAGGAGGAGGAGGAGGAAGAGGAGGGAGAAGAAGAAGAAGAAGAAGAAGAAAAAAAAAACACGAAGATTTATAACGTGTACAATTAACTGTATCCTTTCCTCCCCTCTCCCGTGGATCCTCTTCCTTTCTCATTGAATTTCTCTTTCAAACCATTCAAACCCTTTCTTTTTCCTTACTCAGTGTCTTCCCTCTCCTTCCCATCTCCCTTTTAGTCTCTCTCCTCTCCTTCCCTTCTCTCTTTTCTTCTCCCATTCACAATGCCATGCTTCCCTTTCCCATCTTTCTCTCGCTCAATGATTTCCCTTTTCCTCAACCCCTCTCTCTTACACGCAATTTCTTCCCTCTCCTTCCTATCTCTGCTTCTCGCCCAGTGCCTCGTCTCTCCTGTCCGTCCCGTCGGTCCAAGATGATAATAGCTGATTCATCGACTAATGAGCTTCGTGCCACGTGGAAATATATCTCCAACTTTCTCTCTGGCTAGTGCCGATAACTCCAATACTCTCTCTCTCTCCGTGGCCCTGCCTGACGAGTGCCGCCCCAGTGCCACGGGGTGACGACGGGATGAGGCCACCCGGAGATTTACGAGCGCCGTGACAGGCCGCCGCACAGCCTCTGTCACCACACTGTTTGCCCGCCTTTCTCACGCCCTGCCATGCTGGGTGTGGGTATTTGTCTTGGAAATGGCTATTTACGAACCGCAACAATACGACTGTGACCAGCAGACCCTCCCGCCCTCTGGTCAGCTTCAGTTCATTTCTCTTTCATGTTAGTTAGAATTCTCTATTTTCATGTCAGCTTCAATCTCCTCCAACACTCATGTCAGCTTCAATCTCCTCCAACACTCATGTCAGCTTCAATCTCCTCAAACACTCATGTCAGCTTCAATCTCCTCCAACACTCATGTCAGCTTCAATCTCCTCAAACACTCATGTCAGCTTCAATCTCCTCAAACACTCATGTCAGCTTCAATCTCCTCAAACACTCATGTCAGCTTCAATCTCCTCAAACACTCATGTCAGCTTCAATCTCCTCAACACTCATGTCAGCTTCAATCTCCTCCAACACTCATGTCAGCTTAAATCTCCTCAAACACTCATGTCAGCTTAAATCTCCTCCAACACTCATGTCAGCTTAAATCTCCTCCAACACTCATGTCAGCTTAAATCTCCTCCAACACTCATGTCAGCTTAAATCCTCTCCGCTTTCATGTCAGCTTGAATCCCCCTCTCCCCGCTCATATTAGTTTAACCCCCTCCCCCTTCCATGTTACAAGCACAGACCCTTTAGTTTCCCGCTCTGCTCTCCTCCGCCGACTCCCACGGGCTGCTGGAGTTCCGATGCGTCACGGGAGGATGGATGAAGCGCTAAAGAAGCCGGCACACATCAGTCCCTCGGGAGTTTCCTTATCACAGCAGCCTAAGAAAAGGAGCTCAGTAGGACCTAGATCTTTTAAAGAAAAGAAAATAAAAAAAAATGTTTCTCACTGTATGTGTATGTGTTTACAGATGCCAAGTTCCTCTCCTATTTTCTACACTCGCCACCTTCACCTCCGAGCAGAGCATCCATATTTCTCCCAACGATCACTGGCGCCGCGGAGACGAAATGGCGAGCGGCTGTAATTGTTTTATTGTTTCCGCACTGGCGTTGACTCATGGGAGTGGCAGGCTGTCAGCAGGGAACTGTTTCACTGCGCTTTTTGCTGCCGGCGCAGACAGCCCACACCTCCGCGTTGGCAATTAAAGTCTCGCACGGCACCCACGGTATACAACTGTGAAATAAACGTTCCACACCGACAAGTCTACAAGGGCCATTTCCATTTTTTCTCATACCCCTCCTCTCAATAAAACCTAAATCAACCGTCTCTGCCCAAGAAAAAAAAGGCATACAGACACTTGACTCTAGTGAATTATGTGACGTTCTTATGTTCCTGCTTATTAACTTTGAAGACTGTCTCGAGAAGATCACGAAATTGCCTAACTTCTTGGAAACTGAGTCGCGCCCCCTTGCATGTACAAAATAATTAACAGAACTCTGGAAACGCAGTTAGGCTTAGATGAAGCGTCTAGGATCAGAAATGCTGAAGACATCGGGGCCCCTCTCCTTCCACGTCTTCCAGGGTCGTGCTCATTCCCTGGACAATGGCCATCATCCCGGGGCCGTGAGCAGCCGCCCTTCCCCCGCCACCGTATAATGAGAGGCCCCTAACCTGCGAGGGTTCCGAGGTCGTGAACACAAGAGCGCCAGTCACCGTTACGGCCTGAACAAGTAACTGATGGTGCCCCATAACCGCCACACAATCCACGGTACCTTAGGCGATCACTGGCGGCGACCCTTCCAGGCGCCTCCCCTCGTTTTTGGCCTTGATGGCCCTCTCCCCTCATTACCAGAACTTCACTCGCAAGTAAACTCTTGCTTCATTACGCCTCCCTTCAGCCCGCGAGTACACTCATCAAGGGGCACTGCTGGGGGCTTCCAGCTAGAGGCTTCAAACGCACAGCCACCGATTCCAGGCGGCACCGTCACCGCACGACGCCCCGCAATTACAGAATACCACAGACACACATATCCTTGTCCAATTTCCTGACTTGGTTCCGCGGACAGCTATCAAACATTTCAATAATCCTCTGTCGGTTGCTTAATATCATCGGCCTTAACTTCAACTTCCGGAGCCACTTCGAACACGTGTCGCTGAGGAAGATTACAAAGCCCGGCGCACCAGCACATGCCATGAGCCATTTCCTTTCATCAGTGACACGTTCTAAGCATCTCTATGCACTTTGCCTTATTTTTGCTTATCTACGACGTAATGTTATTCACATTGATTCATTGTATTTAAATGTAACGTTACTAAATATATTTCATAAATGTGATATTATGAAAGCAGATTCTCAAAAAATGTAGAATGTACCTACCCAAAGTTCTTAATTTTATATATATATATATATATATATATATATATATATATATATATATATATATATATATATATATATATATATAACTACAACCTAGACATACGTAATCTTTATTCTATACTCCCGCCCCCTCTTTCTCACCTCCCCCCCATAGCTATTCTCCGGCACCGTCTCCACACAGCGTAACCCTCACCCCCCTCCGCGCCCCCCTCTCTCTCCCTCTTTCAAGACGGCCCTCTTCCCCTCGCCAGCGTCTCCCCGCGTTTCTTCCACTTGCTTCCTTGGCCCAGTCCCTCGCCTTCCGGGGGTCGCCATCCTCCCCCATCCTGTTTTCGCCGCCTGAATCCCCTTCTTCGTCCATCCCAGAGCAAAGTATTGATTAGTTAGCCAGACATTCACTCAACTTACATTCTGCTGTTCCACTTCCTCAACAGCTGCTTGATTGCTTGACAGTTCAACTCTTCTTCACTTCGTTATTTCCCTCTCCCTAACGCTTATTTCTTTCCGCCATGTGCATCTGCATATCTCTCTCTCTCTCCTTTCCTCTCTCCCTCCCTCCCACCCTCCACTTCCCCATCTTTCCTCCTCCTCTTCCCTCTTTCCTCTTCCTCCTCCACTCTCTCCCTCTCCCTCTCCTTCTCCTCCGCTACCGCACTCTAGGCACCGTCTACGCCCCCGAAGTTCTCCCTCGCCAAGCTCTATATAATCCCGGAACTGCTTACTAAACCCGGCCTCGTGGTAGAGGGCGAGGGAGGGAAAGGACCGAGGAGAGTGAGAAAAAAAAAAGTAGAAAGGGGCAGGTTCGAAGGAGAGGAATGGAGAGGACCAAGAAAAATGGGAGGAAAGAGGGGGCGAGGGAAAAGGAAGGGGGGAGTAAGGGAAAGGAGAAAGGGAGGAAAGGAAGGGACAGGTTCGAAGGAGAGGAAAGACCACCGAGAAAAGTGAAAGGAAAGAGAGGATAGGATAAGGGCAGGGTAGGATAGGATAGGAGAGGGAAGGGGTAGAAGGAAAGGAAAGGAATAGGCCGAGAAAGTACGAGGAGAGAGGCGTGAAGACTGAGTAGAGGAGGAATGGGAGGAGAATAGGGAAGCGGGGGAGAGGAGGAGGAGGAGGAGGAGGAGGAGGAGGAGGAGGAGGAGGAGGAGGAGGAGGAGGAGGAGGGGAGAGGCGAGGGGAAAAAGCCATGCTCGGAATAGGAAGTGAGGGGAAGGCCCAAGAGAATGAGAGGGCGAAGGCAGGATGATGGATGGCGAGCAAGGGAGGAAAGGGAAAGAAAAGGCACAGGAAATCAACTACGGGAAAACGGGAAAATCATTTGCTTATGAAAGAAATAACGACTAAAAAAAAACTCAATAACTACAACTACACAGTTACTAAATGACACAAAGAAGCACAATTCGGACACGGGGAAAACGACAATATGATCCTTCCCTAACGAACAAACAAGCAAACAAAACCAATCGGCTGTCGCTACTTCCTCCATTCAATACACATTTCCGTAATACAGTTTCGTCACAAAACAACACGCGCTGCCTCCCATTGGCTGATATCACTCGGGGCGCTGGTTGGCTGGATGCTCCGGAGAGAAAGAGGGAAAGAAGAGGAAGAATGAGACGGATAAGCAGAGGAATTGGGGGAGAGGGAGGAAGAGAGAGAGAGAGGAGAGAGAGGAGAGAAGAGGAGGAGAGAGAGAGAGGGGAAAGAGAAAAGGGGAAGGGAAAGAGAGGAGAGGGGAGAGAGAGAGAGAGAGAGAGACCGAGAGAAGAGAAGAGAGAGGGAAACAGAGAGAGAGGGAAGAGAGAGAGAGAGAGAGAGAGAGAGGAGGGAAAGAAGAGAGAGAGAGAGAGAGAAAGAGGGGAGAGAGAGGGGGAAACAGAAAAGAGAGGGGAAACAGAGAAAAGGAGAGCGAGAAGGGAGAAGAGAGAGGAAAAAAGGGGGAGAGAGAGAGGGGAGAGAAAAGAGAGAGAGAGAGGGGAGAGAGGAGGAGAGAGAGAGAGAGAGAGAGAGAGAGAGAGAGAGAGAGAGAGAAAACCAAAAGGAACCTTTTTCCCAATTTCTTGAAATAACAAGAGGAGGCCGGTCAGGGTTCCAGGGGCTGACTGGATGGTTGGAAACAGCGATGGGGAGAGTCAGAGGGGGGGAATTTCGGTTCTTGGGGGATGAAGAAGCACCAGCAGCATCTTCAGTGGAAGGGGGAGAACTTCAGACGAGGCATTGACGAACGAAGAAAAGGGGGGGAGGAAGGAAGGAGGGGAAGATAGGAATTTTTAGATTAGCAGGTGATGGGGTAGGCAGACCAGACCTTGTCTCGGCGAGGCTTACGGCCTGGAACAAGCCCTGGAGGAGGAGGAATTACGAGGATAAGCAAAAAGAAGAGTAAAAGGAGGAGGAGGAGGAGGAGGAGGAGGAGGAGGAGGAGGAGGGGGGGAAGAGGAGGAGGAGGAGGGGAGAGAAGAGGAGGAGAGAGAGAGAAAAAAAAAAAAAAGGTGGAGGAGAGAGAGAGAGAGAGAGAGAGAGAGAGAAAAGGGTGGAGGAGGGTGAGAGAGAAAAGGAGGAGACCGAGAATAATGAGTTAATTTCGGCGAATAATCGGAAGTAACTGTAGCAGGAAATGTAATCCCAGGAACGCACGGCCGCGTGTCAAGAACGGCGACAGCGTTTCAGCACGGGGTTTCGCGGGAAGT
>NC_051391.1:45149581-45169581 GCF_015228065.2 Penaeus monodon
TGCACCTCCTTTGGCTGTGACCACTTCAATTCCCCTTCGTCTTGTATTTGTGCCGAGTCGTTGATTTTTAAAATTTTGCATGTGCGAATTACGTCTGGGGCAAGCTGACCGTCGACAAAATGCAAGGCAATTTTTTTTTTTTTCTAGTTGACATGTTTGTTGATTTCTTCCGGACACCGTAAGATATTTGCACGGCCTCGGTCTCCGGTCTTGCACGCTACCTCGTCCCGGATCAGTTAATGCCAAATGGTTTAGAGAAAACTTCACTCAAATCTTTCGTGTGCGTGCGTGGTCATAAAATATTTACGTGGATAAATATGATGCTTTGTGTGTGTGTGTGTGTGTGTGTGTGTGTGTGTGTGTGTGTGTGTGTGTGTGTGTGTGTGAGAGAGAGAGAGAGAGAGAAGAGAGAGAGAGAGAGAGAGAGAGAGAGAGAGAGGAGAGAGAGAGAGGAGAGGAGAGAGGGAGAGGAGGGGGAGAGGAGGGGGGGGGAGGGGGGGAAGAGGAGCGAGTGTATTCATATACAATTTCACACTTAAGCCCTCCACGCCTCAGTAAATCTGTCAAGCGAACGAGGAGCTGCAGGAGAGCGCTTATCAAATTTCTTGTCTCTTACGTAATTCTATATATTGTTCGCCGAGACGTCTACACAAACTCGGATTCCTTTTCGCTCCCAGGCCTTCGACGACCCCCCCCCCCCCCTAACAAACAAAAGTGTCATTGGGCGCCGTGTTCTGAAGGTGGCAAGACTGACACGGACGACTCAGCGTGGGCCAACATTTGGTTCAAAGATGTCACATGTGTCAGATGTCAGCAACCGCCACAGAGGAAGGAGGGGAGGGGGGGAATGGGGGGGGGGATGGACACAGGCTACCTCCGTGGAAATCGCGCTCGCCACACACTCAGTATCTCAAGACCGATAACACCGAAATATGACCCGCTTGTAAAAAAAGAAAAAAAGAAATCGATTGTTGTCGAATCAACAATCGATACTAAGTTATAGGTAAAATAAGTATACTTAACACCCTTTTGTCCTCGTAGAAACCACACTTTTTTTTAGAATACAAGCAAAAATTAGTTAATCAACGGAGCTCACACCCGCGAGGCGCATCGGAGAGTAATGGCCAATTCGCCATAAATAACGTGGTGAGATCGCGGAATCTGTGAGGAGGACGGATTAAGGGGCGTGTGGGCAGCTGCGGCCACCTGCACGGAGACTGCCGTAAACACAACCACCAGCTGCGCCTTAGGTTACTCGAGGGGAAGGTAGGGTGCGAGCGAGGGCGAGGGACGCGCTGAGGGGAAGGGGCGTGGAAGGCGAGAGCAAAGCCCGAAAGGCGTGCGTGTATAGACGGGGACAATAAGACCACACTTTTTGCCATCGGCGGTCTGGCCGGCTGCACACGAAGCATTTTAAAAAACCAACAAGGCATGATATGACACCACACAACACACAACGGCTGGCCCTAATATCAAGAAAAAATGTATGAAACATTTCCCAAAATAAGACTTAAACATGGCTGAAAATTCTGAGAAATATGTAACGTACTTTGACATCACGCAGCGGAAACGCAAAAAGTGACGGAGACATTATGAAAGGAAAAGGATGCATCTTCTCGGGACAGATCAAGGTTAAAGATAACTCGGTTCTCTCTTTAAAGATGTCTTTGATTGCGTCTACTTTAACCCGCTTTTGCGGATTTTATGCCTGTCTGTCTGAATCTTTTCTGTTCTTATCCACTCCCTCCCCCCTTATTTTTTTTCCCCACAATTCGTCACACCGCGTGTATCATCATCACACTTCAAGTCCTATAATAGTTAATAAGAGCCTTCGCCTTTCTCAATGCAGGTCCAATACAGATCGCATTACACTCACATGCAACATCTTCATCAAGAGAAGCGTTACGTAACAGTCGCCAGGTCGCGAATCCCCGTCGGCGACAGTGGGGGTGGCGAGGAAGGTGAGTGACCGGAGCGGAGCAAGAGTTAAAAGGGATATTACTAACTTTATGAGTATCCGCAGCGGTGTGGAGCTAGAGATCAGCGCAGAGGCAGGCTTGGGAACGACGGTGGCTGGACAGTATGGCGAAAGACACACCACTCTGTTTGTTAATAACATCCCCGGCCAGTCGTCGCCATGGTAACGGCGGGACGCGGCGGCCACCACTGTGGTCACCCAACATAGCTCGCGGCGCCGCGAGTCCTTGTCAAGGCCTTGCCCATTGGCAGCCTCGCCAAACTGACCTGACCCACACTGCCGCTCCAATACAATGGGAGAAAAAAGCACAATACGCAAAAATAGGCTTCTATGATGCAACCGTTACGAAATCCTCATGGAATTAAGTTTTTGATAAACCCATTTTGTATAAGGTAGGTTTTCAGTCATTCTGTTAACACAGTAAGAGTATTCTATCGTTTTACATCGTATATTTACGCCTGCTACTCATGTAGATCTCGAACTCAATCCGATAAGATGATGATGATAACATCCGACCACAAAATTCAGAGACAGACATAGTGCAAAAAGGTTGAACCGTAATGCTGAACGTCAATAACAGGAAGTATTTGTTATGCATCATTCACAAGTATACACAAAAAATCTACTTACGCACACGCGTATACATATTAAATAAGTAATATATCCGTTGGACACAGAACGGGAGCCCTTTCAATTTTAATAATAAAACGTTTAATATATTTCATACATAAGGAATTCCATAACGTACGACTCACTGCACAGTTTTATAATATCAAATCTCGAACATGCTAACAGGAGACCTCCACACGCCTTCTGCCCTCTCGCACGCGGATGTGGATCTCTCCCTTCAAGTGGTGGTGGGTGGGGGCGGGGGCAGGGCCGGGGCGAGAGGGTGAAGGGTGAAGGGAGGTGAGTCAGTGAGAGCTGATCCAGCGCCGTACAAGGAACCCTGACAGATGATGATCGCCACTCGAGTAAGTTGCAGCCTCTTGAGCTGTGCTCCTCTCACTCACACTCTCACCCCTGCCCCCACCACTTCAAATATATCTCCCTTCCCCCGCCTACTCCCTCCCTTTGCCGCATGCGGGTATTAATCCAAACTCACCCCGCCGGGCAGACGTGCGGGATTCCATTAATATAAAACCCCAAACATGATACGGCTTCCCCTCGTTTCCCCATTTTCCCAGAGTGACAGAGCATGTCGGCGTTATGGAGGGTCCCGAGCGACGTGATAATTGCCTCATGTCAGTCAGTCATGTCGACCGCTCTTAAAACAGGATTCATTAACCGTCGAATCATCCTATTCTGCAATTTTGTTTATGGTAGATGAACTACCAAAACAAGAAACAACTCTATTAGCAGATTTTTTCTTCATAATAAAATGAAAATTCTATTTCTCTCATTTATTCACCCCAGTATCAAATAAATAGATAGACACGCGTTACGCTGACGCTACACATACATAACGGGTTTTGTCATGCTTGCTGCGCCCAGAAGAGAGAGTGAGCAGAGACCCGGGCCAGAGAATAAGCACGGCGGGGTTCAGCACAGCGAAAGGGCGCCGGTTAGGAGACGAAAACACGCGGAGCCTGGTCAGAGTTTGGTCTAACGGCCGGCCTAGCCTCTGACCACGGAGCACTTGTAGATGTAGGCGCTAAGAAAGTGCATGTGCCATTAAGAAACGACGCAGTGAGGCCGGGCTACTCGGTCAATACTCCTTGCAAGGCGCGACTCGAAATGCAAGCCGAACTCCCGGGCTGCATCAGAAACTTTTCGCCTCAGCAAAGGCACCCGCAGCGACGCGTGACAATGAGCAGGCCCCGTCTCCAGCACAGCGTCCGGGAGATAATGAGCAGGGGGGTTTCGTGGCATGAGGCAGCACTGATGAGGAGAGGCTGCAATGTGGGGCAGCATACCCCGGCCCTAAAGCGTGGTCGCACAGCAACACTGCTTTTTGTTCCGCATGTTCTGAGGACGACGAACGAAACACGAGAGACGACACCCGAGTTTTAGAACACGTATTCTAACTATCCTCTAACGACGTTTGTGCAATAGACTAGAAGGGTCTGGCGCTATCTACTACATGTCTTTTGATATTGTTTATATCATACAACAGTGTGTCGCTGTCTATGCGCCTTAGAGATTATTGCATTTACGGTGCATAATGGTAACCTGTGGTAAACCTATCGGAACAACTATAAAAATTTCTCTCATATAAATCCATCCTTCTAGCTCCTAATCCTGATTTTTCCGGATACCAACGCTGAGCCCAAACGCGTTACCCGGCGCGTTCCTACCAAAGGACAAGCAGGGCGCTGGGGGAGGGGGAGGAGGAGGAGGAGGAGGAGGAGGAGGAGGAGGAGGAGGAGGAGGAGGAGGAGGAGGAGGAGGAGGAGGAGGAGGAGGAGGAGGAGGAGGAGGAGGAGGAGAAGGAGGAGGAGGCCGAGGGTACTTTGTTCCACCCTTCTCAAGGTCTCGGCGCCGGCCCCGGCACCTGGTCCAGACACAGAACAGGTTACACGCTTCCAGGTAGCTCACTCTGCTACACCTGCGCCGGGAACTTGAACGTGGGCATCTCGTTTCCCAGAATGAGTGCCAAATGCCTATCCGCCCACGTGTTCGCCGCACCATAGCATCTTGACATCTGGAGAGTGTGCCTTTTTGTAGAACGTAAAAAACATCGACGCCAAAAGCAGAATGACTAGCAAGTGGGAATTATAGTTGTCATATACACTTGATGAGTGGCAGCATTGTCCTAAGATGCCATCTCCTCCAAGACTGCAAAACAAAACTGAATATTCACATAAACTGTCTATTCGCTAACAAGATTTAAGCAGCAAAAGTTAAGGTAGTTTTCAAACGTCACTTTCTATAATGTCCATTACGTGACATTTTTCGCTACTGAGTGGTGGAGCGGAGCGAAGGGGGGGGGGGGGGAGTTGGGTGGACAGAATGAGAGTGGGCGCACAACTAGCTCAACTGAGGTCATGCGGACCATGAATGAATCTGGTGAATCGTGGCCGAGTGCTTCTAGTGGGCCAAAAAAAGGCATCTGACGAATGTGGGGCGGAGGCGATTTAGGGACAGAGGAGAAGAAGCAGGGCGTTAGAGAGAACCCAGACGACGCATCTTATACATAAGTCATGTGATGGGCCAGGACATATGAAGGGCATATGTTGATAGCTGCGCCCACTCATCATGGTGGAACGAGTAGAAGGAAAGAGAACAGTAGACAATATAAGAGAATGAGGGGGAGACAGAGCAAACTTAGAAGTGAGGGATAGGGAATGAAACCGGGATGAAGGACTGGAGAGAGATGAGAAAGATGACTTAAAAAAAAGTAAGCAGTCTCATGAAGCGGGACGTCCTGACGAGAGACTTTTGCCATAAATTCGAGTCTACCGCACATACACAACACCCACACGCAGACCCAGAAGACAAGGCGAAGTGAGCACTGACGAGGAACCCTAGTGACGAGAACCGTGAGTGATGACCGCTTGATCCCGCTGATGATGATGGAGTGGACCAGAAATGGGCGGTGTGCGAGAGTAGAGGAATCGAGGGCACGGCGTTGCTGATGTACGAGGCTGCGTCCGCACGTCGACGGACGCGATGACAGGCAAACGCGAAAAGATGTGGGTCGAAACACTAATGCAAGAGGGAAAAAATAATAACTCATCACGATAGCTAAAAGGATGGGGAGAAGAAAAAGAAGAAGAAACAAACGAGTGCGCGCAACCGCAAGACAAGCTAACGTGGGAAAAGAGGGAAAGGCAGGAGTGGACAAGTGTGGCCGAGAGAGCGAGAGGAAGGGAGGGAGGTGACAATGCACGCGGACGGAATGCAAGGTCCAGCCTTTTTGTCACTAGCTGGTTACGACGAGTGCGGCTTCGGCCCTGGGTACAGTGGGACGGCTGGCCCGCCGAGGGAGACGACTACTGGATTTAAAGGGACGCGGAGCTGCTAAGAAAGAGTGAGAGAATGAATGCCGTGGGTACGGTGGAGCTGGAAACCGAGAGCTGGGATGAATGCCAGCCTCAAAGTGAACATAAAGCTGAAAGGGGGTACGCCGAGGATACAGCCATGGACAGCGCCGCGAGGGACAAGGAAAACCCTGTTTGTTGCCCTTAGTTCATGGTACGAAACAAACCTCAAGTACTACACAAATTAGATTTACCTTCCGTCGGCAACCTCCAAATTCGTCCAACACGTACCTGAAAAAAACAAATAAACGTAAGTAACATAACAACGTAGGGATAACAGGGACAATGATAGGTGCAGAAAGTCGGTTTACCAAATCAAACTGACTTCATGATTTGAAAGTACGTGTGATGGTCGAGAGGCAGTGATGAAGGAGAAGGGGAAGGGCAGCCGGGAGTGGGTTGTAAGTGTCGGGTGGGGCCATGTGTGCGTAATGCGGGGGTGAGGGGGGGAGAAGCAGTGTGGGGGAGGGGACGCAAGCCTACACAATGGGACATGAGCAGTGACGTTCCAGGCACCTGCGTCCTCTTCTGTTTTTCTTTTTGCTTTCTTGTTGTCATACATCAAACCATCCACGGGACGCTAAGCACACCATTCATTTCTGATAAATTTTATTCACCAAACTTATCGGGGAAAAAAAGATAAAAACAAAAAATATGGTATGAAAGAGATTCCCAAAGCAAAGCGTGGTGGAGAACGGAGAGAGGGAGAGTTCACCATCGCCTCTAGAAGGGAGTGACGAAGCCGCACGGAAATGTATATAATTTTTCTGTGATGACAGAGCTGCCCGCGTAATGAAGTGACGCCATAAAAGCTCCTCAAGGCTGGTTGCTTGATCGGCGAGACGCAACAACACCGTCCCCGCATTCACCCACCTTCCGCGTACTACAAATACAAGTTCGATAACAACAGTCCCGCATAGACAGATGCACACACACACACGCAGACACACACACACACACACACACACACATATGATCTCCCATATGGACAGCAAACATGATACGTTTAACGAAGCCCACAAACTTTAATGCCTCCATAAGCTGACGGGAAGACAAACACCGCCACCGCCCGCACGTATGGGGAGGGCCTTCATGAACCATAAGATCGTCATGTTCATAAAAGAAATGTCAAAGAAAATGCGAAGAGATACGAGAGGAGTTACTGAATCTGAGAAAATGCTAACCAAAACCATTATCGCATTTTAACACTTAATAAAATAGCCTTGGGGTGCTACCGTCAAAGAGGGCATCGTTATGAAAATAATGGTGAATTGGCGGCCACTAGAAGACAACAGAGAGGGAGGATATGGGCTACCAACCTTACTTTATCACGAGAAAGAGGAGTTGGTGGAAAGACGACTGGATGTATTCGTGAATCAGGTTAACGTTCGCAAAGATTTAGGGCGTGCGAGTCCCTGAGGAAAACTGAGGGAGAGTAAGGGAGACAGAGGTCAGAGGACTGGGCTGAAACAGGGGGAGCACAGTAGGTGAGACAGAGGGGAGAGGGCCGAGTGGGGGCGAGTAGGTGAGGCAGAGGTAAAGACAGGGAGGGGGAGGGGGCGAGTAGGTGAGGCAGAGGTGAGGGGTGGAAGGGGGGGAGGCGAGTAGGTAAGGCAGAGGTGAGGGGTGGAAGGGGTGGCACGAGGTGAGTGAGGCGGCCGCACTTTCACCACATCCGGCGGAGGGACACCTGAGCTGCGCTGGGTTCCTGCGGCAACGTGAGAGTCCGACTTGACCACCGTAATTACTGATGAACTAAACTTCCTTTAGCAAAAAGTAAATACTAGTTTTTGTATCTAGAAGAAGTCATCTAGACAGAGGATTCAGTCGCAGAAAGAAATTACTTGACGCACTTCTGACAATACGAAAAATGATACGAAACTTCATGCCGATCTCTGATTTAGAATGCGTTCAAGTGTATAAACCTGAGGTTAGTAACCTTAAGCTGACCTCGATTTCGAGCATGCACAACGCCAAGTAAACTGTAAATCAGTTACAATACCTTAGGTAACAACAAATACTCTATGAGTATATTAAATCTTACAGGGACGCCGACGGCAATGCAAAAAACAACCTACACGATGTCACTACGCGATAAAAAACATAATGAAGTGCTGCCCAGCGTGGGAACACGATAGCTTTTTACGAGTGGGATTCGCAGTGGACATGACGTCACTCCATCAGACACAAACATGACGTCACCGTCTACGCCTCTTCACGGAACTCCAAACGAGACCCACGAACTGTTCTCGCTAAGGCCTAACCCAGCTCAGACTCCAATATTTTTTTTTCCTTTTGGAGACACTCGTGGCGTGCTTAGCCAAGGTCCCGGTTCCCACGAACAGACGCGAACAGACGCAAGAGCAGTAGGTGAAGAAACCCTGCAAGCCAGCCGGGCGACGATCAGCGGTATTCGAAAGCAGTGCACACTCTAAATAATTGATCAAATTGAGGTAGTGCGGGGCGAGCATGGACAGCAAGGGGTGGGAGATTGAGGAGGAAATTGATCGAGGACAGAGGAGTGGGGGGGGAGGCATGGGAGAGGGGAAGGGAAGGGGAGGAGCTGAGGGGAGAAGCGTCGGAAGAGAGGTAAGGGGGGCAGGGTGAACTAATGGGGAAGGGCAGGCAAGGGAGGACTGAGGGGAAAGGGGAAGCAGAGGAAGGTGGTGGAAAGTAATAGAGAGAGAGGGCGGAGTCGATGAGGTAAAAAGCCCGGGGACGGCAATGCAGCAAGAACAGGGGAAGGAAAAGCGAGGTCTACGGTAAGGATGGGAAGAGCAAGAAGTAAAGTGATACTTATCAGAAAAAGAGGAACGTTTCGTGAGAAAGATAACTGGTTTCTGGCAGAAGCTCTGCAGCGTAGGGACTACACCAACAAAAATAAGGAAAAATAGAGAGAATAATTTAGCTAATCAACTTAACAACATAACCAACGCTTGTTTTCTTCATCTCGGACTAAGCTAAAGGCTATTCGGTTATCCGAACTACTTCCGGATATTCGACACTCTTTACCTGCCCTTCCCATTCGCGCCTCAATCCTTTTCCCTCTCCGCCCTAGAGCCCAGCCGCCCTCCCGGTCACGCCCATTTCGGTGTGAGGGAAAAGGACGCTGCGGAATAAATTTACCTCTCGCTCTCTCTCTCTCTCTCTCTTTCCTTCTCCCTTCTCCCTCTCCCCCCCCTCTCTCCTCTCTCTTCTCTCTCCCCCCCCCCTCTCTCTCTCTCTCTCTCTCTCTCTCACCCCCACACACAAGAAAACCAACGAAGAAATGACATGGACTGACCAATAGCTCTCGGACAACAGCTTCTTCCTAAAGTGACCTAAGTAACAAGAGAAATAGTTAACCCAAGGAGCGGTAATACGCCCTCATAAGGAGTTGTCTCTAGTCTAGACGGCCCTCTATGGATTCTCTGTGATGACGAGCCGAGTACTCTGCTCTTGAACTATAAAGAAATCCAAACGTAAGATGACACAAAACCGATTCGCAAAGTCCGGCGTGACAATAATACTGATATTATTAATTGATAAATTTACTCGTTATTCATAAATCATTTATTACCAAAGAAAAATAATTTCGAGGTCAACCACAGCCATTTTTTTAGGCCTGTTTCCCCATCCGGTCTTTCGTCACCATGATCTGAGGGGCGTCATCTTTCTCTCACCATCATCATCTGCGATGCCAAAAAAGTAACGTCGCCCAGACATGCCAGTTTCTACTAATCCTCCTATGTAGACAAAAACAACATGGCCTATAATTACGAGGTCACACCAAGCTGGTCGCTGGATCTCAGTGGTCAGGCCCGAGGGTGAAAGTTAAATGGTTGTTTTTGACGATTTGACAGGGCTTTTCTTTCGCGCAAGCACAACGCCTTCGATGCGTGGATGTATTTTAGCTCTACAACTGTGAGCTTTTACGGTTTACTTACACACCTTCAAAAACCAGGATAACAAAATGCCGATCTATCAACTCGCTAAACTGCAACTGACACCATGTCTAAAAAAAATCCCGAGGCGTTCCTATTTCGATTATGACATCCGTGTGTGAGAAAGCGGGCCTTGTGGAGGAGGATCCCTGGCGCTCTATCATCCTCCCTGAGTGCTAAGTAAGTATCTCTGAGGAGCAAGTATTTTTACACCGTAAGTCACATCGGGCGATCCGAGAGACTTAAAAGGAAGGGTTTCGGGCAGGAAGTCCACCTGACAGGCTGTCTGTCTCCGCTATCGCCATTCATCATTGTCTGTCACCCTGTAATGGCGTCTAATGGCGTTCGGAATGATCCAGATAGGGAGGAGCCCCTCGGCCCGCGTTTCCAACTCGGCCACGATCGCATATATAACTGTAAATATCTCACCCCAAGCTCCTATAGCCGGAAGGAACGACGAGGAGGGAGGGAGAGACGAAGTTCAGCCACGCAAACTACACTGGCCTGTGCCTAGCGCGATTCGGAACGAAATTGGTTTGTTTGAGAGTACGCGACGGCGGCTGTCAATACCACCTGCACATTCTTACCACGGCACCCTCCCGCCGCTCCCTCCTGCCGCGTTCAGGCCCTTTGTGCGGCCAGCCTGTCCCCGGCCGTCCCCTTCCTCCACAACAAATAACGCGGGGCAGAGCAAACACGTCCCTCGGGCTAGGAAGTGTTTAACCCTATCGTCGCAAGGGCCAGAAGATCAAACACTCGTCAACACAAATCTACATTCAATGTGCCTATTGCCGAGTTCGCCCAAATCCGCTTCACAGCACGAGAGGGGGTGACGGACACCCCGGATCCGGAACATGGTGGGAGCACAAGCACGGCTGGGAAGTGTGTTCTGGTTTCGTTTCCTTTGGTGAATGCGATCAGTGGGCTCCTTTCGTCTATTGTTTTTCACGGCCCACGTCTTAATAAGATAAAAACAAGTCCCATTAAAAAATCTCACTGCGGGATGTGCTAATGTATATTACTATTGCCAAGCCTCTATTCAGGGAACATCTTCGCCTATTCCATCAGCACTGCAGCGCAGACGAGGGCCGTCGAGTGTTGCTCCTTCCTCGTAGAGCACACCCGAGAGTCTCGAGTGTGTCTGGAAGAGCTCAACCAAAACACAAAGCCTCGTAACCTTGCTTATTCGAATCAGTCTTTTTAGGGAGAAAATTACTCTAATAGTTACTTATTAACTCATTAGCCTTTGTTTCAACGCTTTTATTCACACAAATTATCATCAAAGCATGGTGAAAGAACAATGACGTTCGAAAACATGATCTTTTATAAACGTGTGCGAAGCGCTATTAATATCATACTGTTAGTTTTCTTATACCTTACTATGGAGTATGACCTTAAGCAGTAATTACACGACAATGACATTCATTTACATATTTCCTTTCTAATAATGTACAATCTATGGTCTCATTAACCACAAAATACAATGCCTCTACGGCAGTGAATAAGAGCCTCCTCCGTCTCTGTCTGTCTTTTCTCATTACTCTCTTCCCTCTCTTGCAACGACACAGGGAGCGGGGAACCTTCTCAAAAGCAATTGCGGCTTGTCGATAGTGATGTAGTGTGCAATAAAGCAATGCCGGCTGACCAAGAATTCCCTTTTGGTCAAGCGAATCTTGTGACATTCCCGGATTCCGCGATTTTAAACCCTCCTCGAACTTCTGAACTCCCCAGCTGATCTCCGCGGATGAAGTAGGGTTCAGCTGGGAGGGAGGGGTAGTGTCTACTGATTACCCTACTGCAATTTCGACTATTGGGAAGTGGTAAACCTTCGACAAAAAACTGCCACATCATAACAAAACAAAACAAACTTGAAAACAATTTGAGCAAGGAACATTGAAGAACAGAACGTGCACAATAAATAAATAAATAAAAACAATGAATAAATAAATAAACTGAGGAACAAATTAACAACCACCTCCGTTACACACTTAGTCGAAGCAAGTCAAGGATCACGGATCACGAGGAAAATGCACGGTGTTCGCCCAACCCTCGCCATTAACAGACCGAGTGTTAAGGGACGCCAGCCCGCAAACAGTTAAGATCAACGCTCTTGGAAGTGAACAGGCATAGGCTATCTAGTGCATAGGCAGACTAAGATCAACGAATAAGTATTTCGTGTCGTTGTATATGTAGGACCAAGAGATGAGCAAGAACAAAGGATTAAGAAGACTAATTCCGAAATGCAAGATGTGTAACTGACCTTTCGATACAACATCTTCATCTGAACAGGTTATACTGTCGTGATTCCGATGTAACCTCGAAACGTAAAATTGCCAAACCTGCATTGTGGAACCCTTCCTTCTCATTCATAACTTTTCTACATTTGTCACAAAGAACTCCATTCAGCGGTTCAAATGGCTGGAGAAGAAAAGCCACCGCGGGAATATGAACAGTGACACATTCAATGAAACAAAATAACAAACGCAGCGCAATGTCGTGAGAGAAGCTCCTCCATCTCTCTGGAGGGCAAGGGTTCAATGTCTCGAGAGGGAAAGGGAAGATCAGCTGCGACCTTTATTTGAGAACACCAAAAAAGAACGAAAAGAACGACTAAACCACTAAAGACCTCAATAAAATTAACAAGCGAATCAAACAGGCGCGCACGCAAGCCACAATCGCAAAACAAGGAAACAAAACCTACAGTAATGGCGACAATGACCATAACAAAAAAACAACGTTACAAAACAGGTAACACTGCACTTCACAAACAGCATCAACGGCAACAGCAACAGCAACAACCAATCCCACTGGACGAACACCTCAAACTGACCACGAAACAACAGGGAGGCTTTTCTGTCCAGTCCCTCTCGCTCTCGAAGACCATTGGGCAGACACTAAGTAGACACATAACGAGTCTATTGTTGTAACTGCAGGTCGGACCGCTGCGGCGTGACTGAAGCTTGTTGCCTCGAACGGAAAGAAAGAGAAAGAGATAACATAAAAATAAACAATACAGGAAGAGCGAAATCAGGGGGAAAAGTCAGAATGACAAAAATGACGAAGCGTTTTTGACTTACAGGATTCGGCCGCGGGGAAAGCAAGAAATGAAACTAACGAACACGAGGAAATTCGGATTCAAATGAAATGAGAAGAAATTGCAAGATGGATATATATATATATATATATATATATAATATATATATCTATAATATATATATAATATATATATATTATATATATATATATATATATATATATTATATATATATATAATTATAATATATATATATAATATTATATATTATATTATATATATTATATTATAATATATATATTATATATATATATATATATATATATATATAAGGAACGCAAGAAAACAGAATAATATAAGAAATGATCGCAGATGAACAAAATGGACTACGGAACGAGCCACAGACAGCATGAAATAAGTATAAAGTGTAAATTGCAGTAACGTACAAAGTGCAATCAAAAACAACGTATGAAGCGAAACCTGTAAAGTGTATATAGCATGTGTAAAGTGAAACGTGTAAAGTATAAACAGCAACGTGTGAAGTGTGAAGTGTAAAGTGACTCGTGTAAAGTGCAAAGCCCGGAACACAGAGCTCAGTAGAAAAAGTATAAAGCGTAAAGTGTTCATCAGAAACAACATACATCGGACCAGGGAAAAACCCGCTCAAAAGAGACGCGTCCGCTACCCCGCAGCGAGGCGTTAAAGGGAAGGAGGCAATAAACAAGCCAGAGAGGCAAAAATACCCGGAAATACGAGAGAAAACAATCAAACAAACAAGCTATAAGCATGGAAATAAATGAAAATGGCGAAAAGGGGAAGGAGGGGATACGTGAAGAATGAAAATGTTGAAAGGAAGAGATTAGGAAGAAGGGAAAACAAAGGAAATGAAAAAGTAAAAAGGAGAACCCTGAAGAGAGGATCAAAAGAAAGAAAATGAAAGCGTGTAAATGAAAGGACTAAGAAAGAAGAAATCAAAAGAATGAAAGAAAAGTGAAAATGCCTAAAAAAGGACGAAACGAAAGGGTGGAGAGAGAGGTGAATAGGAAAGGCGTAAGAAAAGGAGATGAAGGAGAGGTGCAAAGGGAAAGAGGCTGGCGGGATGATAAGGCGGCCCTGAGGGATCAGGGCCATATTAATCCCGGACGGTCATTTCCGTTATCTGTCCCAGGCATCACGCCAGGAAATTACGTTGGGAGAAAGGAGAGAGAAAGAAGAAAGGCAGAAAGAAAGAAAGGGAGAAAGGAGAAAGGCAGAAAGAAAGAAAGAAAGAAAGAGCTGATAAGCCAGTCCAGGCTACAGAGGACGCACGCACAGGTCTTCCTCTATCTTCCCATCTACGCCAAAACACATGAATACAAAAACAGACAAAAAGAACAGTACACTTATATACTTCACATTGTCTTTCCCAGGGAAAGTCAAGTCCGTAATTACATATACAAGCCAATACACATAAAAACACGCACACACAAATCAACAAGTTCAAACAAAACCTACCAACCCAACACAAGTACAACAAACACAATCTCCCTCGGGCAGAGTAGCAACGCCCATCTGATCCCTCCATCCCCAACCCCCTCCCCCCTCACATGCCATAATGTACATCGTTTTGACGAGGGGAGGGCGGGGGGGGGAGATGTGCGGCACTCTAGTGGTGGTGGGTGGGGTTGGAGGGGGTGGGGAGTGTCGAGTACCGCCCCGTGGTGCAGGCGTCAGGGAAGCCCGACACTGCTGTTGGCACTCTATGCGTCAGTGCCACTCATAAAGCACCTCCGTAATAGGGGGGTTTTAATCTCGCTAATGCCCACCTAATTATCGCACGCTATCACTGCAATCTACAGCCAGAGGTAAGCGCTCGTGTACATTATGACCAGAGGCAGTATAGCATTTGGGTAGGTATGTGCGGGGGTGGACGGATGGTTGCATGTACAGTACGTATACATGAATATATGTGGA
The DNA here is from genome assembly GCF_015228065.2 of Penaeus monodon. Taxonomy (NCBI): domain Eukaryota; kingdom Metazoa; phylum Arthropoda; class Malacostraca; order Decapoda; family Penaeidae; genus Penaeus; species Penaeus monodon. The sequence goes on from NC_051391.1 coordinate 45,164,453, forward strand.
TTTATGAGTATGCATGTTGTATGAACGTATGAATGCAGCAGGTACGTATGTATGTATGTATGTATTTATAGTATGTATGTATTTATATGAGTATACATCTTTCTTATGTCCAATACCGAAAAGGAATAACCAGAAAAAGAAATAATGATATCAACATTCCGTTAATTACACCTTCATTAGAAGTATTACTATTTCTGACACAGATATAACCAGCCAAACATTAATCAGACCTTTCTCCTGGTAAAATTATCCATTCTCATTCCTAGGTTTTTACCTAAATTTCTCTCCTTTCCTTTTTCCAAGCGTCCGGAATTACGCATAACGCCCTAGAAATTCCAAAGACACATACGAAAATACGAACACAAACACGCAAAAAGAGAAGTTAGGACCGAGCTCCGAACAGGTTTCCCCAATACGACACGAAATACGCCCCGTACCATATCCACTGCAGGGGTTTAGGAGGGAAAGCTTTTCCAAGAACAAGCCCTTTACGACCCGGGCTCCCAACCCATAAAACTTCGGTAAAAATTACAAGCTCACGCCGGATCATGCCTTAACTATGATCCTACAAGGTACGCCTCCTAGCAACGGATCACACGACAAGAGGACTCTCTACCAAGGCCCGAGGGGAGACCACCCGCGTAAGACCTCTCCCGAAAACCGCACGCGACGCCCGTCTAAAGAGGACACTCTATCCTGAAGGGCGTCGATTCAATCTCGTTCACCTCACGTTCCCTCTATCTGCATCGCCCTTTAAGAATACCTTTTCGCCCCCTCTCTCTCTTATGCACGCTCCCTCCCCCCTCTCTCTCTGTTATAACTGAACACCATTGGAGTTTCTTCCCCTCACCTCCAACCCCCGAGAGACTTCTCTCTCCCCTCACGTAACCAGGAAGATGGACGGACGAGCCAATAGAAAATAAAAAATAGAAAATAGAATATATATATATATATATATATATATATATATATATATATTATATATATGTGTGTGTGTGTGTGTGTGTGTGTGTGTGTGTGTGTGTGTGTGTGTGTTGTGTGTGTGTGAGTGAGTGAGTGAGTGAGTGAGTGAGTGAGTGAGTGAGTGAGTGAGTGAGTGAGTGAGTGAGTGAGTGAGTGAGTGAGTGAGTGAGTGAGTGAGTGAGCGAGCGAGCCAATGTGCAATGCACACTCGCATTTGTTTAAACCCTGAAATTCCTACGCTAAATCCCTCTTTTCCCCTCCCCAAGAGAAGATGGTCGTGATTTACATATAAAAAGGTTATTAATTACGAGTGCGCCGACACGAAACTTTCTTTGTTCAGCTAAAGAGGAGGAGGCAGAGGAGGAGGAGGAGGAGGAGGAGGAGGAGGAGGAGGAGGAGGAGGAGGAGGAGGAGGAGGAGAGGAGGAGGAGGAGGAGGCAGAGGAGGAGGAGGAGGCAGGAGGGAGGAGGAGGCAGAGAGGAGGAGGAGGAGGAGGAGGAGGAGGAGGAGGAGGAGGAGGAGGAGGAAGAAAAGAAGAAGAAGAAGAAAGGAGGAGAAGAAGAAAAGGAGGAGGGGGAGAAAAAAGGGAGAAGAATGGAGAAGTAAACAAGAAATCCGTGTGGAACCCGAAAAGTTGTGGGAAAAAATGGCAGAAAAGATAGAAAATAATCCAAACGAAAGAGAAAGAGAAATAAGAGCTTTAAAGGCAAAAGAAAGACAGAAATGAGAGGAAACGGATGGGCTACTAAGCCACTGAAAGTATTACGGGGAGGAAGGTTGGCACGGCGCTTACAGCCCCCGAGTCTCGAGAGCTTACTTGTAGGCGACTGTTATTAGATCACCTTTATTGGGGCGGCGGCCGTGCGCTTATCCATCACTATTAGGGAAGGGGGCGGCAAGGGAGGCCAGACGTTGGCTTGGTTTCTAGTCTTCGTTATGTAGGAAACTGGTGCCTAAGGCAAAATACTAGAATGCCAATAACATATAAAACCGTTAATCAAAGGCAATAAAACAAACAAGTAATTAAATCAAACAAAACAAACTCGCAGACTCGTAAGCGGACGGAACAGCCCCACGAGTCGGCCCATAAATCACGTACGGTCCCGCGAGTGCGAAGTCCGCGAGACGAGTCACACAGCCCGCTTCGGCCCGCGAGCTCTCGTAAAAAGCCCAAATACAAAACCTTCCGCAGACATGAAGCGTCGTGCCAAAAGCTCCTGCGACCCCGCCCCCCATGGCGCGGACCCTGCACTCGGGCACATCACACGCCCGCCACAGCTGCTCGCCCCATCACATATCATACTTGCGGGCGCATTAAGGCCCAAGCAGACGTGATTCTCGGTGCAGCTGGCCAGGCATTATTAGCTGGTCTATCACAGCTGGCGCTACATCGACTGCTGGTTCTTCCGATTGCTATAAATACCTAAGATGCATTGTGCAACATTTTAATACGCAGCGTCACGGACGAGATGTTGATAAAATCAGCTGGCATGATGCGAGGAGGCGAAAACACGAACTCGAGTGAGGGGCGACGTCGGAGGTGGCGCCGGGCCAGGCCATCAGGCACACATGCACGCAATAATGTCCCTCATGCAAAAAGGTGAGCAGCCTCCCGTGACAACTGTAAATTCTCCCTAAAGAAACATTCTTCAGGTACAAAATCGGTCTTGGAAAATTATCCTCTTCCAATGGGAGTGTATACACCCCTAGATGAACATCGCATCGAAAATGTCATGACCCACACATCAGGTTTCATTCCTGACCCCGCCGTGCTTTGGCCAGAGCTGCAGCCATGACTTCAGTAGGCGAAGCTCGCTCGATTTACGCCACTGTCATAAAGCACCCCACGTACGGCGAGTACCAGAACGCCTGAATTAGATTCACGGGGGCGGCAGGTGTGCGGTAAGGGTGCCAAGTGACATGTAGCTGGGTGGCACTAAAGAGCACATTAACCCCGCCTGGCACCCATCCCCAAGGTCACTCATTCATGGTAACTAGCTAGCGTACTGACCTAGCCTGAAATGTACACGAACTGCTGCCGAACAGAGACCCTTGCCCGGACCCTCGCTGCACATTTAACCACAACGCAACATCGACAAATACACGGTTCTATAATCACAATTTCCGCCGATGTAGTAAAAGTACTAATTTTCCCTCACTTATGCCAAGATATTCACAGGCAGTTTGTCTTTTTGCACATCTCTCTACAGAAAACCCCTCGACACTGATGACATATTTCCCATGTGCTTAAATGAAAAAAGAAAGAAAAAAAAGAAAGAACGAAAGAAAAGAGTATTAGCATTCTCCACCCGTTCCCCTTCAAGGAGACTTCGTCGCGACTACGATACATACGATACACACTCGCCTCCGCTGATATTAGTAACCCATAATACGTATGCGACATTCACAATCCGCATTCACCGCCATCCCGAGGCGCTGTCACTGCACAGGATGCCCCACATCGCGGGCAAAAACAGAGACGACTTTCTAAACCTGCGCGGGAAGGCGACGCTGCGCTGCCCCGGCCGGGTTTCTCCTCGATAATTAACTGTAATCTCGGGTCTCCGGGGCCAAATTGCATGAAGACTTCCACCACGCAAAATAGTGTAATTGTCGCCACCGCCGCCGCCGCCCCGTCTGCCTGGGCGACTCCTCGTTAATGAGGGCTTAACAGTGCCGTTGTCTGTTGGCCTCACCATCGTCAAAAAGAACAGACCCGAGACAGACGGCAAGAAGGCACCGGCTCCTCTCTGTGGTCTAGTATAATTTAGGTCCCGCATGGCAAGTCATAAGACCTTGGCCACGCTAAATTTCACCATCTCCCTTTATACATTCAGCAGTCATCACCTAATGGGGCGAATTGAGGGTACGAGATGAGGAGATTGTAAAAAAAAAAAAAAGTTTCAGATAGCATGGACAGTGAGTAAGAGTGGGCGTGTATGGATAGTGAGAGTGGCGGTGAGCGTGTGAGTAGGTCGGTTTGTGATGGGCGGTTGGTGTAGGGGGGAGGAGAGGGGAGGGGAGTGGGAGCCTGGCGGTGGTGGAGAAATGGGAAAAGAGGGGGGCGGCTGGTAGTAGGGGGGAGGTGGGATGGGCTTTAGAGGGGAAGGGGAGAAGGGGGTTGTAGGAGGAAAGGGAAGGTGGAGGAGAGGAAGCGCCGCAGAGAAGGGAGGGAGGATGAGGGAGAGTGGTAGAAAGAAAGGGAGGGAGGATGAGGGAGAGTGGCAGAAGAAGGGAGGAAGGACGGCAGGTTGAGGGGGAGGGGGCAGAGGAGGAGGGGTTCTCACGATGGCGGCCTGTCAGTGACCTTCACCGTATTGATACCACAATACCGCTGCACCGAACTTTTTACGTCACACTGCATCATTGCGTGATCACTGTTCCTAACTCAAGATTATCAAGTATCTGCAGTGCCTCATGAACAGAAAAAACAAGAAAACTATTTATCTTTTTTCACTTGAACTGCAAACTCTCAAAGAGAGATACCATCGATCAGCTGATTAACAAAACTATGCTTACTCTCTAAGCGTGACTGTGCACAGATAGTCCTCGGGAAGTTCTGCCACTTACACGAGCGTCAAAACAAAAGTCCAGAGTGCTTTTCAACACCAATCAAAAGGCTCAAGCACAGTCCTGGATTCCATCCAGACACTCCTGTCGGAAGCACTGGAGCCTCGTCGAGCGCTGTGCAAGGGGCGTGTCCCTCCGAGGGCGAGCGGGAGGCGTCGGGCAGCGGCGGGGCGGGCAGACAGTGTGGCGGGTGTCGGGCCCCGCCGTCGGAGGACTGGCTGGCGGCGCGGCCGAGGAGGCACGGCGACTCGCGAGGCCCGGACCTGCCGCCTCAACCATCTATTATGGCACTGGCACTGGCACGCCTGTACTTCCTTTCTGCTCGACGACTTCAAGAATTCTCCCTCGCCCCCGCGGACATCTCGGCTCCAAGAATGCTCTCTTTCTTTCTCCCGTGGCCAAGTCTCCTCTCCATCCCGCTGGCCTATGGATTTTAGGGATTAGCTAACCATTTCCTTGCCTAACTTTTTCCTTGGGCAACTACTGCATGTGCTTTCCCAGGTGTTCCCGCAGCCAGCCTCAGACCTCCACTTCCATGACATTTTCCCTCGTACAAGCACAAAAAAAAAAATCCACTACAAGATGAGCTGGATAAG
>NC_051391.1:45172081-45212081 GCF_015228065.2 Penaeus monodon
TCGCACGGAGCCTTGTGATGGCTGTAAAACGCGCGAGTCCCTGCCACGCCGAGACAGGTGGCGTTCAGCTCGGAAGCCCTTGTGTCGAGCGGGTGATTGCATCGAGACACTCGCTAGAGGAAGTGCTACACTGGCAAGACGTGAGAGTGAGGGCGAGGAGGCTGACGGGGACATGTGGCAACTGTGCGTGGAACAATGCGAGAGAAAACTGACGGTGATTGCCCTCGAGAGCACTTCACTGTCGCGGCGACTCTGCCTCACTCGCACGCCTCGCCTCGCCCTCGACCACTTGGCCCGCGGGCGACGCCGGCAAATACATAGCTCTCTGATCAACAAGCTGGAAGTAACAAATAAACGGAAGAAATCGACTCACACAAAAATTCGACGGAGGAAATTCCTTACGGGGAAACTCCCCACAAGCAGGCCGTGACGAGGGGGGGGGGGGATGTGGTATGGTATCTTGCACCGATGAAGTCGGCTTTGGCACTGCGGCCACAAATGCATTACTAAGATGCTACAGTCATCCTCAACTTCCTCTCGGCACTAAAATAGTAACGAAAAGAGTGGCGCAACACCGGCGGCAGCAGGATCGACACAGACCCTGTACTGGTCCGGAAATCACAAGCCCCGCGGCGCCAAACGTTCCTGCCACCGACGCTTGTTCTCCTCGCGTGACGTCACAGGCCGGACGTGACACTCGGTTAAACTCGCAAATTCCGTCACTCAACATCCTTCACTCATAAAATCCATGATTTATTATCACCGCATTTGATTTCTTCTCTTGTGCTGATACTGAACCTTCTTCAACATGTTTTACAAAATACACAACAACAAACATTATTCCTGAAACTCTCTCTTCAGAAGACCTGGAAATGTTGCAAGGCCACTCGCTGCCTTCAAAGCCAAGAGCACCGGAGGAGAAACAAGCGCAAAGCAAACCGACATACAAGCAAAGAACACTTCCTCGCAGTAAAACAATCGCAACGAAAGTTAATGGAGCTTATAAAAACTTGATCTGGACCCGCGCACAGCCTCTGCGATTCAAAAACAACAACAAAACAATAATAAAATAATAATAATAATAATAATAATAATAATAATAATAATAAATAAATATATAATAAACCACAATTTATCCCCGTTTCATCTACTCAACCCGTAACGATGCATCATACATACCGTTTACTTTTGATCCCTTTTATTCTACTCGTTCCGTTAAAAATCCTTTATTTTGTTTACCCCCGAGCCCCCCCCCCCCCCGAAAAAATGAATAAATAAATAAATAAATAAAAATAAACAAAATAATATATAATAATATAAACAAAATCGAAACCCTACCTCAACTTTTACACATTCAAGCACGTAACACTTTACCCACTCCAAAGTCACAGACACGGCGCGCATCCATTCCGGGATGCAGTGAAGAATCCGCGCATTATAGCATAAATGCATGCACCATTGCATTGGGGTGCTTGGAGATGTGGAGACTAAAGGGAGGGAGGGGAGGGGAGGGGAGGGGGGGAGGGGAGGGGGGAGGAAGGGGGGGGGAGGGGAAGGAAAGGGAGGAGGATCGGGGAACAGGGGAAGGAAACGGGAGGAGGAAGGGGGGACAGGGGGAAGGAAAGGGAGGGGGGTAGGGGAAGGAAAGGGAGGAGATTGGGGGGTAGGGGAAGGAAAGGAAAGAGAGGAGGAGTGGGGGTAGGGGAAGAAAAATTAGGAGGAGGAGGGGACAGGAAAAGAGAGATGGAGGAGGAATGGGAGAAGGGGCAAGAAATAGGACGAGGATAGAGGGAGAGGAAGGAGAGAAGTGGAAGAGAGGATAAAAGAGAGAAAGGGGGAGAAAATGCGTTGAATGCCTGTGGGCACGCTTTGATCCCAACAAAATGGGTTGAAGTAGCTGCACGGTGTCCCGCAGCCGCTGTTTCGCCTTAAGTCCAAACACCTGTCCATTTTTTCTCCACACCTCTACAGTAACAAAATGCCCCTTAGTTCCCAAAATGGACTAGATCTACTTACCCAATCTCTCTCTCTCTCTCTCTCTCTCTCTCTCTCTCTCTCTCTCTCTCTCTCACACACACACACAGATGAGAGAGAGAGAGAGAGACATGAGAGAGAAAAGAGAAAAGCGGGGAGGGGAGAGGAGAGAAAAGGAGAGGAGAAGGGGAAGAGAGAGGGGAGAAAAGAGGAGAGAGAGAGAGAGAGGAGAGAGAGAGAGAGAGAGAGAGAGAGAGAGAGGAGAGAGAGAGAGAGAGAGAGAGGGGAGAGAGAGAGAGAGGAGTGAGAGAGAGGAGAGAGAGAGAGGAGGAGAGAGAGAGAGAGGAAGAGAGAGAGAGAGGAGGAAGAGAGAGAGAGGAAGAGGAGAGGAGAGGAGAGAGAGAGAGAGAGAGAGAGGAGAGAGAGAGAGAGGAGAGAGAGAGGAGAGGAGAGAGGAGAGGAGAGAGAGAGAGAGGAGAGAGAGAGAGAGGAGAGAGAGAGAAAGAGAGAGAGAAAGAGAGAGGAGAGAGAGAGAGGAGAGAGAGAGAGACATACACGAGAGAAGAGGAGGAGGAGGAAAATAGCCAAGGATGACGATACTGACGACAAGGCGGGAGGAGGCGCGAGGGAACGCCCCTCAGTCAAGCCGGTGCATCAGCCTGCTATCCAACCCAAAGCACTGCGATGACATCATAAGGGAGGGACTATGTGTTGCAGAGACGGCTGAGGGTTTCATTTACATGTTAACTGGACACTAGATTGGGTAGTGAACGCGGCTCAACGAGAGGGAGAAACGAGAGGCGGAGGAATGATCCGGTTTTAGTCATTTAGGATATAAATTGCAAACGGTGCAAGCGGGGGACCCGGCTACAACGAGAGGGATCGTTAAAAATGCAAAGGGATACAAGTGCAGCCGGGGTAGTATACAGGGGCATGCTTTGGGGGCCGGCCGCGCGCAAAGAAAGAGAGAACGAAATCTTTCTAGTCCTCCCGAAACGTACGTGGTTTAAAAAGAGCAATCTGTCAGTTCTGCTTGTTGGCAAAGGAGGTAGGGTCGGCCAAGTGGAGTGCACCGCCATGGGCAAGCCTCCACCCTGCCATGAGGAGCGCCCGACAGGTAAGGTCAGAGGGGGCAGCATCGCCATGGGTTGGAAGGGCAGGGCAGAGCTGAGGCCGTGCTGAGCCAAGCAGGAAATTCCCGTAAGGTGACGTCAGGGGCGGTACCTGGGCCGTCATGGGGAGTTCTCCTGCCTGCAGTCTCACATGTATTGATCCTATTTTTGGCCACCAACCAACCAAACTTACCTCGCGAAGTCGCCGTCATCTCGCACACGCACTCTACGGTGTCCAAACAGGAACAGACACACCACGCTTCCGTATCATTCGCGTACAGCGTGAACGAACGAACGAACGACACACACAGAGACACAATGATAAATAAGGTATTCATGCACCGAAAATCTTTTCGATAGTAATTCTAGTACCAGGCTGCTGCCATGCCTAATAATCTCTCTCTCTCTCTCTCTCTCTCTCTCTCTCTCTCTCTCTCTCTCTCTCTCTCTCTCTCACACACACACACAAACACACACACACACCACACACACACACACACACACACACACACACACACACACACACACACACACACACACACACTCACTCACTCACTCACTCACTCACGCACATACACATTTACTCTTACACTCACAGACCATATATTACACTCGCTTTGAACTGACCTGTCCCCTAGTGCCGGCCGGCGACGAATGCCCCGGAGCCCTGCTGTATCTCGGTTATCTGTGGACAAGGCAACACACGGTTAATGAGCCATAGTCGCTGGGGAGGAAAATTTTCTATATTTGTTGCCTTAATGCAGTGAAGAGAGGAGAGGGAGAGGGAAAAGAGAGAGAGAGGGAGAGGAAGAGGAAGAGGGAGAAAGATAGAGAGAAAGATAGAGAGACAGATAGAGAGATAGAGAAAGAGGACGCAGTAAGGTAAGGAGAGGGGGAGGGAGCGGGAGGGAGGGGAGAGAACAGAAGAGGAGAGAAAAGAGAGGTGAGAGAGAGAGAGAGAGGAGAGAGAGAGAGAGAGAGAGAAACAGACAGAGATAGAGATAGAGATAGAGAGAGAGTGGAGGGGGGGGGAGAGAGAGAGAGAGAAAGAGAGAGAAAGAAAGAGAGAGAGAGAGAGAGAGAGAGAGAGAGAGAGAGAGAGAGAGAGAGAGAGAGAGGAGTAGCAGTAAGTAGTGAGAGAGGGAAAAGAGGACGAGAGAGGAGGGAGAAGGGAGTTGACCACAATGACAAGGGTAGAAACAGTAAGATTAATAATAATAACAATAATTAACAATAATTGCAACCTCAAAAATTTACAACACCAGCAATGCAAATAGAAATATACTGATAATTATAACAACTAAAAACGTAAAAAATAAAAACAAATAACTACAATAAATATAAAAAAGGGTAAACAGGGGAAGAAACGATAGAAATGCGATTTTGCGAAGAGGAAAATGAAAAGGTAAATGAAGAAGGGAGGAAAGTGAAGTAAACAGAGACATGGGGAAAAAGAAGAGAGAGAGACAGAAACACGGTTGAAAAAAAAAGGAAGACGTGGTAAAAAGAGGAGGAAGCAGACAAGATAAAGAGATAAAACATACAGGCAAGAAAAAACCGAAGAGAGAGGGGGAGGTGTCCAACATAAAAAGAGGGGGCTCGAAGAGTGTGAAAGAAAGCATATTAAAAAGAGGGAGAGATTGGGTTACGAATGAGACTAAGAAGCAGCCGGAAAAAAAAGGCTAGGCAGAAAGATGAAAGGGAAACAGTAAATGGAACGGAGAGAAAAGAGTAAAATGAATTTATAATAGCAATGATCTGACTAATAATACCTATAAAAAAGACGGTGATGGTAATAACATCACTGACAAGAGCAATGCTAATAATAACACTAACACCCCCGCCATAAGAAGCAATACCAGCAACAAGAACTGAAATAACAGTGATAAATATTCCAATGGCAGCAGCATTGCAATCGTAATAATGGTAATCACAGAAACAAGAAAACTTATATAACCATCATCGCCAACCTTGCAATCCCATCAAACCACATCAACATTAATCAACAAATAAATCAAGAAAAAAAGGAAAACCAAGATTAAAAAAAAAAACAAAAAAAAAAAACAAAAAACGGACAGTAATGCCTTTGTCTCGCAATAAAAGAAATATAAAGAAAACGAGGACCCAAAAGTGGAAACAATGCAGCACATCCCAGGGGGGAATGGGTGGGTGGGGGGTGGGGGGGGTGCAGGCGGGTGGGAGGAAGATGAGGGGAAATGGAGGACGAAAGAGAATGAGAGAGAAAGGGAGAGAAAGATGGGAGACACAGAGAGAGAGAAGGGATGGGGCGGAGTGGGAGAGGAGAGGGGAGGGGATAAAAAAGGAGGGGAGGGAGTGGAATGAGAGGGAAGGAAGGTGGATAAAAGGAAGGGAGGAAGGGAGGGGGAGAGACGATCCAGGAAGAGAGAGAGAGAGAGAGAGAGAGAGAGAGAGAGAGAGAGAGAGAGAGAGAGAGAGAGAGAGAGAGAGAGAGAGAGAGAGAGAGATGAGCCAGCGTTGCAAAGTGAACCGTGTACATCATTATCTCGCTTAATGATGTACAAGAGGGGAAACGACGAGGGGAGAAAACGAGGAGCGTGATGAAGGAGAGATGGCCGGGAAAAGGGAATAGGTCTAATCCCCCTCGTCCTTCCCCTTCTCCTCCCCCTCCCCCTCCCCTCCCACGCCCACGCCCACAGCCCATCCCCCGTACGCCGAGCCCTCGCACCAACAAGCGCTGACGAGGCTGACGACGCTAACTACCCCAGTGCTTCATTAACCTTCCGCTACAGGAAACCATCAAGCCATACGGACGCACTAAGGGGTCATGACCTGCAGGCTTCATTTCTCACCTACGCTACGCTGAGCTGTCACTTCATGTTACCCATGGCATAAACAGGAAGAAATGTAGGAAAAGGGTGGAGGAAGTGAAGCGACAGGGGGAGCGAGAGAGAAGGGGGAGGGGGAGGGGGAGGGGGGAGGGGCAAGGGCAAGGGAAAGTCAAAGAGAGAGAGAAAATGAGAGAAAGAAAATGAGAGAGGGAGAGGAAAGAGAGAGAGAGAGAGAGAGAGAGAGAGAGAGAGAGAGAGAGAGAGAGAGAGAGAGAGAGAGAGAGAGAGAGAGAGAGAGGGGAAAGAGAGAGAGAGAGAGAGGGGAAAAGAGAGAGAGGGGAGAGAGAGGAAAGAGAGAGAGGAGAGAGGAAAGAGAGAGGAGAGAGAGGAAAGAGAGAGAGAAGAGAGAGGAAAAAAAGAGAGAGAGGGGAGGAGAGAGAGAGAGAGAGAGAGGAGAGAGAGAGAGAGAAGAGAGAGAGAGAGAGAGAGGAGAGAGAGGGGAGAGGAAGAGAGAAAGAGAGAGAGAGAGAGAGAGAGAAAAGAGGAGGAGAGAGGGGGAGAGGGAGAGAGAGAGAGGGAGAGAGAGAGAGGGAGAGAGGGAGAGAGAGAGAGAGAAAATAAGGAGAGAAAGGAGGGCGGAGGAGGAGGAGGAGAACGAATCTGCATGCGCTATCAGATAAAAAAACGTTCGATTAAGGTCACAAGGTTGTATACACAAATCGGGGAGTGAATACAATAACAGACCGCCCGGCATCAAAACGCTGACTCGAGCACAATTCCCTCCGCCGAGGATCAGAGACGCGACACAAAAAGCACTCGGCCCCTCGTTCGCATTTTATCGTCCGGCCAATTACCGTGACGACCCCGGCGAGATGGAGAGAGCATGGGGTGAGAGAGGTCAAGAAGGAGCTTGTGACAGCAAGAAACAACCGTCCCCCGGAGACACAACACCAACCAGCTGGGTTGTTGTTCTTTATTTCTTCCATCACTTTCCATCCCCCCGATCCACTTGCACGCCCGTTGTTGGAGAAAACACAATAACGCCAATAAATACAGATCGTGGAGACTACGGCTGGACACAAAAGCGCCGGGTAAAAGCCACGAATAACAATAAATAAGTATAAAATGATCCTTTGCGGTATATAAAAGGGGTGGGACACAAAGGCGGCTAACACGCGGGACTGAGACCCTCGCACTCTCAGGCCTAAGAAGTGGGCTTTCCTCGGCCTCCACTCCCCCACCCTTTTCTCTTTCCTTGCTCCCTCTCCCTCGCACTATCACGCTTACTACACCCTTACTACGCCTTTCCCTTTGGCTCCCTTTTTTGCCTCCACATTCTAGTATATGAGTTTGGATTCCTTCTTGAAACAATGCCACTCTGGTCTCATTCTCGTGTTCATATTTTTGAAGTTTTGAGCGCGGACTGAGACTATTTTCGGCTGTAACAAATCTAAGCTACTGTAATCCGACGCCCAACGCCTGTCCATTCGACCACTAAATAATCCCGCATTTTCCGTGCCCTATATCCTCATGGCAGCAGCGCCCACCCAGATTATCCTAGCAGGGTCAGCTGTCCGGGTCCCTCCAACCCCGTGATGGGCAAAAAAAAAAAGAGCGGCGAGGAACAGTAACTCCTAAAGGTGGATAACCTGGAGAGCGTCCTGTGGGGTTACGAAGTAACGTAGTTTTAAGGCGGTGTGAAATGTAGATATTGAAGCTCCTCCCTACATTCGGAGGATCTCTCTTTATAAATCGGAACTTCGACCTCATCCCTTCCGCCTCATCCCGGAACACGAGTGAGGGCGCCGTCCCCCTCTACCTCGACCCACTAGCGCCGCCGGGAGATAGTTGTAAATCACGTCCCACAATGAGGCCAATCAATTTATCCCTCGCGTTAATGGATCATAAAAACGAGCATGTGGCGGCGACGGCGGAGGGAGGGTGTCCGTCGCGCACTCACACATGTTGCGGCCGGTTTTATCACCGCGTCCCTTACTCGCTCCAAACACTAATACGTGATTGTAAATGCTGAGCATCGGAGCGTGCATCTCACGCACGATCGCGCACACACACACATCAATCGTAGTTGCATTATAATCTAACAGTAGGCCTACGGAATACAACTCCACATAACCGGTAAAGCTGATAAAAAAACATTACACAAGTAGAACCTTAAAGCAAAATCGGGGTGGCGGAAACGTACAGCTTCAGCTCCCCCACCCCCCTCCTCTCTCTCTGACCCTTCTCTCCCCACCCTCGACCCTCATCACCAACCCTCAAATAACCACGCATCCCCACCCCGGTCGTTTAATACTTGTACTTCTACTGATATCCTTTAAACGCACCCCTAAATAACTGCGAAAAATGCCAACATTTCATTTTTTTCTGGAGCTTTTTGAGTACAGTATTGAGCACACTTCCAATAGCGATAATAACGCTGGTGCGCTGACCCAGGGCGACACTGACGCGCCACGTGGCCAACCTCACGCTTCACGAGGGCAAGGAGTGACGTGCGAGGGGAAGGAGTGACGTGCGAGTCAAGGGGTCAGTACAAGGCGTATCCTATTCCGCTGTTCAGCACACGTTTGCCACGGCTCACTGGCTGCACATGTCACTCTGCTGAGACTGACCACGCCAGCTAAAGAAAACTGAGGATAAACTGTTACAAGGGAGACACTCCGAGAGGCGGCGACCTTTTGCACGCTGAATGCGGCGTCCACGGCGAAATGCCACGCTTGTTACGCAAGGATAAAACGCTATATCTGTTCAAATAACTCGGGCCGGTTCAACCACAAGCCCTGCTATCCCTAAATGAAAATAAATGATCAAATCACTTTCCCTAATTGAAATTCTTCCGCGCCCGAGCCAGTTCTGCCCTAAAAGTGTTACCAACAAAATTGAAAATGTCAATTTAGAGCCAGACCTTAAAAACAATCTATACCATTTTTCCAATATTTTTATACAAACTGAGTGGAATACGTCATATTTCAGTTTCAATTATGCATAATTACTTGGCGGTGGCAGCCACTGATTGAAGGATAATGAAAAATCCACAAAAACTGATCAACATCTGACAACGACTATGGAAAGAGGAACGGGAGACGTAGAGAGCACCAAAGGTATGTGACAACGACAACTTTCACCTGAGCCCCACACATCACCGCCAGGTCTCACGGGTGTCTTGTTAGCCGGAATGACTAGGACTACGTGCCCCGCGGCCATCTTGTCCCGTCCATTCGAACACGCCGCAGCGAACGGCTCATCCGCACCTTTACCTGGTCGTTATTTACCGGCGGCGATACTTACTGCGACGACGACGATTCGGAAGGAGCGAATGTATTAGAGTGAGAGGATTGAATCTTTAAGCCAATTGCTGCTCTTCGCCAGCGCATAGAGGCGAACTTTACCTGTTGTTATCCAATACCGGAGATCCAATACCTTCTCTCTACCCTGGTAACTACACGCTATTCTTTGCCTTTGCCTTACGCCAATCGGATGGATGGCAGCGTCTGACTTGCGGTAACGCATCGTTTAGCATTCCAATTCATTCATACGGATATCTCTCAGCCAGCCTGACAGGCGCCATTCCCGTCATAGAGATGCCATGTGCAGCGTAGGCATCCGTCAGAAATTGTCAGCAGTTGTCGGCTCACATTACCATCTCGGCCTGCGGAGAACGGCACTGTTTCGGCGGCGGGATGGCTGCTGACAGCACGATCAAGACACTGCCTATTTTCCTGCTCGATTACACGCGCGCCTACCGACACGGGAACATACGCAACCCTCATTCTACCTCATACTGCACTCGGGGGACCTTTAGGTGATGAGGGAAGGGGAGGGGAGGGGAGGGAAGCAGATGTGGTGGTGGAAGAGCAGGGGCAGAAGGGAAGCGGAAGGGAGAGGCAAGAGTAGTGAAAGTAATAGTTCTTCCGGGAGAGGAGAAAGCACAACTGCCTCTAATGAATTTATGGCAAGAACTATCGTCAATACATTTCGCTTCGCTGACACCAGTGTGTACAAGGTTTCCTACACTGACTTAAAAACCCGTTTTCTGGAATGAGCTACCTTTCCTTCCAGACAAACAAGAACAAAGGAACAATCACGAGTATATAGTGACTACTGGGTAAGCCCGAAATGTGTATTTAAGAGGCCATCACGTTTAGAACAAGGTGGCTGCTTAACTGTCTGGAGTATGTGTATTCACCTATAAAATTAAGACCTCTTACACTATGTGGATAACTAAGATTCCTGCGACTTATCAAGCACAAGCACACAAAACCTCCAGGAATTCCCTACGATCAGGAGGCCGACGACGGCAGGAAGCAAAGAGAAAAGCCAGATACGGTTCGAAGCGCCCCCGAGGCCTCCCTCGACCCGCCGAACCCTCTTGAATGCGATCGAGACGAAGGGCAAGAGAGGCGCACAAAAGAAAGAATAATAATGTGCCACGAATAAAGCAGCGGTATAATACAGCAAGAAATAACCAAATAATAAAGAAATCCACAATGCAGGAGAGCGAGCCAGGAGCCGCGGAGTGTGAAGGAGGCCCGTAAAGTAGTGCGCGGAGGGAGAATAAAGCGCGCCGGGCAGGAGGCTTTACGAGGCGGATCTGCATGTAAGAAGGCGGCCATAAAGCGGCCTCGGAGCCCCGGCAGGAGGCGGACGACAACCAAGGCGCCGCCAAGCCACGTCCCCCCCTACCCCTTGCTCTACCCCCTCATACCCCTTTGCCCTTGCCCCTCACCCTACTGCTTGGCCCTGCCTATGCCCATGCCCCCCCCCCCCCCGACCTCTCAACCCTTTCTTTACCCCATGCTCTTCTCCCCTACCCACACTCCTCTGCCCCTCGCCCTCACCTCCACCTACCCCGCCCCCACCTCCACCTACCCCGCCCCCATCGCCATAAAGAGGGTAGCGGAGAAGCCCTCATAGGCTGGCACAGGAAGGAGAATGAGGAGAGGGTGGCACTGCTGTCGACACTGCTGACTGCACCGCTGACGGCGCGACATGGTGCTACATGTGACAAGAGATGGGGTGGCAGCAGATAAGTGGTGGCACGGCGGTATGTGTGCGGGTGAAGACGGGGCCTCCGGGAGGGGGCGTGGACGAGCCATGCCCTAGGGGGACACACAAACGATCCGTGAAATATTTTGTTCGTCATGCTGTCAATACTGGGATATGTATCTACATAAATGCACCTACGAAAACATAAGTAAAATCATCCATTTATCCATATGCTGTGTGTGTGTGTGTGTGTGTGTGTGTGTGTGTGTGTGTGTGTGTGTGTGTGTGTGTGTGTGTGTGTGTGTGTGTGTGTGTGTGTGTACGCGTTTATTTCCATATATTTCTTAAAATACTGCCTAGCATAAGAAAGAGAAACAGCACTGCTAAAAATACATTCGTCAGAGTTGGCTCGGTTCTTGTCAATCCACATGTCCCTTAAACCCGTGAAAGTCTACTTTATTACCGTAGTAAATATTGCGTGAATACTTAACTCTTCTCCCGTACACATAAGGAGGGCAGCTTGCTCTTAACCGAGGAGGGAAAACAGCCCATACGAAGGTAAGAGGAGGGAGGGGAATGAGAGAGGGAAGGGGGGAAGGGAGAGGGAAGGGAGAGGGAGGAGAGTGAGTGAGGGAAAGGGGGAGGGAGAGGAATGAGTGAGGGAAAGGGGGAGGGAGGGGAATGTGAGAGGAAAGGGGGAGGAAAAATGAGGAGGGGAAGAGGGAGAGAGGAGGAGGAGGAGATAATGGGATACGAAAAGAGAGAGACCACATACCCGAGTTGGTCCCCCTCGCTGTTACCTGACAACTCCCGGCGAAGAAGTGCCACGGGGGCCAACTGCAATGGATCCCCGGAATTTTTAGTGCGGCGGGAAAGTATGGCCAATATCAAGTGCTGGCGACGCGCAAACGGCCCTTATAGACAAGGCAAGCCGTTCAGACTCCGCATTTGAGTCGGCCTGGAACGCCAGGAATTCCCCGCCGAGCCAATCGCCCCTCGCATCCGTCTTCCGGCACACGGGGGGGGGGAGGGGGAGGGGGAGAGAGGAGAGGTGCAGGAGGGGGAAGGGGGGGGGAGAGAGGAGAGGAGAAGGAGGAGGAGGGAGAGAAGGAGAAGGAGGAGGAGGGAGAGAAGGAGAAGGAGGAGGAGGGAGAGAAGGAGAAGGAGGAGGAGGGAGTGAAGGAGGAGGAGGAGGAGGAGGAGGAAGAGGAAGAGGAAGAGGAAGAGGAAGAGGAGGAGGAGGAGGAGGAAGAGGAGGAATAAGAAACAGAAGGAGGAGGAAGAGAAGGGAGAGGAGGAGAGGGGATGGGGGCCATTTGTTACGAGAACAACAAGTTTCCTTCTCCTTTCACGTCAAAGCTTCGGTGTTTTCCCTATCGTCTTGAATTACCCTCACCTTTGTTTGCTTATTTCCACGGCTTTGTTCTCCTTTCTTTCTCTCTCCTTCTTCGTACCTTACCTCATGCCCCCAGCAGTCTTTCCCTTCGACTGCGAAAACAAAGGACGCGAGTGCACGCCCCGGGGACGCTCTCCCCCCTGAGCGCCGCCGACTGGCACTTGATCCTCCCCCGCGGACACGAGCGCAGCCTAGACAGCGGGACTTCTTGCGACAGTGGCAATTCCGAGCGGGAGTGGCACCCACGCGACGGCACTGCGGGCGGGTCCGCGGGTATCTCGAGGGCGGGAACCGGTGACGTCATCCTCTTAAAGCAAGCACTCCTTCGTCCGCACCTCCTCCTCCTACTCCTCTATCTCCTTTCCCCCTCCTCTCCATCTTCACTGTCTGATCCCTCCCTATCACCCTCTCCCCCTTCTCCCCTGTCACCAACTCTTACCTTTTCCACTTCCTCCACCTTGTCCACCTCCTTTATTCGTTCCTCACCACACCCACTTCACACGTCGCATGGTAACACTCGACGACGCTCGCCACCTTACTCGCTCGCGTTCACTCGGAGTAGCTTTGCACCCACACATGCATCTGCCAAGCTTGAAATTTCTAAAACTTCTCCGTTACAGTTCCGACAGCAACGTGAGGGAATCCTATTCCTACTCGCGCTAAAATGGCTCACAAATATCCGCACAGCCACCCTTACCCGCCACCTCAACTGTATAATTAGACATACGCACGCAGATGTAAACATAAAAAGTAAGTAAATGAAGTAAAAACCTGTGCAAATTAGGCAAAAAAACAGACACCCGCGGGATCAAGTTCCCCCTCCCTCCCCGCCACGCCCCTCCCCTAACAACCATAACAAACCACCGCCGCAAAAACAGGGGCGCTGCTCTCCGCACTCGCATGCAAACAAACACGCCGTCAAAGACATTCCAAGAGGCGAGGGGTGAAACGGCTTCATAAACTGCTTACTAAACGCCGGGATGAATGAAGCGCCCTGCCCGCAGCTCACAGAGAGAGAGAGAGAGAGAGAGAAAGAGAGAGAGAGAGAGAGAGAGAGAGGAGAGAGAGAGAGAGAGAGAGAGAGAGAGAGAGAGAGAGAGAGAGAGAGAGAGAGAGAGAGAGAGAGAGAGAGAGAGAGAGAGAGAGAGAGAAAACAGCCCGAGAGAATGCGACAGCGGATTCACAATAAGAAATAAACAAACTAATCGGGACTCTATACGGGTTAAGATCCTGCACTACACAAGACGGCCACTGTCTGGCTGCTCTGCAAGCACGAGACACTGCCAAGTGGATATAAACATAAAAGCAAGAGCTAACACGAAATATAAACAAACAGACCTATACTAAACAAATTAAAAATTAAGTAGAAGACAAGACCTTGGCATAGCTTGGAAGAGAAGACCTAACATGTGCACGTAAAAAACCATAGGCGATCTAAACACATAATAAACAAAGGCGATACCCGGAGAGCGCCAGATGAGGGCGACTCTCCAAGATGAATTAAATGTCACGTGTGGAGCTGTGAGATGATTACGTAATGGCGCAACCTGAGCCGCTCTCCACCCTCGCACCCTAAGGGCCACCATCTTCACGGTGTAGGGTGTCGCAGGGGGACTCAAGCTGGGATCGAAAGCATTAGGCAGCTTAAATAGGCATGCTCTAACACCGGATACAGACACACACGCACCCACCCACACACCTAGGTATACATTGCGCAGACGACAAAAATCAATGGTCAATAACCCACAGTTTAGCTACGCTTCATTAAATTTTCCCGCAAGTCTACCTGCCTCCACCCTGAATACTACACACCACATATACACTAAACACCCAGCACATAAGCAACACCCCACACATCCACACACAGTGACACTGTGACAGCAACGATAAATCTACGAACACATGTACACACAGCCTAAAACAAACATGCGGAAGACCGAGGCGAGATGTCTCCTGTAAGTACGGCTCAGGATTTGGAAGGCGAGGTGGAGGGCGACAGCGCGACGCGACGAAGGCAGCAGGGGGAGGGGGGTTGGGGAGGGGGAGAAGGGGGGGAGAAGTGAAAGGACTGAGAGGGGAGGTGGTGGTGGCGACAGAGGTGGAGGTACCTAGAAGGGGGGTGGAATTGGAGGTGGAGGGAAGAGGAGGGAGGGGGAGGACTGTGAGGGCGCCCGTATATCAGGGGTTAAATATGGCGACGGGGGAATTACTGGCGATACTCGGGGAAAAAGAGAAAGGAGGAGACACTGATTTATTGTACCTCCATTATTTCCCCCACCCCTACGCCTTTTACCATGAGAGGGTGGGGAAAGTGGTTCCGGTATGGGTGAAAATAATGGAAGGAATATCAGATAAAATGCCGTGTGGTAAGTCGTGAAAAGAGACAAGGGCAATGTGACTGAAGGAGGGGGGGGGGGGGGCAATCGACTGATAGAGGAACATTAACCAAAAACTGACCTAACAGACAAGATCCCGTCCCATCTCTTGAGAATTTCAGGATCTGTTGAAATAGGATTCTCAATTTTTGCTTGGGAGTTCTTGCCGTCGCAGTGGTAATCGGAATAATATTTGGCAAAATTTGAATGCGAATTTTGTTGCTGCTGATAACAGTGGCACACACACTTTCCTTGACATTATTGAGAAGTGACGAAGCAAAATACTAAACAGGCACACGGCACTCTTCACGATCTAAATCCACGTTCTGTCTAAAAGTCTGTGACCTTGCCCGACATCAAGCGCTATGAATGAAAACGGGTTTGGTCCAGCAAGAGCGATCCGACGTCCATACGATTTTGTTCACGGGATTGCTAGCCAGCATTAAGGCTGCGTCTACCGTAGCCATCGCCACGCATCACACGCAGTAACAAAAGAAGAAAAAAAAAGCGTGCGCACCTACCCATCCCGTCCATCCCCCGCCATGCGGCCCCTGCCACCCTGCAGTCCCTAGATTGAGAAACCGGGCACAAACCGCAAGTTACCGTCAAATACAGTCGAGTCAGCAACCGTGTGAGGCGGCCTACGTGACGAGAATTCACGACACCCAGACTTTTTCCTCGTAGCCTCGATGCATGCTGCCCTCTCTCGTGTACAAATTGAAATGGGTATGAGAAGGGAGAGGGTAGTGGAAAAGGCAGAAAGAGGGGGTGAGGGACAGAAAAGTAGAGAGGCTGGACAAAGGCAGAGGAAGATGGGGAGGTGAAGAGAGGCAGAGGAAAAACGGGGAGGTGAAAAGAGGCAGAGGAAAATGGGGAGGAAGAGAATGAGAAGGGGACAGGGAGGAAAGGAAAGAGTGTAAGAAAGACAAAAAGAAAGAGATGTAGAGGAAGAGAGGGATAAGGAGAAAGGCATGATAAGGATGAGATGGAGATGGAGATGGAGATGGATAGATAGTGAGAGAGAGAGAGAGAGAGAGAGAGAGAGAGAGAGAGAGAGAGAGAGAGAGAGAGAGAGAGAGAGAGAGGAGAGAGAGAGAGAGAGAGAGAGAGAGAGAGAGAGAAGAAGAGGGAGAACGAGAGAGACGGAGAGAGAGAGAGAGAGAGAGAGAGAGAGAAGGGAACGAGAGCAAAACTAAAGGAAAGGAAAACAAGACGACCTGCGACCCGAACAGCCAACCACATTAACCACACCACATCAAGCATCCAATGTCACCAAGGGAGATGAGAGGGAGAGGAGGGGAGGGGGAGAGGAGGGGAGGGGGGGAGGAGAGACAGCGGCTAATTCTGCACTCTGGCACACTCAATAACAATAGGCATTAAACAGCCGAGGCTCCTGAAGGCATACCAAGTGCACGTACAGCTGAGTGGAGAGAGAGAGAGAGAGAGAGAGAGAGAGAGAGAGAGAGAGAGAGAGAGAGAGAGAGAGAGAGAGAGAGAGAGAGAGAGAGAGAAGAGGAGGAGGAGGAGGAGGAGGAGGAAGAGGAGGAGGAGGAAGAGGAGGAGGAGGAGGAGGAGGAAGAGGAGGAGGTAAGGGGAGGAAGTAATACGCGCAGGAGGTGGTGGCAGTAGAAACTATTGACGGGCTGGACACCACTGCGTTCTCACTGCGACAACTATCCCACTCTCAATCCTCCCTGCTCTTACTCTTGCCCTTACCGCTATCCACCTCTCTCTCTCTCTCTACATTTCTTTGTGTCTTCATTTCTCTGCCTGTGCCTCTGTAACTGTCCCTGTATTTGCCTTGTTATATGTATCTATCTATATATCTATCTATACAGTGATCCTGCGTGTATGTAAGAGCGCGTGCTTGTGCTTGTGCGTGTATGTGTATGTGTGTGTACGGTACGTACATGTTGTGTGTGTGTGTGTGTGTGTGTGTGTGTGTGTGTGTGTGTGTGTGTGTGTGTGTGTGTGTGTGTGTGTGTGTGTGTGTGTGTGTGTGTGTGTGAGCGCGCGCGTGCATATATGTGGATGTATATACGTATGTGTACGCCAACGCCATCTGACATTGGTCCTCCAACCTTTCATGCCCCTCGTTCTCGCCGCATGATTTTTCCTTCCTTTAGCGCTCTCTCGTCTCTACTCCCCTTCTACATGTCCTCACTCCCTATTCCTCCCTCCGCTCTTTCAACCTCGCTAGCCTAATCTTTTCTTGCTTCGCTTTCCTTCTTGTTTCTCAATCTCTCCCCTTTCTTATCCTAACCATCCTTTCCTTCCCAAATTCCTCTTTTGTCCCTCTCCCCTATTCTACAGTATGTTTTCCCATTACCCTATTTTTTTTTTCTTCGCCCTCTCTCTCTCCCCATCTTCTCCTCACCTCATTTCTCGTCCCTATCTGACCACAATCTACTCCTCCTCTTCACGTCCTCATTCCACAATATTTACTTCTACCTCCCCTCCTCACCTTTATCTTTTAGTCTCATTTCCTCCAATTTCTCCGACTCTGAACTTTACCTTCAAATTTCAAAAGGTTGTATTCGATTACTTCCATCCTTATTAATTGCAGGTTTCCGCACTCCCCTTGTTCTAACTCTGGTCTTTCATTTTTTTTCTATTTCTTTTTCTTCTTCACTCGGCCTTTCTTTTCGCCCTCTCCATTCAGTCCCCTCTCCGCCCCAACCTCGGCGAGACATGAGGGAAGACGAGAACGCCACCTGTTTTTATTTTTATTTTTATTTCTTCTTTTTTTTTCCTGGGTGGCGGAAACCTGTTAACAGAAGGTAAACAGTGGCAACGGATCCCGGGTACGTGCAGTAGTGTCCCCCAACATGCATCTGACAAACGCAGGTGGTAGTCAACGGGAGCCCTGCGTAAGGTAAACAATCTAAAGGTTGTTTTAGGGAAGGCTGCAACCACACGCACACACAAGGGTACGCAGGAGGAGGAGGAGGAGGAGCCGGAGGTAGGGAGGAAGGGGAGGAAGAGGAGGAGGAGGAGGAGGAGGAGGAGGAGGAGGAAGAAGGGGAGGAGGAGGAGGAGGAGGAGGAGGAGGAGGAGGAGGAGGAGGGGGGGGAGGAGGAGGAGGAGGAGGAGACGGAAGGAGGAGGAGGAAGAGGAGGAGGAGACGAAAGGAGGAGGAGGAGGAGACGGAAGGAGAAGGAGGAGGAGGAGGAGGAGGAGACGAAAGGAGGAAGGAGGAGGAGGAGGAGGAGGAGGAGGAGGAGGAGCCGGAGGGAGGGAGGAAAAGCAGGAGGAGGAAGAGGAGGAGGAGGAGGAGGGGGGAGGGGAGGGGGAGGAGGGGAGGAGGAGGAGGGGGGAGGGGAGGAGGAGGAGGAGGAGGAGGAGCCGGAGGGAGGGAAGAAGGAGGAGGAGGAGGAGGAGGAGCCGGAGGGAGGGAAGGAGGAGGAGGAGGAGGAGGAGAAGGAGGAGGAGGAGGAGGAGGAGGAGGAGGAGGAGGAGGAGGGAGGGAAGGAGGGAGGAGGAAGAGGAGAAGGAAGAGGAAGAAGAGGTGGAGGGAAAAGCGGATGAGGTGAGGGAGGTAGGGGTAGGAGGAGTAGGAGAAGAAGGAGGAGAGAGGGAGAGGAGGAATGAAGTGTACGACGACGACGAAGAAATGAAGAGCGGAGAGGAAAGAAGAGAAAGGAGACAAAGAATCCCAAAATAAAATGGGAACAGAAGTGGAAGAAGGAAAGAATGGAAAAAAAAGAGCCAAGCCTTCTCTCTCCTGGATGTGCGTGTTGGGCGCAGCAGACGACTCAGACCTCGGACGTTTTCGCATTTGTCTTCGAGGCTGAAAATTACAAAATTAACTCAAAATGAAAAGAAGGACCCAGGCAGCCCCCTCCCCCCTCCCACCAACCCGACCCACCCAGCCCACCCGCTCGTAAGTACGACCGCCGTTTGGGGTTAAAGCCGCGTGAGTGGAATGTTCAAGTTACGAAAATGTTCCTCGTAGAGGTGCGGGCAACTGCTGGTCGCGTTCGACTCGGCCGAAAGCGGTCGGCCGCCCCGCGAGCGGAGGGGGAGACACTCCTCCATTACGGCTTTGGATTTAGCCCGTAATGAAAGGTTAAACTCGTGGGAAGGGCGAGGCTTAAGTCGCATTAAGAGAGAGATTTAACCCGTGCGTTGGGGGAATTTTGCTCCCAGAAATGGAAATTTATCTAGAGGAAGGGAAAAACGGGGTTTCAAGAGTTCTTCTAAGTGTGGATGAGGTAAACCTACGGCTAAGTAGACATTTACGGTATCTAGTATGTACATGATGCAGGGCATGGGTGCGTCGGCTATATCTTATCTTCTTAGGGGTGACATTCCTTCGTGGAATATTTTCAATTCTCCCCGGTAAGCTCACAAGATGTCGGCAAATCTGAAAATAATGTACTGCGACGGTCACTGACCTCGAAGCGACGTCTGTATGCATATGTGCCGAGACACCAACTCCTGCAGTGTGCATGACCTGCATGATCAGTATTGACGTGCACGCTCACTATCGAGCTCGCCGAGGCCCGTCCGCCTGGAACGTACTGCAGCCTCTGTGGCGAGTAACAACACGAAAAGCCACTGCTGCCTGTCCTCCGCAGTGGCAAACGCTGGACATGAACACGCCTTTTCAAAGGACCAATCATCTTTGAACGCCGGGAGTGTTTCTGCAGTCAAGCGTAAAAGAAAAGAAAAGAGAAAAAAAAATGATGGAGGGAGAGGGCAAGGAGCGAAGACTGACGAAAAATACATTTCGAGTCAGAAAGGAAGGTGAATGGTGGGGACACAGAGAAACGTAAGAAAAAGGAAAAGGGAAAACGGAAGAAAGGGGTGCAGCGAGCCTACTCCCAGCCCCCATACCCGCAGCAACCGACGGCGTTATAGCTAGCATTACTAAGCTAAAACGAGCCATGCACACAGCGTACGGGCTATGCAGCCGGGGTCACGAGGGGACCTTGTACCGGGGTCTAACCGCCGCCACCACACTGGCGCCCCACCTCCTCCGTCCCCGCCGCCGCCGCCGCCGCCGCCGCCTCGGGCAAGCTGCAGCGCCGTCGTTCCTTTGTCTTCGCTTCAACTTTCGCTTACTACACGGACGATCAGTTCCCGGCTTTCTCAAGAAGGGCCCTAAATACAGAATCTGCGCTTACCAAGTAGCACAACACAGCATTCCATGAAAGTTTCCTTTTATATCTTTTTCTTCGCAAATTGATAATAACGGTAATAAAGGTGTACAATACAGGAAAAGCAGCAACCTTACGCCCCCCCACGCCACGACAAAGTGACAAAAAGTCGTTGAAAGCGACGGAAAATCGCACGGATATGTGGCGCATGACGAAAGTGAGGGAAATCAAATGAGCCAATTAGATTGGCGCTGGAACGTGACGTGACCATAGGCAGTGACGTCCAGATATGATCATCACGTGACAATTGAAACGGCCTAGAAGAAGGCGGTTGAAAAGCAAATCAGTTCCATCATGGCTAGGCGGTGTGCCGGGTGTGATAATAACTATTTCGATTTCATTGCAAAATATCATCGAAATAACGCCGCGAGTTTCTTATACCCGCGAAATCACGGTGTTCTGCAAATACTGCGCCCGAACTGTCAGACACCGTGTCATTACAGAAAAGACAAACACCGTCATCACCAGTTCTTCGTCGAGGCTGCGAAAGCGAACGCTCCGCTGTCCGACAAGGAACGGCGGAGAGCGATCACGATTCCCGCCGACCTGGAAGACCCCGAGATAATGCTTGAGGTAAGGTGTGGGTAAAACTGTTACTGGGTCTGGCTCTCTCCTGCCGGAACATATGAGGTGAAGATTCTGTAGATCAGGCAGGGGGGGAGGGCAGCCCCCTCAAAAGGGGGTTTAAGCGGGCGAAGCCCCCTATATAACTTGGAAGCGAGTGCATTCCCCCTCTATTATTTACCTCTTTATTCTATTGTTTTATTGTTCATATTGTGCTCTCCCGAGTATGTGAATTTCTCGACCCCCCCCCCAAATTCCCTTATATGTATCATGCCCTCCCCACCCATTGGGACCGATATCGTAATTGTGCTTCGTTTGCGAAGGAAATGAATGTTAGACTCGTTTGAAACACGACGAAAACTAATAAAAAAATATAGAGATCGTCGGTGTTAGGCGTCATTTCCAAATTTACCAAGCGCCTTTTTGTTTTTTATTGCATTCCGAATTATGAACCTAAAATAAGCAAAGCAATGATACGGATATTTTTATCTACGTTACAAAAAAAAAAGCTTGATACTAAACAAGACATCGTATTTATCACCACCCACAGGTAATCACAAAAAGATTAACACATTTCCCCGTGTCACATCTATAATTACCTCAAAAGAAATACAACGACACAATTATTCCTTCATATCAACCCACCTAAAAGAAATAAACAAAACTGACAGACGGAACAAAACCTTTGCACTCGTTACCCACACTTAATCAAACCGGAAAATAAACAAAAGAGAAACGAATCGGCCGACATAACCCCCCCCCCTCCCCTCCCACCAGCCGGCGCTCGCGGGCGTGCTTGATGGATGTCGCAGAGCCTCCGATCCCTTCCCGGCCGAGATTTGCGAGCCCCGGGAACCACGGTGAAGTATTGCGGAGGCTTCAAATGCGGAGTGGATATACAGGAGGAGGCGGAGGGGGAGAGGGGGTGTCGGAGAGGAAGAGGGGGAAAGCGAAGGAGGGAGAGAGAGGGGAGAGAGGGGGGAGAGGGAGCGGGAGAGAGGGGGGGGGAGAGGGAGAGAGGAGTGGGTGAAAGATAAATATATTGAAAGATAGAAAGACTGATAGATAAGGAGATCGAGATAGTTATATAAAAGAATATATATATATATATATATATATATATATATATATATATATATATATATAATATATATGGAGAGAGAGAGAGAGAGAGAGAGAGAGAGAGAGAGAGAGAGAGAGAGAGAGAGAGAGAGAGAGAGAGAGAGAGAGAGAGAGAGAGAGAGAGAGAGATTGGTAGAAAGGTAGATAGATAAATAGGCAAATAGATGTCTGTCATAACGCAGTCTTCATACTATTGTCCCTCCAGCGTCGCCACGGGAAAGAAGTTCTTCCGGCCACAGGATCACCTGGGTCTCTTTTCGGAAGTTTTTTCCCCCAGACGTTCCCTTCGGCGAGAAAGGGTTAAGACCGCCCCCCCCCCTTCTTCTCCTCCGCCACCACAAAAGGAAGGGACTCTTCTCTCGGTGTCTGACCCAGCAATAATACTACGGATGAGAAAAGACAAAAGAAAGTAGGCGTAAAAAAACTTTTACGAGAGACGCAGCTGAAAATGGCCCCCTCCTCTCCCTCCCTCCTACGGCATGGCCTTCCTCTTCATCGTGTTGCGCGGAACTCGGAACTCGCCCGTGTTCGCTCGTGGCAAGAGAAACCCCGAACTCTCACGAAGAAGTAAACAATGCAGTCGTGAAGTCGTCCACGTTTCTTCCTTCGGTTCACGAAGGAAAGCTTTCGTCACACTGACCCAGAATATCAACCACATAAAAAAGGGCGGAAAAAAAGACATTCAAACACCTATTGCACACGACCACTTTTTGCGTCTTCTACGTTGCAGTCTATTCTTTGCCGTGTTCATTTTGTCATCAAATTCCAAAGAACAAAATAACGGGCAGAGGCAGAGTAAGAGTGGCACAGCAGTCACCACCTCTCAGGCTACTCTACAAACGTAGGCCAACGCCACTTTCAAAGGTGACCCCACGCAGCCCTTGTTGACACGGTGTCAGCTGACTGCCCCGCCCTACAATGCCCCCTGGAATTAATGGCTGTCTCACAGAAACTGCACAATACTAACGTAACAGACATACAAAGAGGGCTGTAACATGTCTGGAGCGGCCACCCCTCGTCTGCCCCCCCCCATCCCCCATATGTATCCCGCACCCTATAGCGGTTCCATATCCCTGCCCCCGTTGTTTGCACAGCTCCCCACGTCGTAGCCTTAATGCAAACACAGAATCTAATATCCCGAACTCGATTCTCTATAAAAAGACGAATAACTCGGATTAA
Organism: Penaeus monodon; assembly: GCF_015228065.2. Lineage (NCBI taxonomy): Eukaryota > Metazoa > Arthropoda > Malacostraca > Decapoda > Penaeidae > Penaeus > Penaeus monodon. The sequence goes on from NC_051391.1 coordinate 45,194,780, forward strand.
AAGCTCAAATAGTCTGACATCCATAAAACGGCTCAAATATAAATGAAAAGGTATATTATTTACACTCCCCATTAGTAGCCTGCAAAAAAGCGATTGCTGAAAACAGGTTTAAGCTTACATTCACTTCATGGGTTGCACAGCGCACTCCCGCCCCTACCGACCCCGATACTGTATTAATCACAACACATCCATGCAAATGAACCGGCGTGGCCCCACTGAACCCCCTGGCCCAGTGGCCCGCCAGCAACCGCTCTGCCATTGCCGGGCGTCACACCGGCTGGAGACATTACGGAGTGTGACACGCCACAGTAACTTCTGGCTGGATGCGGTCACAACACTATTCAAACAGCACTGATGCACTTTCCAATAACGGTACTCGCTTACAACGGCCGGTGCAACCAAACTGTCTGTACACACTCGGCGAGTATGCCCAGAACTTCTACAATCGCCAGGGGAGAAACCCCAATCTCGCTCAAGGGCTTTCGTATCGCCGACAGCAAACACTCCTTCAACTGCAACCGAGCATCAGCCTGGACTCCTCCGATAAGTCTCAGACAGGGCGGGAGTCAGGGCGGCCGCCAGCAGGATTTTCGAGCAACGATGCCGCGGCGGTCGTGGATATGAGGAGGTGGAGGGGGGGGGGGGGAGCGTCCCTCGTGGTGGCGGCGACATGTTTGCTAGACGTCTGATCCTTCTCCCCTCTCCTAATATTGGACCGTGGGAACATGACACCACACCCGTATTTTCTTCCCTCTAAACTCACGCTCGGCTGCGTTGCTCACCTCTCCTCGACACAGGCTAGTTTTCCTCTGACATTGACAATAAAATGTACATAGAAATTCTGACACGTGCACGCAATCTTAAAATCTCTATGCATTTCTGTTCGATCACGAGTAGAGTGCTCTTTTACGAAACTAGCCTATACGTAGGATTGAAATCATAACGAGAGAGAGAGAGAGAGAGAGAGAGAGAGAGAGAGAGAGAGAGAGAGAGAGAGAGAGAGAGAGAGAGAGAGAAGAGAGAGCAGGAGAGAGAGAGAGAGAGAGAGAGAGAGAGAGAGAGAGAGAGAGAGAGAGAGAGAAAGAGAAGAGGGGCAGGCGCTGTGTGTGTGGGTCTGGTAGGAGAATCGTGGGAGGGGAAGAACAAACAAGATCCTGAGTGCAGGAAGAGGGGACGTGAGAGAGTACTGGTACCAGTGACCTGACACATTATTTTTGTCTAGTGCCATGGTGGCCGTTGAAAGGACTTCGTGCCTCTTCCTGATTTCATATGCCACATGGAAAAAAACTTTCCAGTCTTGTCCCGATGTCTGTGTGTAATAAATGTCCAAACAGAAAAAAAAAATCAACCAATGTACCAAAAATATCATGTGTCGTGCGTCAACATCAAGCGAAAAATAATATTTTACATGAAAACAAACCGGTTTGCTAAACATTACCTTTCACATCTATGTCTCCGTATCAACCGTATATTTTATCCACTCTCAAAGGGAGATCTCACGCACGCGCAAGCACCCCCCCCCCCCACACATACATATTTCCTAAAGCGCGGGACTACATTCCGTACAGATCCGAGTGTTGCTGCCGGCCATCGCCCAGCTGTTCCGCGTTCTTGCCCAGCCCTTAACGTGATTGAGATCGAAGCAAAAATACTTCCACCCCTCCACAGTACTTACACCTCGCAACCCTGGTTCACCGTTTCCATGCGCGGGGAGAGAGAGGGACGCCCCTCTGGACCGGGAAACCTTCCCCTGCAGGCATCATCACGCTGATGGCTATGGCTTTATGAGGGCGGGCTGCGACCCCCCCCCCCAACTCACACTCACCCTTGCTCGCGCCCTCGCCTCATGGCCGCCGTCCAGACCCCTCTCGTGGGCGACTGTTGCCCTCGTGCGACTGTTGCATCTCGCTATAAAATGGACAGACGCGAAACGGGGAGGCTCTCTACCAGCATGAACTCTATATCGTCCACATCTGCTTGTCTGTCTGTCTGTCCAACTTCATATGAGATACGTTACTATTCAAAGGCGGGAGAATATACATCCACAAAACGAAAAGAGGAGAATCCCTTTCCACAGTGATTCAAACAGCTCTTGGCACGAGGGAATTCTCAATGATCCAGCAGTCTCTCTCCCCCTTTTCCATGCTGTACAATTCTTACCCAATGTGTTCAGGGTGACCTACATCCTCCCCTCCCCCCCTCCTCCCTCCTACGCACGAGGATCCTACTGCGGCGTTTCCATTCCCCTCGCGTCCCTTTATGGCGGTCCCCTCGCGATGAGGGCGCCCCTGCCTCGCCCCGCATGGCCATAACGCCGGCCGCTACCTGCACCGCGCGCCCCTAAGTCCCTGGCCAACGGACTCTCCCCCCCCTCCCCCTCCCCCCTCCCCACACCCTTGACCTTTCGTGCTTATCTTCCTCACATCTCCTGTCCTTCCCCTCCGCCCCCCGCCCGTCGGTCCCTTGCCGTTTTGTCATGCTCCTTAGGTGTCCTCATGCGGGCGTCTTTGTCGTATGCTACGGTACTTTCTCTAACCATCTCTTTCTCCGATTATTCATACGCATTATCCTCTTTTTTCTTTTTTTCCCTCTCATTCTTCTTCATGTTCGGTTTAATCCTCCTCCTCCATCCTCCTCCTCCTCCTCCTCCATCATCCTCCCCCTTCCCCTCCTCCATCCTCCTCCTCCTCACTGTTTCGGGTCACTCACCTTTTCCTCCCCTCCCCCCCCCCCCAGCACCCCATTCCTCTCTAAAGCATAATCCGAGCGAAAAAATAAGGGCTGGAATAATGCGGGAATGGCCTTTTAATTCCTCTTCAATTGCTGCTGCAGGAATGTGGAGTGCATTGGGGGAGGGGGGAGGGGGGGGGGGAAGGAAGAAGACAATGAGGAGAGGGAACAAGTGAAAGGGGAAGGAGGGAGGGAGGGAAGTAGGGGGAAACAGGGTAAGAAGGAGAAGCAGAAAAGGAGGTAGGATGAGGAAGCAGGGAAGGAGGTAAAGAAAGGATAAAGGAAGGAAAGAAGAAAGAAAGGAAGGAAGAAAGGATGGAGGAGGAGGAGGAGGAGGAGGAGGAGGAGGAGGAGGAGGAGGAGGAGGAGGAGGGAAGCATTGGTGTGCGAGAACCACGTAATGGAGAAGCCGGTCGTCTTTACCGAGGCAGCATCTGGGACGTATTTGCGTATCGACTGCATTTGCATAATCCAATCTGCGGCGCCGTAATGTTTAGACACAATTTCGGCGTCGGTTTATCTGCACATTACTGATCACTCGCGTGTGAATTCTGATTATCCGCAAGTGGATTACTGATCATCTATCCGTGGCTCACGCAAGAACTGTAACGATAGCAGAAAATAACGCATGTGAAAATGAACGTCCAAGAACACGTGTGTGTGTGTGTGTGTGTGTGTGTGTGTGTGTGTGTGTGTGTGTGTGTGTGTGTGTGTGTGTGTGTGTGTGTGTGTGTGTGTGTGTGTGTGTGTGTGTGTAGGGGGGGGGGGGGGGGTAATAATTTGCTGATGTCCAGGAACAGATCCAAACCACAAAGCAAGGGCCTCTGCAACAGACAGACGGCGAGCAGCCAAGTTGCCGATCATCACGTGGGATAATGAGCCTCGTTTGCAAGGGGCGCGCAACCGCAGCAATCTCGCTTGCAACACCGCCCAGATGCAAACCCTCTCCCGCACATCCGCATCGTGGCGCAAGAAGACCTCTGGCTCCAGTTCCCGACCCTCGCATTGAAAAAGAAAAAAAAGAAAAAAAGAAAAAGGAAAAAAAGAAAAAAATGAAAAAAGGAAAAAAGAAAGAAAGAAAAAATCCACGGGAAATTCAATCAGCGAGTTCCCTCTTCCTCTTCTGGAGTGACGGCCTACCCCCCTCCCCCTCCCCTCGCCCCCGTGCCCGATTGTTTCCCCTTGTCAACCCTTCTCCCCCCTGGAAGAAATCACTCCCTGAAATTCCCCGTCGGCCCTCGAAAACCAGCGCCGTTTCTTTTCAATTCCCGCCGGGGACCCCAAAACCTCTCGTAAAATAAACAAATAAAAACAGAAAAACAAATTAACCTTTCCGACAATAAACAACCAACAACAATAAAATACCGAGAGTCTCATCATGCCCTGGACAAGTCTCACCCCATTTTCGCGTCCAGTTAAGACTTCCTGGGCTGAGAGTTCAAAGAAGCTTTCCTGAAGGTGCTCGAGTCTTTCCCGGCGAAATGCTGGTCCACAGAGGCAAGGCAAAGCGGCTTGAGGATGCCTTGGGTTGCTGCAATGACCGTCACAATCCTCCGTGTCCTATGAGGCTACGCGACGGACAGCTTCTGCTCGAAACCCTTGACAACACAAAAGCTCTTGCCAACAATGACAGAAATGACGGAAAACACAGCTAAATACAGCTAATATGAACAGCTGTACCGTTTCCACCTTCTTTTCGTTCCATTATCTTACAAAGAGCCGTTTGAGCAAAATCCACTTAATGCAACAAAATATAAAATGTGATGTTACAAAGCCGTGAATTACCAAGAACTGGAGCGCCTTGCCTAACACAAGAGCGCTGTTTAGTGTGGTATGGGACTGTCGTGTAAAGTGGACATTGGGCAACCCGCTGCGTTTCGTTATTTAAGAATGGTCAAATTAAATCTAGCAATGTCTTTAAATGCACGCAACAGTCGGCCGTCCCATTCGAAGTTCCACAGTCCGTATGTCTTGAATGGGTTGGGTTGGGTCGGGTCCGGTCGGGAATGGAAGGGCCGGGTCGGGTCGGGAATGGAAGGGCCAGGTCGGGTCGGGTCGGCTGTAGCTTGGGAAACAGCCTCAGCACCCTCTGCCGAGGACCTGAACGATAAAAGTAGTAAAGCCATTAACGATCCCCATCCATCATTCCCACAATCGCATCTGCTGAACGAACGGATATTAACGTCGCCGTAAAAATCTGGCGACGCAACGTTTTGGAATTATGTAACGAGGAAAGTTCACGGCCGACTCGCTGCAGTATCGCTGCCACAAGTCTCTGCTTTATCCTCCACAAAGAAGGTGCAAAGCAGACGCTATGGCCCGTGGGCACGCGAGGCCAGGGGAGAAGACAGGCGGTTTCTTGTACGGTTATTGTACAAGGCAGGAACAAAAGGAAACAGAAGGCAACAGATGTTTTTCATCATCATGAATGATTCATGCGCACAAAAACCTATCAATAATGCACCGTCTTCGATAGTGCTTTCTATAAATGTACACCTCAATACCAAACCAACCAAAATGACCACTATAAATTATATATAGATAGGTGACAAAACTAAATAACTAGGCCTCCGAAGATTGGGAGGTAAATACAAAATATCGACAGCCGCCTTCCGCCCCTCTACAATATCTAATTACCCCCAAATGCTTTGGGCAAAGACAAACGCAGAAGTAGCACGTAATAACAAAAAAAGGAAACCTGGCCTGGCCCCTTTCCTACAATCCAGCCGGCGGAGATATTTACTCTCGAAAAAGGCCGTAAAATTGGATCAATGGCGGGCCTAATTCCCGATCCCTCCCGGTCAGCGATTCCACCGAAATCCCTCTCGCAACGCCCTAATACCGTCTGCCTTTTCCAAGCCGAGCGCGACCGTTGCCTGCATCATTCTGCTGTTTGCAAGTGAATAAATCGGCGAAGAAAATCCCGCATTCTAATAATACATCCGCCCGCATACAACATTCATATTCAAAAGAGAAGAAAATAAAACAAGAAGGGACGCGACGCACGCAAGCAAGCGCGAGGCCAGTGCCGCAGTCAGTACAAAGGAAGCAAACACTGCATGGGTTTATTTTCATGCCTCGCCGCTGCACGACTCCAGGGCCGCTGCCTCGAGGCTCGCCAGACGGTGCTCTTTAATCGAATGGAGAAACCGCCGACGAAAATTCAAGGTCGTTCCGAAAGCCCCAGACTGCGAATTTGGCTCACGCGACGACTTTCATGGCGCAAATGAGAAGCTTAAGACGGCACTCTGTCTTCCTCCTTCACTACTTTCTACTCCCCCCTCCCTCTCCCTCTCCCTCTCCCTGTCATTCTCCCTCTCTCTCTCCCTCTCTCTCCCTCTCCCGGTCATTCTCTCTCTCTCTCTCCCTCTCCCTGTCATTCTCTCTCTCTCTCCCTCTCCCTGTCATTCTCTCTCTCTCTCTCTCTCCCTCTCCCTGTCATTCTCTCTCTCTCTCCCTCTCCCTGTCATTCTCTCTCTCTCTCTCTCCCTCTCCCTGTCATTCTCTCTCTCTCTCTCCCTCTCCCTGTCATTCTGTGTGCTTGTGTGAGTGAGTTTGCGTGTGTGTGCTTGTGTGAGTGAGTTTGCGTGTGTGTTCCTGTGTGAGTGAGTTTGCGTGTATGTGTGCTTTTGTGGGCGAGTTTGCGTGTGTGTGCTTGTGTGCGCGCTCGTTTTCTAATGTGGGAGGACGAAACAACCCAAAATAGAGCAAATCAGGGAAAACAAGGCGAGTGCTCATCGATCTCCCTCCGTCCCCGGGACGGCGGGACCCGACGGAGGGGGAGGTCATTCATCAGCTGCTTCGTCCCTACAGTCTGGGCGGCAGCAGCAACCCCGGGGCTGAAGGGAGCCCCTGTAATCCGGTTACCAACCCCCAGTGGGCCCTGCAATCAAGAGCCGCCGGAAGCGACACACATCCGAGGCAAAAATTACAAAACATGCGTCGTCGGGAGGAGGAAGGCGGGCGGCAGAAGGTCTTAGGACTCTTCTCCCTGGGGATGCGGAAGAAGCCCCTCCTGGCGGCCTCCTGGCAACTGTTCTGGCCCGCGCCCAAGGAAGGGTCACGCACGCAGGAGTCACGGCCTGGACCAGACAGCGGTATTCTCCCAGTTCCTGATCTGCGCAGAATGCATGCGCTGCACATTTATACAGGGGTAACCAGAAAAAAAAAGCTTGCATTCATCCACGCTCTCTCCGGAAGCTTTAGAACCGTCAAAGAAACCAAACAGAGCCGCAAATTAAGAAAACCACAAAGACATTAAATTCAATTATTCTCCAGTGTCGGCTACTGTCAAGAAAGGTCTGGCCAAGTATAACACACTAATGGTACTGCAGAGGCCACATTTCTTAATCCTGCCGCATCACAACCACCAAGGTCTAAGCAAAATTCAAGGAACGTGATAAATGGAAATTATCATTTTCCAAGGAGAGACAAAAAAGGAAGGCGTGTGACCCCCAACCAATGCCACAAGGCTGCAGCGGAAAATGACACGTCTTATTTATCTTCCACTTCCCAACTAATGCATCCAAAATTTTGTTCCTCTCGACGTCCCACGCGGTTATAAACGATCACGGCAATGCATGCAATCAGACTGAACAAATTCGCTAAATAAAAGACATGAAATGACTTTTATATATACACAAATCTAATTTGTAACACATGCAACTGGTACCTGCCAATGATTGCATTCGACAGATAAACCAATTTACGAGAAGCATAATTAAACCTAAAAGACACAAGTACACAAGCACATGCACTAAAGCAAGAAGCAAAACAAGTGAGGAGAGGAGGAGGAGGAGGAGGAAGAGACGTCAAGCTGAAATAAGTGAGGCAGGCAACTCGAGAGAAAAAGACCTCGCTCTCCATTACAAACACGAAGCAAAACACAAGAACCGACTGTTATTCTCCAAAGCCTAATAAAAAAAAAAAAAAAAAAAAAAAAAAAAAAAAACGCAAACACACCTCACTTTTCCTGAACAAGGGTAAGCGGATATACAGAAAGGGACCCGCATACCGAAAACACCTAGTATGTATAGCTGAATAAGAAACAACTTCAAATTAAACATCAAACCATAAAACTCTCTCGCCTATTGATATTCTTTCTGAATTCCGTTTATCCCTCTAGAGAACCGAAAAAAAGGCATAATGCCGAATCTGCATCAGAAATTCCCCCTCGCACTCCCAAAACCATTCCCTTCTTTAAAAAAGCCTCAACGCGCTGGAAAACACTCGGTAAATCATGACTTCACGCCCTGGCTTCGTGATTTACGGTCTCGTATTGTTGGGAGTGAGGCGGCCGCGCAGGGACAAGCCTGGCTCTCGGCGAGGGGGAGAGGAAAAGGGGGGGGTTAGGTAGGATGGAAAATGGACGCACGTAGGGATAGTGTATAGCTGGGAAAGGGATGCGGATAGTAGCGATAGTAGTGTGGAGCTGGGAGATTGACACGCGTTGGTGATGTGGATAGTAACAGCAGCATGGAGCCGGGAACATAATGCACAGAACAATGATACAAAAGAACTGAGAAAATGACAGTCGGAATTGCAGTGTTGGCGTGGCGCCGTAAAAACAAATGCCTAAATAAAAACCCAAAAGGAGAAACGAGAGACATGCAATCAATCCACAATTAATCCACGATGGTAAATCGCAAGGCGGTGTGGCAGAACCCATTAAGAACTTCACTTCGCAAAAAAGGCCTCAAGTTTTCAAATCGTAACTCATGCGACCGTAACTTATGAAACCTCTGCAGCCGTCGCGATACACAAAAAAGTTACCCGACTTTTCGCAAGCTTTGCACGGAAGGAATAATATGCAGCAGAGGAGCAGACTAAAAGTCCGGAACTCTAATTTTCAAAAGCATGAGAAGCCTGAAAGTTACCTTTATTCCTACCTTATCTCCACACTGTTTGCTGGTAAAGGAAAATGGTGAAAAAGAGAAAGGCGCTCAAGTATGTAATAAAAAAAATAAAAAAAAGTGTGAAGTGGAAAAAAAATATGAAACTCTAAATATAAAAAAAGACTCGTTAACAAATAATACTGAAATGGAAGAAAAAAAATTAAATCACTGTTCGCTTTCACACTCCCCCTTCGATGACCGCCAGCACACCCGCATCGCGTGAGGAGAGGCTACCCCTGCTTCCCCTGCCCCCGCCCTGTAATTCTTGTTATCTCCCGCAAGAGAGATCCCCGCCCACCCAGCCTTCCACCCTGCCCCTAGCCCCTAGCCCCTAGCCCAACAGCTTCAGGGCCCTTTTCCATTCCCCTTCCTTTCAGTCCCCAGCCAATTTCTTCCTTCACAGACTCCTAACAACCAATTCCTTTCTAACGCATTGTTATCCTCCAAACGCTTATCCTCCAACCTTTAGTAACTTCCATTATTCTCCAAACCTTTAGTAATTCACAATTACATCCCAATTCGTTAGGAACCGACCATTACCTTTTTTTTTTTTTAACCCACCGTTAGCCACAAATCTTTTAATGACTCGCCTCCTCAACAAATCCTTTAGAAATACATAATTATGTTCCAATCCCTTAGCAACTCAACCCATTACACTGCACCAGATCGACTCCCCTCCCCCCCCCATATTGCAGGGACAGGTCAACAAAAACCTCTTACCGTCTTGCTGGAGAAGACGAACAAGGTAAAGAAAAACGAAAAAACAAACCTACCCGTACATCCGTTTTTTTTAGATTAGTTTGTTTCCTCTTACAAAAACAGGGACTAAACCTTAAGGGCCGAGGCAGCTGCTAGAAGGCCGGAAACGTACCTGCAGGAGAATGAAGAAAAGATACCGTAAATAAGCAAGATTCATAAACAAGTTTGATAAAGTTCTAAGAAAGGAAATTAGAAACAAAATTAAATTGGGGGCGAGAGACACGAGGAAATTAAGAGAACTTTTGGTTATGTGATGCAATAAAGATAAAAATTCAAAATTTTAGCTAGATATTTGGATAAAAATAAGACATGGACAAAGCACAATCATAAACAGGCAATTTAGTGCCACATTAATACACAATTCTCGTGAAATGCCTTTCTAATTAGTATATATATATATATCAACAAAATTTCCATAATCCTTATTTCTATGCACAACCTACAATGACGTCACTCTTAACGCCAAAATGCCCTGATTTCGGTATGTGTTCCACTTCACACCAACGAAGAAAATTTTGGCATTATTGTAACGACCATCGTTTCTCGTGACATTTTTGTGAATGGAAGTTAAATCTGTTCACGGTTACCATTGCAGATTACCGTCTCCATCACTTGCCACTGTTGCCAACACCGAAATCCGCACCATCGCCAAAAACACGAACGCAACATTTCTAACCATTACTTTTGCCCATGCATAAAACCAAAGAGGAATAAACGAGAAGAACAAAGAACCACCTCTCCCCATAATCTTCTATTCCTCCTCCTCGTCCTCCTCTTCCTCCTCACTCTTTTCTCAAGGATTATAAAATGCGACCCCCGACTTTTGCCTAAGAATGAAAAAGCCTTTTTATACAACTTTTTCCCCCCGTCTTCTTCTCAGCCGTCTTTTACATCTCTCCGTCCTCGCACAGCCTCAAGACGTCGCCGGGCCGCACACCATACACGCCGATATGCAAGAACCTTCACCCCGTCACAATACCGCTCCACCCCTAAGTAGCTCCAACAATGGATGACAGATTGTGCTGGGGAGGGAGGGGGGGAGGGAGAGAGGAAAGGAGGAAGGGAGGGAGGGTGGGAGAGAGAGGAAAGAGGAGGAGGGACAGAAGGAATGGAAGGAGGGGGTAGGAAGGAAGAGATTGGGATTAGAGGGGGATGACGAGGAAGGGGGGAGGGGGGAAGGGAAAGAAAGGGAAGGGGTGGAGGCAAGGTTGAACGGGGGTAGAGGAGGTCGGAGGAGGGGAAAGCAGTGTATTGTGGTGTTCTCTTTTCATCCAACGTGTGGCACTTTCTTTTCCAGCGCCTCTGGTCTTCAAAGGCAGGCAAGAGGACAGTGGCGAAACGAAGGGAATGGTGGGGAGAGGAGGGGAGGGAGAAGAAGAGGATAGGAGAGGGGGGGGGGGCAAGAAGACTTTAACTGTGAAGTCATTTAGACTAATGGATTCCCTACCGTGTGTATGTACGTGTATGAGTGGGCGCGTGTGCGGCACGGAATGTTAACAAGGGCGTTGTCTCGTGACCGGGACCATAGCACGCGAGGTGTCCAAGGTATACAGACCTTTCACACTCTATACCTAATCCGTATTAAAAAAACACAAGCAGGCAGACAGACGAATAAAACAAACACACACAGACGCACAGACAGGGAAGGGAAAGTAAGGGAAGGGAAAGGAAAAAAACAAAGAAAGGAAGTGAAGGGACAGGAAGGGAAGGAATGGAGAAGAGAAGAGACGAGACAAGAGAAGACACACGAAGAAAAGAAAAGGGAAGAGACAGGAAAATTCGACAACCGAAAGAGATCAAGAGAAAATACAGAAAGAAAGACGAGACGAAAAAAGAGAGAGAGAGAGAGGAGGAGGTGTGCGAAGGTGGAAAAGGCGAGGAAGAGAAAGAGATGAGCGCACCCACACTTGCCGCTGTCTGTGAGAAGAGAGACTTTTAATCTGATCACCGACTCTGGCAATCACCATTAAGCAATGATGATGGCACGGGCGACCTCTGCTATATTGAAATTCGACGCCATCTATGAACAAATTCTCGCCCGAAATGTTACTCTCCGAATTAAACGCGAGCTGGGGAAACAGGCGAAAGGGGGGAAATGAGATGAGGGAGAGGGAGAGGAAAAAAGTGAGGTTAAGGGAGAGGAGAGGAGAGAGAGGCAGACAGACAGAGAGAAGAGAGAAGGGGGGGAGGGGGGGAGGGAGAGGGAGAGGGAGGGAGAGGGAAAGGGATAGGGAGAGGGAGAGGGGGAGAGGGAGAGGGGGAGAGAGAGAGAGAGAGAGAGAGAGAGAGAGAGAGAGAGAGAGAGAGAGAGAGAGAGAGAGAGAGAGAGACAGACAGACAGAAAATAAACGCTTGCAAAAAGAAGTGACGAGAGAGGCAAACTATTAAAACACACGAAATGATGAACATTAGCAGGAACGGAAAACACTTGGGCGCGACGAGACAAAAGAAGAGAACATTATGTGTGTCTGGAAGGGAGGGGGGGGAAGGGGGGGAAGGGGAGGGGAAGGAAAGGGGGGAGCGAGGGGAAAGAACAAAAAAAGATTAAAGGAAGATGGAATTAGCCTCTGCGGAAGAATCGCAAAGTAGCATTTCTGGGGGGGGGGTAAAGAGTCATCCTAAACTCATCCTATAAACCTACAAAGGCCCTACAAATATTCTCAACAACCCACACCAACCAAATTCCTAGCTCCCCCCCTCCCCCCCCCCTTCCACTTCCCCCTCTCTCCTTAACAAATTCACTACGAACCATTAGCTCCTCAACGCCCTCTACAGGCAAGCAAGGACTACAAAGCACGGCCACGCAAGAGGCTCGAAATCTCAAGGGGAGTCTCGCAAGTCAGGAGATGAATAGCCAAATGATCTCGCACTTCAATGAGAAAAGAAAAGAAAGGAAAAAAAAAGAGAGACGGCTTATTCCCTCATTCTTTTTTTCTTCTCATTCTTTTTTTTCTTCTCATTCTTCTTTTTGCTTTCTCTCTTCCCCTCCTCTCTTTTTCTACTCACTCACTCTACTCTCTCTCATTTACTCACTCACTCTTACACTCACTCACTCACTCACTCTCACACTCACTCACTCACTCACTCTCACACTCACTCACTCACTCTCACACTCACTCACTCACTCACTCTCACACTCACTCTCTCTCCCAAAGGCCTACGCCGTATCTCACCGAGGCGACGCACCAGCTGTGACACCTACTCTAATTTCCGGCCGAGTCTGGAGTAAGGAGGGAGTGGGAAGAGGGACGAAATGAAAGGACGGGGGGAGAAGGAACAGCAAGGAGGGAGTGGAGGGGGTGGGAAGAAGAACAGGAAGATCATAATTATCCCAAGTCGAGGACCTCTGTTGCTGCTGCACCGCCGCTTTGCCACTTGCGGAACACACAAGGCGCCGTGTTTTCAGACAGAGAACAAACAGAAAGCCGGAAAAAATAAACAAAAAAGATCATAAAGGCGACCCCCCCCAAAAAAAAAGGAAAACAAAAAAGACAAACGAAAAAGCCAACAACACTCTTGCTATCAACCTGCCGCCTCCCACCTGGAGTGTAATAGCGGCCGCCCCTGCAAATGTCCGTGGCTGTCCGTGAATCCAGAGGCGAGATCATTCTTTCTGTCGCGTGTGTGTGTGTGTGTGTGTGTGTGTGTGTGTGTGTGTGTGTGTGTGTGTGTGTGTGTGTGTGTGTGTGTGTGTGTGTGTGTGTGTGTCTGTGTGTGTGTGTCTGTGTGTGTCTGTGTGTGTGTGTCTGTGTGTGTGTGTCTGTGTGTGTGTGTCGCTGTGTGTGTGCGTATTGTGTTGTATTTTTCGTATCAGTGGGTGTGTGTGCGTGTATGTGAACAAGTTAGTCTGTGACTGAGTGAATGAGATTGAGTGAGTCAGAGTGAGCGAGTGCGCGCGCGGCTGTGAGCGTGCAAGATTTTCTCGACTCGGATGATCAGAGAGACCCTCTTCGAACGCCCGAAGCCAAGGAACGCTCCCGAGCCCCAACACACACTCAAGGGCGCCCCTTTGATCCGTAGCAAGACAAGTTTCACCCCGCATAGCAACGCCCCTCCGAGCCGAGCCCCTCTCAGCCAGCATCTCCTTGGTCGCCGTGCAGCAGCGCCGCGCCAGAAGGAGAGCAGGAGCGCTGGAGGCTGCGAGCGCCGTCGGCACCAGGTGGTCCCGCCAGCCAGCAGCCACACCGCCGCGCTCCACAAAAATCAATAGTCGGGGCAAGACAACGTGGCCGCGTGCTGGGGAGGGGGCGGGAGGGCGGAGGAGGGCGGGTCCCACGAACGATGGGCATGGACAGTGTTCCAACTGCCCAGGTGTTCATCGGCTTCCCTCTAACCACTCCTGCGTGATCATCTCGTCATTGATTCATCCACCTCACCATGACTCATGGGTCCCTCTATTATTCAATCAGCGAATATTTTTAAACGTTTCCCTGTACGCAAGTGCTTTCGCAAACTTTCTTGAACTGTGTAAACAAAACTCCCCTCAAGCTTTCCCCTCTACAAACGCTCGAAATGAAAACAAATCTAGAGGAAAGAATGCTTTCACTTACAAAACTCCCGAACACTAAATGTTGCAGCATGCGAGCGAGAAAACGTGTTAACTGTGGAAAATGTCAAGAAGGTAGCCAGCTCTAAATACCAACGCCATATCTGGCATTTACAGTATCTATGCCTACAAAAAGTTGTGGTTCTCTAACCTAACGTTACCCCGGGAGAACTTGGAGCGTCGGGTCTTGTAGACACCTATACACATACTTTCCTGAGTCGAGGGCTGGCTGACTCATCGCCACAAGCACTCGCTACAGCGTTCCCCTCGCTACTCCACACACTGTCACCTTCCTCTCCTCCCCTCCCTTCCCTTCCCTTCCTCCCTTACAACTACTTCTCCATAGGTAGACCTTTAAATACACACCCGCCTCCCCGCCCCTCGCCGTTCAAACTTCAAACAGGTCACTAAACGCTTCTATTCACTCGTTCGCTCCTCGTCCCTTCGCTTTACCTGCCTGCCTTCAAATTTCTCCAACCAATCATCTTTCTTCTTCCTCCTTTTTCATGTTCCTCCCTCGGCCCCTCTTCTATTTTCTCTCCCCTAATCCCTCGCCGCCCTACATACAAACTTCAAAACTTATCCTCGCCACGGCTCCCTCTCACTCTCTCCCCGTTCCCTACCTTCGGTCCTCTCCTTCTCTTCTCCTCTCCTTTTCCTTCGCCTATCTCTTCTTCTTCCACTTCTTCCTTCTTCCCTTCCCTTCCCCTCACACCTCCGTACTCGAGCTCATCCCCCCTCGCCCCTCGGTCCTTCCCCAAGTCAAGCACACAAGTCTGGAACACCCTCCTGCATATATCTGCTCGCCCTCGTACCCACCCAAGCACGGGTGAGGGCCGGGGGGGGGGAGCACGAGGGGAAAGATGCGAGAGATGTGCGACGGGGGCGGGACAGACAAAGGCACTCGAGGCCAGGCGAAAGCACACTGATTATGCGCATTCCGGTGGCGCCAAAAATTAAAACAAAAACCGAGTGATGCAAACAAATAAACAGCGCCGAGAGACGGGGAGGAGCGGGAGGGGAGACGCGAAGAACGGCCATTAAGGCATAACAGACATAAAGGGTACACGTAATGACGCCTGGGGTGTTGCATCGCGACCTACAAGGACACGAGAGCAGCTTCCGGGAGTGTCGATCCGGAGGGGGAGCAGGGCGAGGGGAAGCCACCGTTGGAATGCGCGAGGGGTCGCAGGCGGAGATTACACGATGCTCCCACCCCCTTCCTCCCCTTTCCCTCCCTATCCAACCCCACTCATAAAGGCCTCTTACCCTACACCGGCCCACCCACCACACACGCCCCCAACCTCTTTACACCCGCAACGGAGATCAGTTTCCATTCAGTTGCGATAATGGGCCGCCGCAGCCTCCGACGCGAAGATGACGCGTCCCTTAACGCTCGCCCCTCGCGACTTCCGGGCCGCGGTCGGAGGCAGCCTTCTTCCCAGCGTCCACATTCCCGCATCGAATTATGTTAATGTCGCCCGAAGCTCCCTTTCTCTTGCCCATGTGTGTATACAATTCCCTCGCCATTCCCATTCCAGGGAATCCCCCGACTAGACTTCCGCATAAACACATCTTTTGTGTATACATATATACATTTCTTTCTCTCACCCTTTCTCCCTTTTCCCTTACGAATCGCCTTCCCCCTTTTTGTGTGTTTCTCTCTCTCTCTCTCTTTCACCCCTCCTATTCTCTCTCTCCCTGTCGCAATTCCCCTCGACACCCCTCCCCCGCCCCTCTTCCCCGCGGTGTCCCCCTCCTGCCCCCCGCTGATCGCCCTCGTCTGACAAATGAACGAGAACGAGAGAGGGATGGCCCGATATGTTACCGTCATTTCTCTATTTCCCTCATCCACTGCTAGGAGGGAACTGGTAACGAATGCATGCATGTATGTATGTATATATGCCATGTATATACAGTGTGTGGGGGGGGGGAAGGGGGGGTACATGTGTGCATGTGCATGTGCCTGTGTATATGGGTGCGTGTACGTGTACGTGTACGTGTGCGTGCGTGCGTGGGTGCGTGTATGTGTCTAGAACAGGCATAATTCTTTGTCTGTCTGTCTGTGTGTACTTCTCTCTCCTCCTGTCGATCCCTCCCAGTAACTACTGAAAACTAGTGAAAAGTAGTCCTAACGCACCAACAAGAAAAAACGGAAACCGAACAGTCATGCACCTTTTTCTACCTTCATGAAAAACAAACCAACTTCAAAGCGTCCACAGACAGGAGCAAAATATTAGGTTCCGTGAGCCACACAACGTACAGATGGGATGCCATGATCACGCGGCACATCTAATTAAACGAGGAAGAGGGATCCGCCAGAACGCTACATCATTTTGGACAACACTGCTTTGTATCATAAAAGTTTTGCCGCTAAATGTGATTTACCATATATTATGTACGTCAAGTGTTTCAGTCTATTATATTATCATATGCATATTATATAAATATATATACAAATGAATCAATAAATTAATAAATATCACTGCGGGAACCTCAAATGGCATGCCCTAATCATAACGACAAAAAATTATTCATATGTGCATATCGCGCGCACACGAACGAACAAGCCTGAATATATGTATGCACGTGTATGTATGTAAGTATATGTATATGCATAAAAAGCACAGGATACAAAAAAAAGGGTCACGCAAGCAAACGAATATGCTTTCGTAATCAAGCCTCGTCTCTCCCTTTCTGCCATCCCTCCTTCACCCATTCGTCATTCACCCATTCACGCACCCCACAACGAACCCTTTTCCCCTCAGACAAATTAGCCAGGTTGTCGACGTCTTTCCCCTCAAGACCTCGCCCTCTTTCCAGGAAGGCCCGAGGCCAACCTGTACACATCCCCCTCCCTCCCTCCCCCTCATATTTCTCCCCTTCGCTGCCATCATTCCGCCTCATCGAACTCTTCAGACATCTTTTATGCTTTCCTCAGACTCAGCCTCTCTTCATGTAACCTGTTGTTTTTTTCTTCTATCAATTCTCTTTTTCTTATTCTCCTTTGTACTTGGGTGTGGTAATATACCTGTAGGGAACGACCAAACTAAGGGCCTTATCCTAGATAAAACAAATTCCTTAATTTCGCATACAGCCACGATAAGTAATTCGCCACATTTATCCTCCGCCAATATTCCAATATACAAGATTTGTTTTCTCATTCTAACGCAGCACTAAACTTATATATTACGAAAACGCGAGGCCAAAGTTTTGGGAATAACCGCATATTGATTCTTCGGTCACCCGATTTCATAAAACCTGGCACACTTTAACCAGAAATTTCTCCTTGGCATATCCAAGGATATTTGGGTGGCAGTGTAGCAGAGTGGCAGGCAGGCTAGCAGGCAGGAAGGCAGGCAGGGAGGCGGGC
>NC_051391.1:45217081-45219581 GCF_015228065.2 Penaeus monodon
ACGAAAATTAATTAACGACTCAACCAACCCAACCACTCAATGATCCACGCCCTAGTTTCTCGGCCGCTACCAGCTCAATGCTTCGCGTGTTGTCGCCAAGTCACTATATTTCACTCCGTAATCCCAAGTGCCACATCAAACAACTCGCTATCGGCCGACAGTCATTCTCAAACCCCAAGTTCGCTGATAATAACTCCACCCCCCCCCTGCGGTACAAGGGCCTGGCACGTGCCGTAACTCCCCCTACCCCCTCCCCCTCCCCAACCACCTCTTCTTATCGTATTTTCACTGATGTTCTGCCGAATATAAATCATATAGACTGGGGCGTGTCTTTCATTTGGAAATGTCTGTGTGGGGACAGAGCGAAGTCATTCATGTATAATGACTCTAGTGACCCAGATAAGTTGTTTAATAACCGCCCACTACGATTACCATGATGACTTTAATTAGAGCGAACAATTAATAAATAATTATTACTAATGATACTGTTTACGTGACATATGACTACGTACATCACCCCATCTGCACGCAAACATGTAAACTATCGGGGGGCAAGTTGTTGACGTCACCTCAAATCGCCACACAAGAGGATCAAACAAAGAAAGGGGGGGGAGAGAAAGAAAGAAAGAAAGAAAGAAAAAATCCTCGTTAAAATCGTTAAAATAAACTCCACTCCTCTCCCAGTCCCCACGACAACAAAGGGGAGACAGGAGAGGGAGTTCCGTTGCGGGAAAACATGAAATCCAAAAAAGAACACACATTAATTGGGGAGCAAAAATCCACGAGGAACGTTAAAAAATATATAAAACAAAACAAAACAAAAAATGGGGAGATGAGATAAGGCGGTGTAGTCGTTCTTGCGAAGCCATCTGAGGCCCTGAGACGACCGAGCCACCTGTCGCACCGCACGGACGCCGCCCGCCTTTGATCCCGTGTCCATTGACCCTCTGCTAAAAAGAAAAAAAAAGGTCTCTCCCTATTTCTGTTCCCTTGTGGTTACCAGGCTCCGCAGGTGGCTACTTGTTAAAACAAACTAGCATTGAACTAGCACCGAGTACCATTTCGTGTAAAAAGGGGAAGAAAAAAATCGTGTTATTGGTGTGCGCGGAAAGCTCGGGGGAAACTTGCCGTTAATATAACTTTAAAACTCTTTTAAACTTTTTTTTTTTAACTTTGAAGTGATGGCTGATTTTATGAGATTTTATGCAGAGTAAACATCCAAGGGCAAATAGAGCAGGGCTGATGGCTCAAAGGTGATGCTACTTTTAACTTTGTAGAGCAAACTACATTTTTTTAAGTTCATGACTGCAATGATGTGAACCATCTCTTAAATATTGCCATAATATATGTACCCATAATAGACCCTCCTCTTTCAAGCTCAAAGGCTGTTAAATATTTCATAGTTGGCGCTGCAGTATGACACATACTATAAGCGTCACTGCAATCAAAAGGTGGAAGCAGTTGAGAGTTGACATGTATCTTCGCACCATAATTGGTACAAACTGATTATATATATAGTGCGAACTTGATCGATAAAATGTCAACTTCCTGAAGGATCTCGCGAAGTATTTTTGATTTTCAATCCCTAAATCAATAATACTGATGCCCTATACTAACAACTAATACAACGAAGACCAATTCACTCGCCAATTTTCCTTTTACATTTATCAGTCAGTAGAGTCGACAGCCTCCAGCTTGAAACCAAAAAAGGAACATCTAAGGTGCAAGTCTTCCTCCTGGCTGCCCCGCCACTGCAACAGAACAGGCCTCTGTTTGCCACTTGCATTACGAGCATAAACACTCGTGCATTTTTAAGGGGCGTGTTTACCTATACCACATCAACTGACAACGAGAGGGCTCATGTCTTCCTCATTAAACCCAACTTACCAGCTGACCATTAAAAAATATTTCTTATTTTCACCTCGCTGCCTCTTCTCAGGAAAACGTATCAAAAAAGGAAAACAAAGGACAACAGAAAACGACAACCGAGAGAAGGGAGTGGAGGGGAAATGGACGCAGAAGCGGAGAGGGCGAGGGTGATAGCAGAGGGTTGGGAGTGAGGAAAAAGTCTGAATTCGATGAAAGTTTAACGAGTGGGAGAAGGAATTCGGTGGCTGCGTTAATGAAAACGTCGCATACATTTAGTTTTTGGTTCATCAGATATTATTAAGCGTAAGCCTGCATAACACAATCGCTCTATAGAAGACTGGATGAGCCATTCGATCGAAGTGAAACATATTCCCTTATACAAATACACGCATGCTACAGCAAAATGTCTAGACCTTACTACAGAATAAAAAAAAATCTTTTAAAGTGATAGTGAACAGAAAACCGAGAAAGCCTCCGTGATCAGGGTTCGAGCTACTAAGAAGCCATCCTTGAACGGTGCCAACAGAGGCAAGGTGGTAAGTGCTTCCATTCACGATTGCCGCCCCTCGCCCTCCCTCGCCTTCTGCCTTTTGCCTTCTGCTCTTGCCTTCTGGTTCTGGAGAGCAGGCAC
>NC_051391.1:45227081-45234581 GCF_015228065.2 Penaeus monodon
CACTATTACACTTCAGAACTAATAATAACTGAATCTAAAAAGATGAGTCACTGAACGGGGCCATGGAGATTATTATATATTTCTCGGGCAGTAAAATTAAAAAGGATGGGAACCACTGTTCTAGAAGTAAAGACCATTGCTATGATAAGTGACTGCAACATCAGAGTCGGTAGAGTGTGAGAAAGTGAGGACTACTTGCACATGCCACATCTGCAATCCAGTGCACCCCTTCCGCCTGAGCCGCACACAGCACACCAATTTTTCCAATACCGTGTCTTCAGCTCCCTTCAAAACGCAACACAAAGTGGCACAACGATCAATCTGGCCGACTCAGCCCTGCGTCACGGGGAAGGCAATTACTGCCTTGCATGTCCAGGCTGCAGCCAAGCAGAAAAATGTATCTCCAACATGAAGAGGTCCGCAAGACCGCGCCCTACCGTCGAGGGGAAGGTGCACACCACCGCGGTTACTAAGAGGGACGAGCGACGAAGGAAGAGGGGGGGGCGGCAAAGGCACGGGCAAAGGGGATAGTTCAATTCCAGCGTGAAGGAGCAGACGCACTCCTGGACAACAGGAGGAATTTTGGAAAGGTTAAAAAGAACCACTCGTGGACGAGGCCCGGGCCATGGCAAGTGGGCCAAAATGAGAGAATGAGAAACCAAACTTCAGGATGAGTGGGTCTCCTCACGGTAGAGCGAAGGCCTCTAAATTCGTGGGAAGGGAGGGCAAAGGAGCCTCAGAACAAGGGCGGAGGAAGACCGCCGGGGAGAGGTGGGGGGAGAAGGGGGAGGGTAACCCGAAGCGTGGGTGTCTTGTTGCTTTCCCCGCCACGCTCCCTACCCACCAATCCCCCAACCCCCGCCACGCTCACTCGCCCACTTGTACCACCCTATGCCTACAGACACTGCAATACAGGAACGTAGTGGCCACTAACATAACATTTCCCTTACCAGCACCATCAATGCATGCATTAAATATCCAAAAGCCTTAGAGTGCGCCGATTCAAAGATTGGCGTAAGTGCCGGTTGGGCGCATTAGGGGGAGGTCGCCCATGGTGTTATGGCCACCACGGTCAATACAGAACAACTCGCAACGCTGCAATACTAAGTCCTGCAGTGTGACCCTGCCTACTACCACACATGCATCCTTTCCATTGCATTGTTATCGAACACCCATGATCTACTTCTCTTCTACTGCACGTAGTCCTACCTTTTCAAACTTTCCACTTCACAGCATGTAAGTTCAAGATCCCTCGTCGCCGTGACATACGAGAAGGCACGGGCAATGTGCCCCCACGTTCTCAAAGGACACAAGAACGGGTGGACATGGGGTGTTGTCATACGAGTGACCCCTCCTCGCCCTTTCACGCCTTCCTTGTCTCAGGTCAAACTCCTTGTGGCTTTTCTCAAAGACCCTGTCAACCATAATCCCTACCTCTGTCCTCCCTTCCTGCTTCCTTTCTTCGCCACCTCATCTCGCTCTTCCTTCCCCTACAGGCTACATCCCACATTACAGTGACTCCCTCCCCTCACTGTCCTCTTCTGTACTCGCCCCTCCCCCATTCAGCACTCTCCTCCCCTCAGCGGTCCACCACGTGTCAGTCTGTGGCAAGGTTTAGCAAAAATGACTTACAAGTGCCCCTTGCAAGTGATTAAAGTAACTTTAGAGTGAGTGCCTTGTCCTGCTTTAGGAACTAAATTTATTCCAGAAAGTACTGCCTTCGCTCTACATGCTACTTTAAGATATGATAAAACAGTTTTAAACATACAACCTTTAAAGCACTTGCCAGGGTGAGCTTGTCGGATACAAAATAAAACTTCATCAAGAAAGGTGACACAAGGCTCATCCATTTAACATTTTCGTCCTACCACCTCCCAACCATCATTAAAATTTCCATCTCAACGCGCTGAACATGAATCCCCCTCTCCATCCACAGCAGACGTGGATTGGGCGAGGAAGGGATCGTCGAGAAGTCGCTACGAGACAAGAGCTGGAAAAGAACGCACTCTTTCTGGCAACTCTGCACCGCGGAGTCATCAGCCGTGCAGGTAAACACCGGAAGTGCCGCCAGTAGCGTTGTCGCCGGTAATCTTCGCACGGATAACACCTGCTCAAAATGCCCGCTAACACCGCTCTCGAGTTGGTAGCATTGGCTTGTTTACCCTAAATGATAAACCGGATAAGGTACGTGAAGAGCCCACTCCCAGTTCCCCTGCTGCCAATGGAAACAAATAAAGGATGATCCAGCCCGAGCAGACCTTGACGGTGGTGTAACCAGAGAAATATTACGCACTTGTAATTACAGGCTGTTACGGCAAGTACTGGCCTGCCGGAGATAATTTGTTTCTTTCCTGCCACGTGCGGCCGAGCGCTTGCGTGTCGCTGCGCCGAGGGGAGGCGGAGAGGGAGGTTCTATGGTGAAGTAGCTCACGTGCGTACATCCGAGTTGCACTGATCCCTTCCAACACGTCAGTGGCGTATGGTGAGCGCTCATGGTGCCTCTGGGGGCGGATCGGGTGACTGTAATTTGTCGCTGTAATTATGCGTGCCCGCAACTGCGTGTCCTCCATGGCAGGGGCACAGACGGCTTACTTTATTATTTATCACCAGGCAACATGAGCTCCTCGCATATATCCCCGGTACAATACTTCGAATACCACACTCAAAAGGGTTCATTCATGCCTTTCGCCACAACACGTTTCAGTCTCGCCACTTTTCTGTGAACGAATCTAAACTCAATACCACAAGTCAGGAACTCAGACATTTTAAACCCAGACCCGTAAACTCTCGAAGGAACGCCGACACAGGAGACGTCACGCAGGACGGGTGAAAATAAGCATAAACGCCACATGTTTAGAATAGGGTGCGGGCGGTGTGACGGGGAAGGATGGAGGAAAAGGGGTGCGAATAGAGGGCAGGCGAGGGGGAGGAAAGAGTGTAAAGGGTGAAGTAAATGGAGGTGGGCGGAGATGGAGTGTGGGGGAACTGAATATTTATCATGGATGGGAGAGGAAGATGTCCTTCACGGCGGGGGCAGCGGGGGTTAAGGTGTCAGGGCTGTCAAGCGGCGGGTAACGGGAACCAACACCTTTTTTGTTTGTATTCAGACCTGAGAAAGTTTAAAAAGGGAGACAAGAACCTGAGAGCATGGGCTAGCCACTTCACTCTGAAATACATGGCCTATTTACCAGATATGATCTATATGATATCACAAATAGTTCCACCAGCACAGTACTCCCAGCCAACCTTTCAGAAGGTAACAAAGTTTTCCCTCCTAATCCCGGGATACGGAATACAAGCGTGAGTACAGGCTTGGCTCAGCAGGCGGTGACGGAGAATCGTAAATTCCCTTCCCGCTGACGCACACAAATCTAGAAGTGAGGGAGCGGGTCAACTGGCGAAGGGGAAACGGCTATAAAAACCTCGAGAATACATCGTGGTACGACACTCATGAACAGGGTTTACCTACAAAAACGGGCCAGAAGTCGTAAAACAGCGCGGAGAGCCGGAAACATAAGGGGGCCAACTCGGTATAGGCCGAGGGATGGCTGTTCTCCCCAGCGCCGCCTCAATACACGAGCTCGTCCAACACAAAGGGCCAGAGACCAGGCTGGAAGCTACGAGTTCAGACGCAAAGGGGGTATACAAAAGAACGTGGGACCAGGCCGTAAAACTACGAGACCAGACCTCATAGAGACCAAAGCCCAGTCTGCGAACTACGAGTCCCGGCGTCGAAGGGATACAAGGGACCAGATACCAGACTGTAAACAAAACACTGGGCACCGAGAGAACACCAGGGGCCAGGGACCAAACCAACTGCCAAAGCAGCCAATAAGAAAATGTCAGGTACCAAGGAGATAATAAGGACTACAAACCAGCTTGTAACCTACGAGGCCAAAGGATCCGAGATCAGGCGGCAGCTCAAAGAAAAGACCCATAAAATAAGTTTTTTCTAACGCTGCACTGGACATTTTCAAAAATAAGAACGGATATTGAGTACGCCTGAGACGAATCTACGAATGTGTAAGCTTGCTTACAACGATGAGGAGGTGGGGAGATGAAATTCAACCAAGGGGAAAGAAAGGGGACACTGCTACAACGTGGCCCAATCAAGCGTTGGCAACATCATATGCGCCATCAAGATCACTATGCAATTATGCAAAGCAATTCAACAAGCACTGGCTGATGCTGGAAGGAAATTGTTTTTGTTTCTCGACTACTTTTAGCAATGTCGTTTATCCCTAATTTTAGACCCATGGCCGACATCCGCAGGACAAGCGCACTGATAACGTAGGGCGCAAAAACAACCTTCCTCCGTTGATTCATATTCAGTATCCGTTGGCCTGCAAGACGTCATCGTTCGGATGCCAGATGTTAGCCTGGGCTCTGAGAACACAAAAAGTGTATGCATCATGTGTATTCTCAAAAAGGCGTATCCAACTACACGTTTATTTTGATACACCCCTGAAGCGACATGCAAGTCGCAATGAACGCGCCGGTTGACACTGCAACAAATATTCTTTATAAACTATTACGTCTTATCAATAATAACGCTCTGGCAACCATTATAGCAATGTCTTATTAACAATAACGTGTTGGCAACTTAAGAAACTCGGCAGTTCACATCCTGCGTAAGGACCATCACTTGTAGCTTTCCGCGCCCACGCACCGTCACCGTGCATGGGAACAACATATCACCGCATGTCACCACCCACGCCTACAACCAATTATCACCACAGACTATTTCTTAAATGCCACGATTCCTTATTGTAACTTCCAAACAGATATTCACTATAATCTATACACTAACAGATAAACAAGTCGAACAGAATAACAAAAAAAAAATAATAACAATAAATTTACAGCAAAAGAACAATCGTGTGCTCTTTCCGACTAAAAGGTCATTGCCTCTGAAAATACTGCCCATGATTCAAAAAATTGTAAAGTCACTTTTCTTGTGCATAACTGGTCCAATGAACACCCCATTGTGTGCGTTTTTGACGTGTTTTTTCCCTCTCTCTCTCTCTCTCTGCACATCCTGCTTGTGGCTAATTTTTTTCTGGTTTTAAGAAATAAAATTTTCAGCGGTGACTATAGTTTTTCATATTTTTTTAATTGTAGGTGTTATGTATCACGCAGGTCGCATACATCTTTTATGATAAAAAGTGATTATTAATATTTTATTGATAATACTGAAAATAAAAATATTAATAACAAGAACACTAATTCAATAAAACAAAACCGAGAATAATATAAACGTATGAAGATCATTCTTCTTGTTATTACAACTAACCAAAAAATGCAAACAAAACGTTCCCTCATGTATCAACTGCATCGGCCCGTCAACCACCAGCTCCCAAGCAGACCATTCCGTCCTGGTGCAACAACCCCCCCCCCCCCCTTCTCCTCCCCAGCTGGCTGTCCCAGACGCCCCGCCTACACGAGGTATGCCGTAAAACTGTAAGCCTCTTAAGGGCCGGGGCCCCTACGTTCAACTTGCCTCCGACAAAAGCTCGATCCTCAAAAATACAAAACCTAGATTTGGTAATTATCGATCCCAGGGGAGTCCCTACAATCGCGACCATAGAAACATGACCCAGAGTGTATTGATCCCACTTTGACGCCGCTCTGTCGCCAGATGACTCGGCTCACGACTCTCCTCCTGGCCCCTGCCCCTACCCCTTGCCTCCCCCCTACCACATCCATCCTCCCGGGCCAACTACTGGTCGCCAAGCCCCATCCTTCACTTCGCTCTCAGCCCTTTCCTTTTCAATGCTACATTTCACTTATCAGTCTCATCTTTCTTTCGCCTCTCGTGGCACATCCACTTCATTTTCTTGAGCCGACATCAGCTATCCTTCTCTTACCGCACACACGCTATCCTCCTCTCCACGGCTCCCTTTGCAATACTTCCTGCAACTCCCAATGTCATAGCCATTATTCTTGTCTGCATGTACAAAGCCATCCCACGCGCCTATTATGAACACGTTCCCACTTACCTCTCCCCCTCACCCCTATCCTCATAGATATCCCCATACAACGCTTCTCTCGACCGCAGGCCTTAAACCCATACACCCCTCTCCCCACCCACTGGACATCTGTAGGCGCTGACAGCATCCAAGTCCCCCATTTCCACTCCTCATCGCAAGGATCCCTCTTCGGTCGACTGGTGACGTCCCTCTCCCACCATACCGTGATGGTAGACTCACTCACACTATCATTACACTCATTACGGCGTCCTTGCCCCACTAGTCGTTCGAGACCACACCCGCTCGAGGATCTAAATACGGTATTTCACTCTTACTCTTTTTCTACTTTTTATCTTCCGCGTCGACCGGGACTTTCCTGCCGTTGTATACGAGGAAGCGCTAGTCATTTCCGACACGAGCATTACCAAGGCATTTACATTGTCTGTTTTCTTCGTCAATCACACTATTTTAGGCTGTCTCTATACGCGACAACTTACAGCTTCATGCCGAGGGGATACGGTGATTAAATACAGTTTGATGGGCAAGGTGCTCCGTGTTGCATCAAGGGCCTGCTGTAAACCGTGTATTGCGTTAGGCTATATTTACAAACCGCGCTGACATTGCAACAGTCTTATTATGTTTCTCCATGCTGGCTAGGAGACGCATACCCACTTCCTTCGCTGAATCCTGACTCATCAAGATCTCTCCGTGCTGGTTCCTGACTCATCGCACCGTACCCATCACCACCCGCAATGGCTCCTGACTCATGGCATCCATACCCCGCTAAGCAGAGACTTTTGTCTTGTTGAATTACTCACTAGCATCGTTACTGTAAAGCCCCTCGTGTTTACTCATTTGCACTAGTCCGACATCCACCTCTCCTCCCTCTCCCTTGAATTTAATGTTATTTAGAGAACCACCACCCTACAGATACTGACCCGCAGAATACCCATCTAACCCCTTCGGATGTTACACCCACAAAAATGCCTGTCACTTCCACACCCATGACTCACCGCCTTCGGTTCGCCTTACAAGATTACTCTCTCTGGTAAATTTAGTAAAAGACAACACTAAAACCGCAATCATCATCATCTGATATCGTGAAGAATCACATAAATTGTGAGTGCCACTCGACCTAATGACCCGTCACTTGCCACGCCCCTCGTCGATCGCCACATCGCCAGGCTAACTAACGACGGCCCCAAGATCTAGTCTGACAAGCGCCCCAGTGATCGTTAAGGTAAGCCAGGAATCGAGATTTAACACTGTGGCGCCGATTTAAAATCTACGGTGAGTGCCTCGTGAGAGAGCCGCTGATATCGGCGTCGACACACGATGCCATTCACGTTTACGGCGATGACTGCAAGAGGCCAAACAAACAGGCTTTATCAGTGACTTCCCTCGGTGGATTGTGACTGACAAGTGGATGCTCCACGGCCACTAAACATGGCTATACCTCGACCGGTGCAGGACCACCCTGGGCGTGCCCTTCATGTATTAGCCAGCAGCGCTGCGGCAGCTTTCACCGTTA
>NC_051391.1:45257081-45262081 GCF_015228065.2 Penaeus monodon
TGTAGTTCAGACAGCTCGGTTAACCGCTCCTCCTCGGCATCCTTTGCTTCCCCTCTCTTCCTTCCCTTCCCTTCTCCTCTCTTCCTCCCGCCATTATCCCTTCCCCTCTTTACCCTCAACTTCATTTCCTCCAAAGGCACTTTAACGCTCTTCCCGACACGTGGATGCCATAGTGGCTGCCGCCCGTGTGCCGCCAATTAGAGAGGAGCCGAAAAAAATATTTTCAGCCATGGCGACGTGTGAAGTATTGATCCAACTTTGGTGTAAAAGATGCATCGTACTTTCAATTTCGCAGGAGATTCTGCTACTTGATGTCGCGTAATGAAGTTTGGCATCCGTGGTTTGAAGGTGATTTGCAGGACACGCATAAGAAAAGGAAGAAATGTTATTCCTTTCCCAGCGCCCCGAGTAGAGAGAGAACTGCGGTTGCCTTGGTGGGCCTCGCTACATCTCGGGATTATCGCCCTGTTCGCTCTCCCCTTCCTCTCTCGCCCTCACTTCCCGCCCAATTACCGCCCCTAGCCTATTAGGGCAAAATTGGCGTTACTGATTACCCCTTAATGAACACAAAAGCCATTTCTATGACGCAGTTATCTTGTGGTATCATTAATTTGTAACTCATAAGTTCCCTCGTTGTGAGCACTCGGGAAGGAAGAGAATCCAGCATGCAGTCCTTCATAAAATATCACTACCACTTCCCGTCTCTCTTCATGTCTTCTCTCATCAACTCGAGGCATGTTTAGAACCCTCACGGCCGCGTCTGCAGCAGCACGTAAACGGAGGATAAATAACACTTCCTTTTCTAGAATAGGATGGAGAGCACTGGAGCGAGAGAAAGAAATTGTGTCGTCATTTCTGACTCTCCCTAGTTGAGAGAAAGGGAAAGAGCAGTGACGGAAATGAATGGCAAGAAACACGAGGGTGCCCAGAAATTAAGCAACTTTGTTAACTTGGGTATTTTCACTGAAAAACATACTGAACGCCTGAATTGGATTCATAAACATGACTCACTTTTGAGATGTAACCGTTCGTATCAATAAACCTGTCAAGATCAAACACAAAGTCACCTGCACGTGCGGCTACTCTCCCAATCAAGATCTATGTAAGTATATAGACCTTGCTCCCACACACCCACATGCGTCTCGGATCACAAACGGTGTAATCAGTCCCCAGTACAGTTGTGGAAATGTTCCCTGTTATTTAAGCCAGTCCACCATTCGGCAAGGTCGTAACAGTAAGCCGACTATTTAAGAATGAATGGTGTTCGACGTGTGTGGTTGGTGGAGACAACTCTCTGCATTGTTTTTGTTTGTTAATTGTTGTTGTTGGTGGTGGTTTCCTTCATTGTTATCCTCGTTATTTTCCTTACATGGTTAGATTAGAACAGAATAGCAAGTATTATTGTGTATCAATGTATTTGCTTATATGTGGCCGGTGTAGTATAATCGATCTACCATTTGGTGGGTGGGTGTGCCAGAGAGGAGACTGTACAGCTAGAACTAGCTGTGGTTTAGGCTTTGTCGTCTTTCTAGTCTATATCGAAGGCATCCTAATATCTAAAGCCCCATTTGTGGTCGTAATCAGGATAACTCACTCGCATAATTTACTACGTGCTGCCATATCCACATAAATGCAATATATGCGTATACCTGTGGTTGGACTAACGAGTTGGTTGAGATATAAAGCCATCTCTTGACACGTACATTCCGCGACATGCCATCCTGCCGAGGCCAGCGTCATCAGCATCTGTCACTCTACCGTATCCTCAGATTGCCAGACACTCCGCCAGACGACGGTGTTCGAGTGTAATTGACGTCGCATAATTGATCAGGTGCATGACATCTCCATCTCGTTCAAGATGGCGCAAGAACGAGTAGGTGTGGATGCATTATTACGGTCTACGCTACGGCAATACTACACAACCCAGGCTGTAACGACACATAGTGCAGCTGTCATTTGCTTAACACCCATTGTTAAGTTTACATCTCTAACATGCACCCGTAGCTAACTGTACCACGCACTGTAACGTCGATGGCGTCGATGTAAACTGTCTTAGCAGTTTACGTCTTGGCAGTTTATTTCTGCAGCAAGAGCCCACAACAGTTGATCGAAGGTTCACTGCTTGCAATTTGCATGAACGTCCGCAGTTATGTATAACGGTTACTGAACTTACACTCGCATGTTTGAATGTGACTCGGCAGCAAGTAAAAGTGAACAAACAATATCAACATAAGCTTGTTTATATGAAAGAGTAAAGGTCAGACAGGGAGAAGTGTTGTATTTTGTTTGTATGTATACAGTTCCAGTTTAGAATGATGCATAAAGAAACATATTTACTTGAACAAAAAAAGCTGGATTGCACAAGCATTTTTGTTTGGGTCCATACGTGCTTGCAAGCATGTCTACTCAAGAAGTCTTAGAAGTGTTCTTCCAAGTAGGGACAGCCGACGACGTCTCTCTGTCTGTCTCCTTTCCTCCCTCCCCCCACCTCTCTCTCTCTCTCTCTCTCTCTCTCTCTCTCTCTCTCTCTCTCTCTCTCTCTCTCTCTCTCTCTCTCTCTCTCTCTCTCTCTCTCTCTCTCTTTCTCTCTCTCTCTCTCTTTTTCCCTTTCTCTCTCGCTTAATCGCCCTTTCTCCCTCTTCTTCTTCTTCCGTCCCTATATAGTGATCTTCTTCCATAACTCTCTCGCCTCGCACACCTGCAAAGCCATCTGCTTCCAGCCTTACAGTAATTCGATTACCCCGGAAATCAACGATAAGCCTACCTCGCTTCAGAAGAACAATGATTTTTATTTCGAGGCGAAGATGCTCTTGAGAGGTTGGGGTTGAGTAGGTAAATGCTGCATGTCCGACTAGCATTGATGCTTTTCAAATAATTATCCTTTTACAACCTATCAATTATCAAAAGATTATCATCATTAACCTGTCAACCCGCCACTATTCATCATTAATCTTTCAGATGCATCTTCGCCGTAAAAAAACGTTTATTAGTCTAGCCGTTGCTTGCTAAACATCGAGACAGCTTCAAGCCACTTTCCGAGTCCACAGTAATAGCGATATTAACAAGCTGGCATTTTTCATTTCCCATCAGCCACACAGTAGCATACTAAACCCTTGCTCCCTGTCTGTCTCTGTCTATATTTATATGCGTCTGTCTGTTTCTGTCTGTCTATGTCTGTCTGTCTGTCTGTCTGTCTGTCTGTCTGACTGTCTGTCTGTCTGTCTGTCTGATTGTTTGTTTGTCTGTCTGTCTGTGTCTGTCTCTCAGTCTGTCTGTCTCTTTTTCTCATTCTCTCTCTCTCTCTCTCTCTCTCTCTCTCTCTCTCTCTCTCTCTCTCACTCTCCCTGTCTCTATCTATCTGTCTATCTATCTATCTATCTATCTCTCCTCCCTCTCAGTTTACCAGTCTTCCTATATCCCTCCCTCTTTCCTCCCTACCTTCCTCCCTCCTTCCATCCTTTTCTACCTCCCTCCCTCTCTCCCTCTCTCCCTCTCTCCCCTACCTCCCCGCCTCTCTCTCTCTAATGTGCATATGGATGTCTGACATGCATCATACGTGAATTAGACTATCTTGGCACATACAGGAACTGAATACGAACAGCGACTCGCTACGTCTGGAGTGGGACGCGTTTCAAGCAGAGCGGTTCATGGAGAGAGCGAGATATATATGGCCGGTCTGGAGGTTGCACAAATACGCAGGATTTTGTTTTTTTATTTATGGGTCTATTCATTCATTTATCTATGAAAATATCAATTTCAGTCTTTAATTCTCTATCTATTTATCTGTTGATCTGTTTTCTTTTTTTTTTTCTCTCTCTTTCTGTGTCTCACTCTCTCTCTCTCTCTCTCTCTCTCTCTCTCTCTCTCTCTCTCTTCTCTCTCTCTCTCTCTCTCTCTCTCTCTTCTATCTATCTATCTATCTATCTATCTATCTATCTATCTATCTCAATCTCCACCTCTCTTTATATATCTATTTATCTATCTCTATCTTCACCTCTCTTTATATACCTATCTTTCTATCTCTATCTCCACCTCTATCTGTTTATGCTTCTATATATCTATCAACCGATCGATCTATGTAATTTTCAATATATACGTTTTTTTTTAATTCATTTATTCATCTAATTTCTTGTTTTATATAATAGGCCAGTTGAGTAATGCCAAGAGCTCGTAGCAGCAGAGAAAGAAAAGGAATGAGGGTAAGTAAATAAATTCACAGGGCAACAGATATAGTAAAGGTTTAAGTGTAAACGAATACTTTCACAATAAAGATATGTAACTGACACATTATGGTGTAATATCTCTATAAGAAGTACATGAAATTATGAGTAATTCTGACAGACATGACATCGATACACGTCCCTTACATCGAGAAATCATACATTCCTATTCATATTTGTTCTACAAGGTGATTCTATAAAAAAGGGCGAAGAAAAAGAAAGTGAAGAAGAAGAAATGGACTGTGAACCGGTAAACTTGTTAGTGCTTTAAAGACAGGGTAAATATTAAAAGCAACAGTGCGGTGCTTGGAAAGGTAGTGTTAATCTTGAATATACCAGAGTGGTGCTTGGATGGACAGGGTAAATCTTGAAGGTAGTAGGATTATGCTTAGAACGGCAGGAGGTATTTGGAACGGCAGGGCGAACCTTAAAGAAAGAAGGGTGCTGCTTGGAACGACATAGTAAATCTGAGAGGCAGTAGGCCGGCAGGGTGGAAAGGTTGAGGCTGAATGCATCAGGGTGGCATTTTGAAAGCAGGGGGAAGGGAACAGACAACTGGGAGAGTAGACTCAGGGCTTGGCATGGTCGAGGCATTTCGGAGCAAGGACTGGCTCGGGCACTCTGGTTCATGCCATTCCCCGCCCTGGGATCGCCGTTCACCAACATCTGTCGGGGTAAGGCAGTGCCATCCCCCCGGGTCTCGCGTGGGTCACGTCGCCGCTGTTAAAGTGCGAGATAATGAGCCTTACGGATGGCAAGGTTTGATAACAGCTTGCTGCG
>NC_051391.1:45269581-45274581 GCF_015228065.2 Penaeus monodon
GTGCGTGGGGAAATTTAACAAAACCCATGCTTTCCCCCCAACATATTACCACACACAACCAAAAAAACACACACACACACACACACACAACAAAACACAAAAACACAAAAACACACACACACAAACACACACACAAAAAACACACACACAAACACACACACACACACACACACAACCCCAACCACAAAACCCCACACAAAACACACACACACACAAGCACGCACGCACGGCCAAACGGGTGTCCCCGCCCCAAATCAGCATTTGGCCCGACCCACAAATTTGGGAGTGATGACGAGGGTTTTAGGCGAGGAAAGGGAGGTGCTGGCAAAAGGTGCTGTGACGTCAGACCTGTCCAGTTTTTTGGGGTTTGAAAAAATCTAAAAACTCAAACGGCGTGGGCGTATATCTTTGTTTCTATTATTTTTTTTATATATGTACGTATATATATGTAAATATATATAATATATTATATATAATATATATAATTTTATAAAATAATATATTTTATATAATATATATTATATATATATATATATGCATATATATTCAAAACCCCCTTTTTGACACATATGTGTGTGTTTTAAGTTTTGTGTGGTGTGTGTTGTGGTGTGTGGTGTGGTGTGTGTGTGTGTGTGTTTGTGTGTTTTGTGTTGTGTGTGTGTGGGGGTGGTGTGTTTTGTGTGTGGTGTGTGTGTGTGTGTGTGGGGTGTGGTGGGGTGTTTGTGTGTGTGTCTGTGTGTTGTGGATGTTTGTATGTGTGTGTGTGTGTGTGTATATAAAATATAATATATATATATTATATATAAAATATATATATAATATGGGGTGTGTGTGTTGTGTATGTGTTTTGTGTGTGTGTGTGTGTGTGTATACACATGTATAAAATAATTTGGGGCGTCATTTAAAATTAAACCCCCGGGCCCCCTTCCCATGGGGCGTACAGGTAAAGAAAAGATGTG
Organism: Penaeus monodon; assembly: GCF_015228065.2. Taxonomy (NCBI): domain Eukaryota; kingdom Metazoa; phylum Arthropoda; class Malacostraca; order Decapoda; family Penaeidae; genus Penaeus; species Penaeus monodon. The sequence continues at coordinate 45,270,541 of NC_051391.1, forward strand.
CAGTTGCTATTTGTCTTTCTCTAAAAAATAATCCTACCCAAAAAGTGCCCCCAGTTTTTCAAATGGGTTTTTTACATTGTGGACCTTTTTCCCCTTGTTTGGAGTTTTAGGGGTTTTGTTTGAGGGTATGAAATTACTTCAGAAATGAGTGTCTCATTATCTTGGAAACGTTTGCCCTTCAAAAATGACTTAATGGATTGAAAGAGACGAAAGTCAGATGGGGCAAGGTTAGGAGAACAAGGAGGAAAGAAGGGGAAAGGGTTGTAGCCACAGGACTGCGCTTCCATCTGGACAATCTGAGAGTTGTGAACAGGGCTTTATCTTGCAGGAGGACATCTTTGGTCAACATTCCGTGACTCTTGTTTTGATAGCCTCCCGCAATTTCTGTAGCAGTAAGTAGTAGTAAGCTCCTGTAATTGTAGTACCCTTTACCACGAAATCTATCATCAGTCCTCCATGCTAGTCCCAAAAGACTGTGAGCATGTCCTTGCCTGCCAAGAGTGTGACACATGCCTGTTTGGGAGTGATGAGTCAAAGTGCTTCCATTGTTTTGACCTGGGCCTTAGTTTCTGGATCACAGTGATGGTCTCAAGTTTCATCATGCATATTGACTGTCAAAAAAGTCCTTCTGGTTTTCTTAGCACATGGCTAAAAGTGCCTCGGAACAATGAACTGGTTCCTGCTTCTGGAGAGGTGTGAGTGGCCTGGAAATCCATCAAGCAAAATAATTTTTGCATATGCATGAATTAATAATTTTGTCCACAGACTCAACACTAATCATTGACATCTTGGGCTAGCTGACGAACAGTAATACGGTGATCTTGTTGGATGATGTCCTCATCAATAGCAGACTGGAGTCACCCTAGGATAGGAGCCGTTTCCACAGGTCTCCGACCAAAAGCCTGATCACTGCTCCATGGTCACACCTTACTGCACCTTCAACACTGTAACAGAAAATGTGCTATGAGTAAGGGCTGGCAATGAATACATGACCTATAGAGATTTGTATCATTATGCAGGTGAAATTTCAGCCTCCTAGGATAAGCGGAAGTGGGTCAGGGGAAATCTTTAATGAGCGCCCCTCGTGTGTGTGTGTGTGTGTGTGTGTGTGTGTGTGTGTGTGTGTGTGTGTGTGTGTGTGTGTGTGTGTGTGTGTGTGTGTGTGGTGTGTGTGTGTGTGTGTGTGTGTGTGTGTGTGTGTGACAGCTTAGAGTCCTTAATCCTTCTGCTTTGTTGAATATCCTGTCAGAAATGAACAACGCTTGAACAGCATGGTTTCGCTTCCATGCGTCTTAATTTTTTCCCGATATCGCTCTTCGCATTCCGTTCTGAAAAGCTAACCGTGAAATGTAAAATGGTTGCATACCGATATTGCGTCACCACATGGGAACCTAAAAAATGATGCAAGTAATTTTCTTTATATACTGGTATTTCGATGAATTGACGAAGCCTTTTCTTATTAATAGTTCATCATTTGATGAAATGCTGTAATGAAATTCTTTTTCAAAGCATGTCTTTGTGGTATATTACATTTTCGGAAGAAAAATGGTGCAGGTATTCACCTCTTCTCATCGTTCATTTTTTGTATGTTCACAGATTTTTTTAAAATGCTATATCAGTCTTGCTAGAAGTATTCACTGGGGGGAAATGTGAATACGTAACCAGTTTAAACTTTAAAATGTTGGTAAATATAGTAGTCTTTATTGGCGAACGTAAAGCTTTAGGGAACGTTGCAAGCGAACCTCGCTCCGTTGCAGAATTTTCAAGACAAAAACATTCTCCTTTTTTTCTTATTGAAGGTTCATGTGTAGCTAATATCGACCTCCACGACCTCCACGATTTATTACTTGTCGTGGGTATAGGGAAGTTGGAAAGAATACCAACAGCAGGATCTCATTTCAACTTTGAACAAGTTTGAATTCGAGTTTTTGTCTTTAGGGTATGGAGTAACAGATGACTTCGCCCCCCCCTTCCCCCTCCCAAAATATTCCAGAATCCTTCGATCCGAATGTCTTGTCAACAGCGCCCTCCCATCCGCCTCTCGTTTTTGACAGAAAGATTCATCCTCACACATCTGAACAGTTCAGAAAGCAGGAGGAATATCTCTCAGTGGACAGATGAATGGAAATGAACGTCGGCGGCAGCCCTGAATATAAAATACGAGAAATCATCACAAGAAAAATCGGCTCGTTCTTCCGGAAGCCGAGCTCAGCAGGTGCATCGGTAAAGCCTTGGAAGTGGAACGCCGACGTCTGTTCCTTTGCCTTCCTTTATTTTCTGTCATGATCAACGATCAGTTGGTGATAAACGGAACTTAAGTTTGTCGCAATGGTGTCATTAAATCAAAGGCAATATAAAGACCAGAAAGTTTCTTTACGACGATCCTGAATGCTATTTCCTCGACATTACCTGATCATAACTTCGCGAGGATTATTCTGTTATATGAGACTGCGACTGTTATAACGACAAAGGGAACTAAATCTTCGATCTTCGCGATTCCGAGCAACGATCCCATATTTCAATCGCGATAACAAGGGTTCATCTATTATCTCACCCATTATCTCATCTGCATAATGCGATTCCAGTAGCAACAAGATATCCATCACGACACGGTGATAGGACAAGACCCACGGACAGCCGCCACCATAGTAACTTTATCATTATCATTAGCCTCCTTGATGAGAAGTGATGGACCGACGACACAAATTATCGCCTCCTAGAATAGCGGGTAAGTGGGGTGTGAGTGGGAGGGAGGAGAGGATGATGAGAGTGCGCGTGGGACGAGTGGTGACGGCGGGAGCGAGTGAAGAGAGGTTAACGAGGGAGCCGGAATGGAGAGGCGGAGGGGGAGAGGGAAGTGGGAAGAACGGAAGGAGAGGAATGAATGGAGGATCTGGAGGAGGAAGAGAGGTAAAGGAATCACAGAGTTTCTAAGGAACACAAGTGACAGCCGTAAAGGAGTAGGGGAGAGGGGGGATGTGGGAAGAGGGGCGGGGAAGGAAGAGGGAAGAGGAGATTTGGGGAAAGTGGAAAGCGAAAGAGGGGAAGAGGTTTGCAAAGCTTAAGGAATATCAACCACAACAGTAAAGAGGGAGAGAGGATGGGGGAAGAAGGGGAGAGAGTAGAAGGAAAGAAAGGGAGAGAGAGGAAGGGCAAAGGGATAAAAGGGAAGAGAGTGAGAAAGGATGACGAACTCTAAGAGGCACAAGCGTAGGGAGAGAAACGGGAACCAGATGGAATGATCACTGTTAACAGGTCCATAAAGGAAGACTGTATAAAGAGGCGAACGTAAAGAGTTGCGAGAAGGGAGACGGTAGTGAGGAGATCGACGAAGACTGAAAGGGCTTTAAAAGACGGGGAAGGGGGGCAGGATGAAAAGTTAATCCACCTCTCAGTGCCTTTGCCGACTTAAAGGAGATCCTTGATTGATGATACAATGGTGTTGTGGGCGTTCATCGATCCTTTTGCGAATTATCATTATATCTTTTTACCATCAAATGCCTAATTCATTTCCGGGTTTCAATATGACGTGATTCATTGCAGTCTGCTTACATTTATCCTAACAAGGGCATTAGTAAATAACACGGCCCGAAAATGGTTTTCGAAAAGTCCAGAGCGCTTTGCTTCTTTGAGAAATTTATATTTTTCTCCTTCTTTCGCTATCTCCTTCTTTCTCTTTCTTACTCTCATCCATTTCCTCTCTCTCTCTCTTCTCTCCTCCCCGCTCTCTCTTTCTCTTCTCTCTCTCTCTCTCTCTTCTCTCTCTCTCTCCTCTCTCTCTCTCTCTCTCTCTCTCTTCTCTCTCTCTCTCTCTCTCTCTCTCTCTCTCTCTCTCTCTCTCTCTCTCTCTCGTTCGCCTCTGATCTTAATCATTACCATTTTTTTTTCAATCCTACGAAACTTAAGAACAAATATTCATACCGGACATGGCTCCGTGTATACGAAGCTGTGACGTCGAACAGCTGGCTTGAAAACCAGAATATTTCCCTCCATAACGAATGGAACGGAATACAGTATATCCAAAGAGCGAACAAAAGAAAA
>NC_051391.1:45279581-45282081 GCF_015228065.2 Penaeus monodon
CGGAGACAGCGCTTCTGCCCCTCAGAGGCGCTCTAGCAAACACTTCACAGCTTGTTCACGCAAACAGGCACTCTTAATCAAGTGTGAGACCAACCATGAGTCAATGTTGTGTAAAGACCTGCAGATCACCAGCGTCATCGTGGTGGCGCCCAACCGTTATTCGGCAACATGTGCGTCAACATTTGAGCTAACATTTTCACGTGTTCCTTATATCCCCACTGGACTTAGAGAATTATGTTTAGATTTCATGTGTTTTTCTCAATCTGTCTATTATATGTATAAATATTTCTTTTTAAGTAATTTTTCCATTCAGTCCTTATCATCCCGCCCCTTTCTCTCTCTTTCTGCATGTGTTTGTACGCCGTCCGGGTACGTATGTGCATAAACCAGCACATACACTCTCGAAAAGGAATAAGAAATATCTTTTCTCTTTCTTTTTTTTATTTCATTCCTTCTCATTTCTTCCTTCTGCCTTTCTACAAAACATCTATTTCCCCCATGTCATCACATTCTCTCTCTCTCTTTCTCTCTCTCTCTCTCTCTCTCTCTCTCTCTCTCTCTCTCTCTCTCTTTCTTTCTCCCACCATATCCCTTCCTTTCTCTCTTCCCATGTTCTCCTGTTCTCTTCCTCATCTTCGTGGAAAATACCCAAAATGTTTCAGCATTACCTGCCACCCTGCATATTTTACGAGCCCCGACCTTTCCGAAGGTCGATGTGCTCCCTGTTGATTTTCCCTTCCAGGAACCTAACACGCGCTGGCCGCTCACTGAACTGAACTGTATTGTACATTGTTTTATGGTTGTAATAAGAATAACAACGACAACATACATAACAATAATGATGATGATAATATTTATGATAATTATGATAATAATAATAATAATAATAATAATAATAATAATAATAGTAATAATAATGATAATATTAATAATAAAGATAATGATAATAACAATAAAAAATAATAATTGTAATGATAATGATAACAATAATAATAATGATAATGACAATAACAGCAATAATAATAATAATAATAATAATAATAATAATAATAATAATAATAATAACAATAATAATAAAATCATAATAAAACAATGTCAATACTACCACTAATAATATACTGATGGCAATAGTAATAATAATTAAAACAAAAACAATCATGATGAAAAAATAAAAATGAGAGAAAAAGAGGGAAATTAACAACGAGAACAATATCAGAAATAATAATAATAATAAAAATGATGATAATAATAGTAATGATGGTAATGATGATGACGACGACGATGATGATGATGATACTACTACTATTGCCAATACTACTACTACCACTACTAATAATAATGATAAAATGATAATAATAATAATAATAATAATAATAATAATAATAATAATAATAATAATAATGATAATAATAATAATAATAATAATAATAATAATAATAATAATAATAATAATAATAATAATAATAATAATAGTGATAATGATAATAATAAAAATAATGACCATGATGATGATAACAAAGATTTTTGATAAATAACAATTATCATTTTCATCATTATCATCGTAATTATTACTATCATTATTAATGGTATCCCTATTACCCTCACTATGCTAACCATACTTGTATTTCCTGCGATCTTCATAAGACTTCTCTCATCAATGTTAATTAAACACTGCCATCTAAAAAATTACTCTGATTAAGGAGCTCATTAACGCCCCTTAGAGCAACGAGAACATTAATTATAACTTGGTGGCGTTTTTTCCCTATTCATCTTTACGTCATAACATATTTTCTAACAATTTTGCTAATTTCAGTCCTCCTGAACCCACTTCATCATCTTGCAGAATGACACATGAGTTCAGATCCTAAGTATTTTCGCAATTTAGGATTTCGTTTTTCGTATTTTTGGATTTTATTTCTCTGGTGTTTTTTCCTACAAAAAAAATATATATATATATGTATGTATATATATATATATATATATATATATATATATATATATATATATATATATATATATATATATATATATATATATAGGAAATGCATTGTGTACTAATTTCTCTGCTGTGAAAGGGAATGACGCAGTTAAGGAGTACTTGTGTAGGAAGTGGTCGAGGTAGTTGATTAAAAGAAGAGAGAGAGAGAGAGAGAGAGAGAGAGAGAGAGAGAGAGAGAGAGAGAGAGAGAGAGAGAGAGAGAGAGAGAGAGAGAGAGAGAGAGAGAGAGAGAGGTGTACGTATTCGACAGTCGACAGAACCTAAGCTATTATTTGCGTGAATTAGTCCAGTTTAATTCAGAATATATAATTGGGAAACGTCAATGGCGTATCTTGCATTTTGAATTATATTCCATTCTTGCTTATACCTATCTGCATTTGTCACAACAAATTCTGGCCGTTTATCGTTTTTTATTCACAAGATCATCTGCGTAAGTCAAAAGTATTCCGCTCAGATGTAAATCAGTATATAAACACAACAAAATGATATTAATAATAATAA
>NC_051391.1:45292081-45294581 GCF_015228065.2 Penaeus monodon
TTGTCAACACCAATTAGATACAATAGATAAATCACTTCCTTTGCTTCTGCATCATACACGGAAAATTATCACCCAAACTAACTCACTTGTAACAAACAAACAAACAAAAAACGCATGACCTCCCCCCCCCCCAACCATCAATCATCACCATCACCAGCTTCCCCTTAATATTCCTAAGGCCGTTGTCATGGCAACTGTGACGAGGAAGGCGAGAGAACGCAACACCACGATGCTGGCTTGACTGTTACTGCTCCGTGACGTCGACGCAGCGTGGGGAATTTCAGTATCGGCGAACCAATACTTTCAATTTCCACTTCGCCGTAAAATGAAAAAAAGTAAAGAAAAATAGAAAAAGAAAAGAAAAAGGGTATTCGTTGTAGGTGGGCTTTCAGAGGCCGATAAAAAAGCGGGATCATCAAAAGTGACTGATGTGGATGGGTGGAAAGTTTCGAGTTGGTGAAGGAAATATCCGTTTTTGGTTTTCAGCTGTGAGGTAAACCTTGAACCTCAGCCGGGCAATCCAGGAGGCTTAAAGGACCATCAGAATAATGCCTTTCTTGGCTCGCCTGTGCCATGGATCCGTCGAGTCCGAAATGGAGAAAAATGACTTAAGTAGAGGTGTAACTGTGTGCGTGTGTGTTTTTCGTTTTAAGGCAAAACACACACACACAACACCACACACACACAAACACACCAAAACACACAACCCCACAACCCCCACAAAACCCCAAAAAAAAACCCCCACAAACAAAACCACAAACACCCAACCCAAACACCCAAAAAAACAAACACACACCACAAAAACACAGCACAAAACAAAACACAAAACACACACACAACCAAAAAAAATATTTTTTGTGTGTGTGTGTGTGTGTGTGGTGTGTGTGGTGTGTGTTGTGTGTGTTGTGTTGTGGTGTGTGTGTGTGTGTATATATATTAAAAATATAAATTAAATTTTTTTTTTTTGTTTTTTTTTTTTTGTGTTTTTGGTTTTTTTATATATATATATATATATATATATATATTTTAAAAATATAAAATATATTATATATATTTGTTGGGGGTTTTTTAATATATATATAATATAATATTATATTATATATATATATTAAAAATATATATTTATCATTATATATATTATATAAAATTTTTATATATTATATATATAATATATATATATATATTTCTATATATATTTATATTATTTAATATATATATATATTATAATTATATAGATTAATATTATATATATATATATACAATACTTATAATATATATTATCTATATATATTATATATTATCATATATATATATATATTTTTCCTACTAGTTACTCCATGTCTCCATTGATATACTCTCTATATACATATATACTGTAAACATTATTATTTAGTATCATATATATTAGATATGTTTATATATATATATATATATTATATATTATATATATATATTTCACTCATTAATCATATTACTTTCATATATACTAGAATTATCATATATATTATTATATCTATATCATAATCAATATCTCATATTGTGTCCTTGTGGTGGGTGTGTGTGTGTGTTGTGGTGTGTGTGTGTGTGTGTCTTATATTATATATCCATATCATTCATACTATTATTCATTTAATTATATATGATTATATAGGCATATATATATGTTGATGTTTGTGTGTGGGTGTATAAATAAATATATAAAATATAGTTTTTATTGCATTCAATAATAAATATATATACTTTTTTAAATTCATATTAGATATATATCTTATATATTTCATTTAGTAATATATATACTTACATCATTAATTAATAGATAATTATATGATTATATATATCCATATAACATTATAATATAGTGTATATTATTTTCATACTCAAATCATACACACTATAATAATCAAAATATATATATATATATAATATAATCTAATATCAATATCACATATACTTACATGCATAATACTACACACTCATCCAGATATATATATATTATTTATAGTATATATATATATAATATATTAGTTATATTGTATATTATATATTTGATATATATAGCATTTATATTATATATATTATATATATATATATATATATATATATATATAATATATATATATATATATAATAATATATATATGTATGTGTGTGTGTGTGTGTGTGTGTGTGTGTGTGTGTGTGTTGTGTGTGTGTGTGTGTGTGTGTGTGTGTGGTTTGTGTGTGTTGTTTGTGTGTGTGTGTGTGTGTGTGTGTGTGTGTGTGTGTGTGTGTGTGTGTGTGTGTGTGTGTGTGTGTGTGTGTGTGTGTGTGTCGGTTGAATATGTATATTTCCTTACTGACAGACACACTTTATAATGTATTTATCTAGCGTGGGAGTCAGCATGTGCCAAGTGCATTTACTCATTAACGAAACATATCCTGCTGGCGCTACCCTGAGAGGCGCTAGGCCTACGAGCGCCATGACCTCCATAGGCACTATTACTCTCGCGTCAGATACGCC
>NC_051391.1:45304581-45314581 GCF_015228065.2 Penaeus monodon
CTTGACCCGTACAATCACTCGAGTCAACGGTCCTGGGCTCGGCCGCTAGCTCCCTCCCGGGGGCCACCCGTCCAGGGTCCCCTGCCATTCCGGGCCTAACACGCTTTCTTACTTTGGCACCTCCGGCCATTCAACCGTCACTCTACGCTGCGCTACCAGACCTTCTCACCCAATAAAGACTGCAGAGCAGACCGTGCGTGTAGTCAACACGACCCTTCTCTTCTCTCCTCTGCGTCTCTCTTCTCTCCGTCCTCTCTCTCTTCTCACTCGTCTCTCTTCTCTCTCTCGTCTCTCTCGGTCTATCTCTCTCTCTCTCTCTCTCTTTCTCTCCTTGTCTTTCTCTCTCTCTCTCTCCTTTCTCTCTCTCTCTTTCCTTTCTCCCTCCTCTCTCTCCTCTCGTCTCTCTCTCTCCTCTCTCTCTCACTCTCTCTCTCCCTCTCTCCTTCTCCCCTCTCTCCCTCTCTGTCCTTCTCTCTCTCTCTCTCTCTTTCTCTTCTCTCTCTCTCTTCTCTCTTCCCTTTCTCTCTCTCTCTCTCTCTCCCTCCTTCTCTCCTCTCTCCTCTCTTTCTCTCTCCCTCTCCCTTCTCTCTCTCTCTCTCTCTCTCCTCGTCTCTCTCTTCTCTCTCTTCCGTCCTCGACATCTCCTCTCCTCTCCATCTCTCTCCGCTCTTCTCTCTCCTCTCTCTCTCTCCTCTTTCTTTCTTTTTTCTCTTTTTTTCTCCATCCGTGTCTTTCTCTTTCGCCCGTCTCTTTTTCTTTTTCACTCTCCCTTCTTCTCTCTCTCTCCCTTCTCTCTCTCCTCTCTCGAACAGTCGCTCCTCATCCTCTTCCACTCTCTCTCTCTCTCTCTCTCTTCGTCTTCTCATTCTCTCTCTCATCTCTCCTCTCTCTCTCTTTCCTCTTCATCTCCTTGTCAGGAGAGGGAGAGAAGAGGGAGGAGAGCGAGGAGAGAGAGAGAGAGAGAAAGAAGAGAGAAGAAGAGAAAAAGAGAGAATAAGAGATAAGAAGAGAGAGAGGAGAGAGAGAGAGAGAAGAGAGAGGAGAAGAAGAGAGAGAAAAAGAGAGAGCGAGAGAGAAGAGAGGGAGGGAGGAGGAAGAGAGAGAAGAAGAGAGAGAGAGAGAAGAGAATAGAGAAAGAGGAAAGAGAGAGAGAGAGAGAGGGAGAGAGAGAGAGAAAGAATCCTCCTCTCCTCTCGCTCTCTCTCTCATCTATAACGGTATAGAAAACCCATTACATTGGCTTGTTGCAGGGGTATGAGAATAGATATTCGGCTTAACTCTTTATTTCTGAGAGTTGACACCACGAAGTATAAGACACGACAGTTAGTTATACGGTTAATTAGGGCCGCGCGGAGGTCCACGTCAGCTGCCCGGAGAGAGGGCGAGCTGAACTTAGTGCGAGTGGTAGCTTAGCACGCACTCTCGTCAAACGAGGTTCAGATTAATGTGACCTCCTCCCTCGCTGAGTCGGTGGTTCTTTATTTGGGACATTTGGATCCACGTGGAAAATACCACGTGGTCCACTGGTAACAGAAATAGATTTCCCACATCTTATACTCCTCTCTCGCTCTCTCTCTCTCTCTCTCTCGTCTCCTCTCTCTCGTCTCTCTCTCTCATCGTCTCTCGCTCTCTCTCTCTCTCAAAAAATACCAATCTCATAAGCTCTCTCTCTCTCGTTCGTGCTTCTCATCTCTCAACAAAATCGTCTCTCTCTCATCTCTCTCTCTCTCTCTCATCTCTCTCCTCCCCCGGATCTCTCTCTTCTCCTCCTTCTCTCTCTCTCCTCCTCTCGTCTAGCTCATCTCTCCAATCTCTGTCTCACATCTGTCCTTCCTCTGTCTATGATCTCTCTCTGTCTCTCCTCTCTCTCTCTCTCTCTCTCTCTTTCTCTCCTCTCATTTATATCTCTCTCTTTCTCTTTCTCTCTCTTTCTTCTCTCTGTCTCTGTTCTCTCTCTCTTTCTCTCTCTCTCTCTCGCATCTCATTTCCTCTCTCTCTCTCTCCTCTCAGCCTCTCTCTCCCTCTCTTTCTCTCTCTCTCTCTCTTTTCTTCTCAATCTCTCTCTCTTCTCTCTCTCTCTCTCGTCCTCTCTCTCTTCTCTTTCTCTCCTTGTCTTTCTCTTTCTCTCTCTCTTTCTCTCTCTCTCCCTTTCTCTCTCTCTCTCCCTTTCTCAATCCCTCTCTCTCTCTCTCTCTCTCTCTTTCTCTCTTTGCGTTCTCTTTCGCTCTCTCTCTCTCTCTCTTCTCTCTCTCCTCCCTGTTCTCTCTTTCTCTCTCTCACCCTTTCTCTATTTCGTTCTCTCTTTCTCTCTCTCTCTCTCTCTCTCTCACTTTCCTCCTCTCTCGTCCTTTTCGCCCCTCCTCACTCTCGTCTCTCTTCTCATCTCAATCGTCTCTCTCTCTCCGCTCTCTCTCTCTCCTCTCTCTCTCTCTCTCTCTCGCTCCCTCCTGTCGTCCTTTCTCTCCTCTCTCTCTCTCCTCTCTCCCTCTCTCCTTCTCCTCTCCTCTCCCTCGCTCCTTCTCTCTCTCGCTCTTGCTCTCTCTCTCGTCTCCTCTCCTCTCTCTCGTCTCTCTCTCATCCTCTCTCTCTCTTCTCTCTCTCTCTTCCTTTCTCTCATCTCCTCTCTCTCTCTCTCTCTCTCTCCTCTCTCTCTCTCTCTCTCTCTCTCTCCTCCCTCTCTCCTTTCTCTCCTCTCTCTTCTCTCTCTCTCTCCTCTCTCTCTCTCTCCTTCACTCTCGTCTCTCTCCTCCTTCTCTCTCGCTCTCTCTCTCTCTCTCTCTCTCCCTCTCTCCTCGTCTCTCTTCTCTCTCTCTCTCTTCCTTCTCTCTCTCTCTCTCGCTCATCTCTCTAGAGTCCCCTCTCCTCTCCTCTCTCTCTCTCAATCTCTCTCCTCTTTCGCTCTTCTCTTTCTCTCTCTCCTCGCCTCCTCGCTCCTCTCTCTCCTCTCTTTCTCTCCCTCTCTTACCTCTCTCCCTCTCTTTCTCCCTCTCTCTCCCTCTCATCAGAGTGTCTCCTCTCCTCCTCTCTTCGGCAGAGTGCGTGATCACATGTCTCCTCCTCTTTCTCTCCCGTCTCTCCCGTCATCTTTCTCTCTCTCTCTCTCTTTCTCTCCTTGTCTTTCTCTTTCTCTCTCTCTTTCTCTCTCTCCCCTTTCTCTCTCTCCCTTTCTCTCTCTCTCTCCCTTTCTCAATCTCTCTCTCTTTCCTCTCCTTGTCTTTCTCTTTCTCATCACTCCTCTCCTCTCCTCTCTCTCATCTCTCGTCTCCATCGGCATCATCTTTTTCTATCTCTCTCTCTCATCCCCCCCCCCCCCCCCCTTTCTCTCTCTCTCTCTCTCTCTTTCTCTCCTTGTCTTTCTCTTTCCCTCTCTCCTCTCTCTCTCTCTCTCTCCCTCTCATGCTCTTCTCTCCTGTCTTCCTCATTCTCTCTCGTCTTCTCCTCTCTTTCCTCTCTCTCTCTCGCGCATCCCCATCTCATCTCTGTCTCTCCTCTCTCTCTCGTCTCCTCTCTCTCCCTCTCGCTCTCTTCTTTCTCTCCTTGTTGTCCTTTCCCTCTCTCTCCGTCCTCTCTCTCTCCTCATCTCTCTCTCTCTCTCTCCTCTCTGGCGCTCAGTCCCCTCTCGCTCTCGGGCGCTCTCTCTGTCGTCTCTCTCTCGTTCTCTCGTCTCTCTCCTCCTTCTCTCGTCTCTTCTTATCTCTCTCGCGTCTCATCCTCTGAGTGGTCAGAATCCTTCAATATCATGCCCTCCAGTTGGCAGGGGTGACCAATTAGGCCGGCGTGCCCATGGCATCGCCGCCGTACTGACCTAAAACCACGCCCACATTTCTCATGACCTTTGCCTCATTACCTTGACCCGTACAATCACTCGAGTCCCGGTCCTGCTCGGACGCTGCCTCCTCCCGGGGGCCACCCGCCAGGGCCCCTGCCATTCCGGGCCTAACCGCTTCTACTGCACCAGCCGGGGCAATTTTTCCAACCATCCTCTACGCTGCGCTACCAAGAACCTTTTTCCCAAAATAAAGAACTGGCACGCGAGAGACCCGTCATGTAAGTCCCCAAAACCCTGACTCTCTACTCTCTCTCTCTCTCCTCTCTGTCCTCTCCCTCGTCTCATCTACTCTCATCACTCAGTCTCCGATTCCCTCATCGAATCATCGTCTCTCTCTCTCTCTCTCTCTCTCTTTCTCTCTCTTTCTCAGTCTCCTCCTCATTGTTTGTCTCTCTCTCTTTCTCTCTCTCTGCTTCTCTCTCTCCCTTTCTCACTCTCTCGTTCTCTCTCTCTCTCGTCTTCGTCCTCTCTTCTCTCTCTCTCTCTCTCCCTCCTCTCCTTCTCCCTCTCTCTCCCTCCTCCTTCTCTCTCTCTCTCCGTCCTCTCCCCCTCTCTCTCTCTCTCCTCTCCCCTCTCTCTCCATCCCTCATCTTCGTCTCCTCAATCTCTATCTCTCTCTCATCTCCCTCTCTCTCTTTCGTCCCTCCTGTCTTTCTCTCTTTCCTTCTCTCTCTCGCGTCTCTCTCTCAATCTCTCTCTCGTCATTCGCTCTCGTCTCTCTCTTAGTCGTCTCTCCTCTCTCTCTCTCCTCTCTCTTCTCTCTTCCTCTCTCTCTCTCTCTCTCATCTCTCTCTCTGAGTGGTCAGAATCCTTCAATATCATGTCCTCCAGTTGGCAGGGGTGACCAATTAGGCCGGCGTGCCCATGGCATCGCCGCCGTACTGACCTAAAAACCACGCCACATTTCTCCATGACCTTTGCCCTCATTAACCTTGACCCGTACAATCATCGAGTACCTGTCCTGCCGTACGGCTGCTTGCCTCCTCCCGGGGGCCACCCTCCAGGCCCCCTGCATTCAGGGCCTAACCGCTTCTACTGCACCAACCGGCATTTCCACACCTCCTCTACTCTGCGCTTAACACAAAACTTTTCCTCCCAAATAAAAAGACTAGCTCAAGCAAGACCGTGGCATGTAAGTCACGACAACCCTGACCTCTCTCTCTCTCTCTCTCCTCTCTCTCTCTCTCCTCTCTCTCATCGTCGTCTCTCTCCTCTCTCTCTCATCACTATTCCTCCTAGTCTCCTCCTCTTCTCCCTCCCCCTGCCTTCATTACTCTCTCTCTCGCTCTCCCTCTCATCCGCTCCTCTCTCCGCTCTCCATGCTCTCTCTCTCTTTCTCTCTCTTTCTCAGTCTCCTCCTCATTGTTTGTTTGTCTCTCTCTCTCTCCCATCTTCTCTCTCAAGCCTCGTCTCTCTCTCTCCCCCACCCCCCCCCCCCCCCCCCTCCCAATCGATCTCTATCCGTGTCTCTCCGGATCTCGGTCTCTCTCTCGTCTCTCTCTCGTCTCTCTTCTTCTCTCACCTTCCTCTCTCTACGTCTCTTCTCTCTCTCTCTCTCTCCTCTCCTCTATCTCTCTTTCCTTTCCCCCTCCCTTCCTCTCTCCTTTCTCTCTCTCTTCTCTGTCATCCCTCTCGTCCTCTCCCCTCTCCTCTCTCCTCGTCTCATTCTCTCGTCTCACTCCTGGTCTCTCTCTCTCTCCTCGTCTCTCTCTGCAATCCTATCTCTCTCTCTCTCTCTCTCTTCCCCCCCCCCCCCCCCCTCTCCTCTCTCTCTCTCCTCCTCTCTCCTCTCTCCTCTCTCTCCACTCTCTGCATCTCTCTCTCTTCCATCTCCTCCCCGTCTCTCTCTCTCCTCTTCCGTCCATCATCGTCTCTCGCGGGCCCCTTCACTCTTCCTCCTCTCTCCTCCTCTCTCTTTCGCTCTCTCTACTCTTTCTCCCCACCCTCACACCGCTCTCCTCTACTCTCTCTCTCTCCTCAATCTCCTCCCTCTCTCTCTCTCTCTCCATCTTTTCTACCTCTCTCTCTTTCTCCCACCACCAAACCTCTCTCTCTCGTCTCTCGTTTCATGTCCTCTCTCTCTCTCTCGGTCTCCTCTCTCTCTCTCTCAGTGCCCTCTCTTCTCTCTTTCTCTCTCTTTTCTCTTTCCTCTTCTCCCCCCCCCCCTCTCTCTCTCTCCACTCTCTCTCCCGTCTCTTCTCTCGTCTCTCGTCTCTCTCTCTCTTCCTCTCTCCTCAGTCTCCGGCTCTCTCTCTCCACTATCTCCACTCCTCCTCTCTCTCTCTCTCTCTCTTAGATTTCTAGACGCAGATTTATCTACATATTGTATATTCCTTTTACCTTGTTTTTGCATGTGTGTGTGTTATATATGCTCCTTCTATCTTATTATCAGAAAAAAGTACTCTCGTAACCTGAATGTAAAGGCGGTATTAGTAACTTAGAATAGCCAGAGGGAGAATACGAAATAACGGAAAGTAGTATTATGGAAACTACAGTACATTTATTTTTTGTGGATAAGAAGCTTGTCATCTTTTTTTTATCTTCTTATGTGAATCGTTGCTGTTTTTGATGATTGTGATATGAATAGTGGTGATGGTAATGCTAAAGCAATCATTGTTATTGTAGTTGCTTCTGTTATAATAGCTATTTAGAATACTTATGATCATAAGCACCATTATCATCACTATCACTGCTGTCATCTTCGACTTCAATATACATTTCAGCATTTTAAGCATATAACCAGGCGATGATATAAAGAAATGATAATGAAAAGGCGGTGTAATCGACGGAATTTGACATTTCGAAGAGAAAGTGATCATTCAGCTAAACAAAACAGGGAAAACGGGAAACAAAAAGAATGAGTCATTAATATATATCTGTCTAACTATCTCTCTCTTTCTCTCCTTGTCTTTCTCTTTCTCTTTCTCTTTCTCTCTGTCTCCCTTTCTCTCTCTCTTCGTCTCTTCCCGACCGTCTCCCGGGTTCCTTGTGTGGGTTTGATCTCAGCTCTCTCCTCTCCTCATCTCTCATCTCTTCTCGTAATCTCATCCTCTCGCGTTCTCTCTCCTCTCTCTCCCCGTCTCGTCTACTCTCTCTCTTCTCTCTCCTCTCTCCTCTGCTTTCTCTCCCTCTCTTCCCTCTGTCTCCTCTCTCTCTTTCCCTCTCACTCTTTCTCACTCATCTCTCTCTCTTTCTCGCCTCTCTTTCTCTCTCTCCTCGTCTCCTCCTCTCTCTTTTCCTCTCTCTCTCTCTCTCGCCATCCCTCCGTCCTCTCACCTCTCGCTTCCTCGATCTCTTCATCTTTCTCTCTCCTCTCTCTCTCTCTAACTCTTCTCGTCTTCTTCTCGATCCTCTCGTTCTCTTCTCTCATCTTTCTCGCTCTCCTCTGCCTCCTCGCTTCTCTCTCTCCCCGTCTCTCTTCTCTCGTCCTCATCTCGGTCATCTACCGTCCTCGATCCTCCTCTCTCTCTCTCTCTCTCTCTCTCGTCTCTCTCTCTCTCCTTATCTCTTGTCCTTCTCTTCTTATTTCCTTCTCTCCTCCCTCCTCTCATCCTCTCCTCTCTCATCTCTTTCGCTCTCTCTCTTTCCTTCGCATCGCTCTTCTCTCTCTCATCTCTCCTCCTCGCTCTCTCTCTCTTCGTCTCTCTCGGAGGCTCTCGTCTCCTCCTTCCTCCTCTCCCCCTCTCTCTCTCGATCCTCCTCCCTCCTCTCCGCACCTTCGCTCTCTCTCTACTCTCTCTCTCCAAATCCTCCTCCCCTCTCCTCCGCTCTCTCTCCTCTCCCTCTCTCATCTTTCTCTCTCCTCTCCCTCTCTCATCTTCCTCTCTCCTCCCCTCTCTCTCTGTCCCTCTCTCGCCCATCTCCTCTCCTCATCTCTCATTTCTCTATCTCTTCCTCTCTCTCTCTCTCCTCTCGCACACAACTCTCCCTCTCTCTCTCACCTCTCTCTCTCTCTCTCCTCTCATCTCGCCTCACTCTCATCTTCTCCTCGTCTCTCCTCTCCATCTCTCTCATCTCCTCTCCGGTTCTCGCTCCCTCTCTCCTCTCTCTCTCCTCTCTCATCCCTCTCCTCTCTCTCTCTCTATCTCTCATCTCGCTCTCTCTCTCTCGATCATCTCTCTCTCTTCTTCTCTCTCCTCTTTCTCTCTCCTCTCTTTTCTCCCTCTCTCCTCCTCTCTTACTATCTCTCTCTCTCTCTCTCTCCTCTCTCTCTTTCCCTCTATTCTCTCTCTCTCTTTCCCCTCTCATCCTCTCTCTCCTCTCTCTCTCCCTCTCCTTCGTCCTCTCTCTCTCTCGGTTTCCTCCTCGTCTCTCTCTCCTCCGATCCCTCTCTCCTCTCTCTCTCCTCGTCCCTCGCTCAATCTCTCCTCTCTCTTTCTATCCCTCTCTCTTCGTTCGTCCTCTCTCTCTTCTCTCTCTCCTCTCGGTCTCTCTCTTCGCGAATTCTCCTCCTCTCATGTCTGGTCCTCTCCTATCCTCGCTCTCCTCTCTTTTCTCTCTCTCTTTGTCTCTCTCCTCTCTCTCTATTTTCTTCTCCATCTCTCTCTTCCCTCTCTCCCCCTCTCTCTCTCTATCTATTATCTAATCTATCTTTTCCCTTTTCTTTCTCTCTCTCTCCTCTCTCGTCTCTCTCTCTCCTCCCTTCATCTCTCTTCGTCTTCTCTCTAATCTCGGCTCGTAAAAAATGTCTTCTCACGGATGAGTCTTCTCTCTCTCTCTCTGCTCTCTATCTATCGATCTATCTATCTATCTATCTCTTTTCCTTTTCTCTCTCTCTCTCTCTCTCTCCTCTCTCTCCCCTCACTCCTCTCTTCTCTTCCTCCCCTCGTCTCTCCTCTCCTCCTCTCTCATCGTCTCTCATCTCTCCCTTCTCTCCCTTCCTCTCTCACTCCTTTCTCCTCCGTCTCTCTGTCTCTCTGTCTAGCTCTCTATCTGTCTGTCTGTCTGTCCATCCATTTATCTATCTATGTGCGTGCGGATGAGTGTGAGGTGTGTGTGTGTCTGTGTGTGTGTGTCTGTGTGTGTCTGTGTGTATCTGTGTGTGTATGTGTGTGTATGTGTGTATTATGCATGTATGTATATATGTGGTGTGTGTGTTATGTATGCATGTACGTGTATGTGTGTGAATTACGTATGTATTTATGTATGTGTGTCTGTATGAAGGACTGAAAGATAATACATACACAGAATATATATATATATATATAAGCCCTTATTGAAATCCTCATGAAAATGGAAACTCGAACGCAAACCCGCGCTGCAACATTTTATTTTGCCCGAAGGATATGGACACGAATAAATAAACCGGTGAGGCCGTGACATGTGCGCGGGGCCGCCGAGGCATGTTGTGTGAGTTTTAATGTAATTGATATTTGATTAAAAGCTTGCATCCGGTTATCCGGCTGTTGGTGCGTTGAACCATATACAAATGTTATCCTGTGCGAAGTGTTCTGATATTCGAGTACGGCATTCGAGATTAGGTGAGAATAATTTAAAAATAATAATAATAATGATAATAAGAATTAAAAATCCCCATATACCATTCTCGTCTGCTTATGATGGGAAAATGGATGATGTATTAGGTTATGTATGTACACACACACACACACACACACTCACATACACACACACACACACACACACACACACACACACACACACACACACACACACACACACACACACACACACACACACACACACACACACATGCACTTGGGCATACGCGTGTGTGTGTGTGTGTATGTGTGACTTGTGTGTCTACGTCTGTGTGTGTTTCTAAAGGGATTGGGATATAAAGCCGGAAAAAAACAGACAGGCGGATGAAACTGAATGTGAATTTTTTGTCGACTAATTCCTAGATTGATATAAAATATATTGATAGTAACATATATAAATGACGTACCAGTATAAAAGTAGTTTCGTAAACACCTGCAAAAAATGCTCGAATACAGAGTCTACGTGCAACTGTCTACATACGGGCACCCCACCGACCGCCAAAACCCTATTTACGTAGATACAAAATAGATACAACAAAAAAACAAAAAAAAACAGTTAAATATAAAACATTTTCTGCATACAACCATCATAGAATACAGTGTACTCCAGCTCTCATGTAATGCCCGTGCCTCGCAATGGATGTACTGCTAGGTATACAAAAGGCACAGAGTT
>NC_051391.1:45327081-45332081 GCF_015228065.2 Penaeus monodon
TTACGAGAACACTACGGAAAATAAAATTGATCGCATATTCGGCCGTACATTAGGCTCTATCTTTCCTGCTGGATCGTGACGCAGTTATTGATTTTCGGGCGTCACGTGTTCCTCTGGAGTCCCAGTCACGTGACGTAATGTATGTTTCACCACCTGGCATGTAGGGGGCCCGGCACTATGAAACCGACGACTGCGAAGCCGGTTCATGCACTCGTCAACACTGGGTACATAAGGTAAGATCACCGAGTTAGAAATATTGTATAACACACCTTTGTTCTGTGAAATGTTGACCTGGCAGAGTGAAATAATATATATACATATAAATACTTCTCGTGGGTGAAATTATTCGGAGGTCGATTTTTTTTATACGCATAAATATTTTTACTGGAACAGACTGACAAACAGAGATAAAGCATTTCCATTAAATGTGGTTTAATTGATCCAGTAGCATTACTCACAGGACAATGGTTATTTTAGGAATAGAAACAAAGCTGCACATTTTCAACGTGTTTTATTCACTCTAAACGCTCGCAATCATGTCTAAGTCTGAATGGGCCAATTTAAACACATTCAGTGAGATACAGCTGCGAAAGAAAAACAAATCTCTCATTTCAATCAACTACATATTGTTTTTAAACTTCATTTGCAAGTCTGTGAACCTCAATTGGAACCATATGAAATCCAGGAATTCGTGCGTCGCAACGCCCGCCCTCTCCCTCCGCCCCTCGCAGTGTCGGCCTGTCGCTTCCGGGCACGCACGCACGGCCCCCTCACTCGGCATCTCCTATGACTCATCCTGGGGAAACCCTCTCTTCAAGGGCGTGGGCAGTTGAGGGACGCTTATAAAGTTGCGTTGTCCAAGGGCCAGTTGACAGTACACACTACTGTGAGCTACTACAAATATAGTGCGCTCTTTGGAGTTGAAGCTGGAATTACTGCTGGTAAATATCTTTCTAATAAAATGTAACACTGCAGCACGTGACTTGCTTGAAATGGCGAAGAGGTCAAACATTAACTCAGGCCGTGGATATTGTACCCTTGTTTATTTCCGAGGCAGGAAACACGCGTAATATCAACGGCAATGCATTTACCACCAAACAACATATATTGCGATCAAGCTGGCTGATCTGCACGAACACGGAACGCAAACCAAGCAGCGGATCAATCAGCGCGCGGTGTAATGTGTGCCTTTGCTGATCACAGGCCGAGGGAAATAGTGTATACACACAAGAGATAAGAGAAGGAGAGCGAGAGAGAGAGAGAGAGAGAGAGAGAGTAGAAGATGACGAGAAAAAAAGCCGTCCCAACACGCAATATATTAGAAATAATAGCGATAAAACCAATAATAACAGACATATATATACAAAAAACAGCATGCATGATAGAAGATCGAAATCGGACATCACACGGCGGCTAAAAACATGACCTGACAAGATAAGGCTTTGAAGGATGTGTCCAGATGAATGGTTTGCATTGAGCGGAAGGATAAAGGAGTCACCGCATGACCTCTCCGAACAGAGCCCACGCACGCAGGGACCTTGTCGCCGGGTCTTCGTGCTCAGAGCTAAACGGTTTCTGGGAAGTCGAGACAGCGAGCGACGGAGTGTCTGGAATTCGCCTGCTGAGGGACATCGACCCCGCGGCGGCCGATTTCGCACGCCAGCGGAAAGGGAAGAAGATTTAAAACGAAAGAAAAAACATGGTGCCGGGTGGAACGAATTCTTAGAGCTGTGTTGAAGGTCTCGAAACGCGTTCAACGTCAGTAAGGTGCTTAGTATTTTTCTGTATATTTTTAGGGGATCAGCGAGTAACGAATAAACAAGAAGAAAAAAAATATTTTAGGATACACGCACACGCAGGTACGGATACGGATATGCACAAGCAAATACACACACACACACACACATACACAACACGCGCATATATATATATATATATATATATATATATATATATATATATATATATATATATATATATATATATATATATATATAGATATATATATATATATATATATAATATATATATATATAATATTATATATATATATATATATATATATATATATATATATATAGTAATATATTATACATATATATATATAATATATATATATATATAATATATAATATATAAATACACACACACACACACACTCACACACACACACACACACACCACACACACACACACACACACACACACACACACACATACACACACACACACACACACACACACACACACACACTCACACACACACACACACACACACACACACCACACACACACACACACACACCACACACACACACACACACACAACATTAAATATATAAAATATATATATATATATAATATATATATATATTATATATATATATATATATATATATATATATATATATATATATATATATATATATATATATATATATATATTATATATATATATATATATATATATATATATATATTATATATATATAATATATATATATATATATATATATATATATATATATATATATATATATGTATATAAGAGTGTGTGTGTGTACTGGTACAGACCCCGTGTCTGTCTTTGTTCTCATATCTATGTGCCAGCCTGCCTGAGTATCCTAAAATAAGATAAAAAAGGAGAACATACACGAGAGAGCACGAGAGTATCATCATCCTGTGGGATTTTTGCTTTTAATCCGATTAAAGTGTTGACAAAAAGGGTCGTTGATAGTGCGTAGAAAGTGACCATATAACACCAAAGGCATTACAGACACGAAGCGTTGGGTGAATATTCTACGCGTGGATGAAAACATTTCCATATATATTCGTAAACTGTAATAGACTTGAGAAGAGAGAGAGAGAGAGAGAGAGAGAGAGAGAGAGAGAGAGAGAGAGAGAGAGAGAGAGAGAGAGAGACTGAAACAGAGACGGAGAGAGAGAGAGAGAGACAGAGACAGAGACAGATTGAGACAAAGAGAGAATAGAGAGAGAGAAAAGCAGATGAAAAACAATGCAACGGGAAAGAGAAAAACGTCGGGTCGTTTATTACACAACACACCCATCTGTCAAGCTTCGACCGTGAGTGTCATACTGTCTGGTCTGAACGATCCATTTGTTAATTATAATATGCCAAGGTTTTGAAACACGTGCAATATTTCATCAGGGAACGGCATTAATTAATTTTGCTCCGCACGCATATGTTGTTGCTATAAGTAAACAGGTAAGCTAATGCATAGACAAATAATAGATATATTTGTTAGAAAATGAATGTTCTAAAACGTACAGCAGTTATGTATTTTCACGAATTTTTGCCCCCTGGAACTTTAAGCTGGTGTAGTGTTTTCATGGCAATGCAAAAATTTTCGCGTCAAGAGATTTTGGCAAAATGTCAAGTGAATCTTTTTTTTTACTGGCACTCAGGTTTTGCATCAGGGAAAAATACTATCCCGTTTTCATGTTTATATATATTTTTTTCATATTTACATAAAAAAACTGTGGTCCTGCAAAGATCCAACGCGAGCAGATGGAGACAAAGAAGGGGTCGGAGGGAGAGACTCTATGCGAGGAATAAAGTGCAATGAGCTCAGTGAGATACTAGACAGAGAGAAAGAGAGAGAGAGAGAGAGACGGGGGAGGGGAAGACGTGTATTCATATTTTCTCTCTTTCATCCGTGGCGAGTGTCTTGTACAGCCTCATAAAATGTGCATTTAACTGAAACCAGCAAGACGTAGGTGCCAAAATTTCCGGAATTCTAGGCATATATTGGAGAGATAGCGATGTGAACTATACATCTATCTTCTATTGTAGATCATAGAAAAAAAACTTTAATCACCTCGTTAGGAGCACAGTTGTCGCGCAAAAGGAAGACTGCTTCATCACGCGCCACTACAACCAAAAGCTCCCCTGGGTGACCGCTGCGGAGAAACTTTAGAAAGGGAGAAAGGCCTTTCCGGATGAAGATGACAACGGCCTTTCGATCTAGAGAATTTAATGTGTCCAGACTATGTGAGGCAGCCGTCTTGTTTCCTTCTGCTGATGAAATATTCATGCGAGGGGCCTAAAAGGGCTCTGTAAGGGGATTTGTCTTCATCCTTCCTAAGAATGTAGATGAGATTAAAGTCCGCCATTCCTAGCATCTCTCACACCATTTCCTATTTAGACATTTTCTTTTGACAAAGTTCGGCGAGAGTTATCGCATTAGCATATCGTTATCTTATTACCCACACTCCTCTGCGAAGTGTGGTTGGCGTCTCCGGCTGGAGGATCGGAGATTTCATTAGGCATCTGGGCGGCGACCTAATGGGAGTAAAGTCTTTAGTATCACATTGCCAACCGACATGTGGCTTTGACTCTCCCGGTCCCTGTCGCGGTGCACTCCCAGGCTCGTTTCAATTCATCCACCGGAAAGAAAAAAAGGTTGGGTGCCTTTAAAAAATGTATTGATACATTCTGTGCGCTAATAATGTTTGTTGCGGGAGTGGAAAGTTAGAGCAACAAACATGAAACGGAAAATCCCGTTTTTTGTTTTGCATTGGCAGGCTTTTAATGAAAATTGAATGGACGATTCCGTAGAGTATTCGCGGGCTTCGGCAGGAGAGGCAGCCAATGAGCACTGCATCATTTTCGAATGTTTCACTGTCGGCGTAAAACATTTCCCTTGGTACTTCTGTTTAACTGACCTGAAATGAAAATAATACGAGCTTTCTGTGGCGATAATTTTTTAATCAAATCTACACACACGCACACACACTCACCACACACACACACACACACACACACACACACACACACACACACACACACACACACACACACACACACACACACACACACACACACACACACATATATATATATATATATATATATATATATATATATATATATATATATATATATTATATATATACGTATATATATATATATATATATATATATATATATATATATATATATATATATATATATATATATATATATATATATATATATA
>NC_051391.1:45337081-45349581 GCF_015228065.2 Penaeus monodon
AGAGACAGAGGAGCAGAGAGAGAGAGAGAGGCAGAGAGGGAGAGAGGAGGACAGAGAGAGAGAGAGAGAGAGAGAGAGAGAGAGAGAGAGAGAGAGAGAGGGAGGGAGGGAGAGAGAGAAATAGACGCAGAGAGACAGAGAAACAGAGGCAGAGACAGAGACAGACAGAGACAAACATACAGTAAAAAAAGAAAAGAGAGGAGGGAGGAAAGAAGATGCACACACAAAAAATCAAAAGTTCATGCAACGCAATCATAGAAAAAAATTATAATAAAACAGTATAACGGCGAATTCCAAGACAGGCGGAATCACCAGTGCCTGCACAATAACCGTAGGAGGCACAGGAATATTCAGAAAGTGTATTTGGAGATAGTATTACATCGCCCTCCCTCCCCCAGCGCCCTGCCGTGACACTCAACAATTTAGCTTTTGTGAAGTGGCTAGTCCGGAGCGAGGTGTCGGATAACAAGCGAAATAGCAGTAAAGGGGGATGCAAGAGTGGGATTCTGAGGGAAATTTCGTAGATCGTTATAGTATGGGTAATCTCGAGTTACAAGCTGTTCAGAATCTTGTAAGAGAAAATACATAACATTGTAGAAGGTAAATACCGTGAAGGTAAATTTAGCGAGTTTGAAATCATTAGAGCTAAAGTTAAAAGGCGGTAGATTTTGGATACGATGAAACAAGGAAGAGAGAAAGGAACAGAATTCTAAGTACAGACTGATGCCGTAAAGAAATGGAAATATCTCAGATATATATAAACAACGGTCATGCATCTGGGATTTTTTTCTTTCTTTAAGTCAAAGGATCTCTTACATTTAAGTAAGATTAAGATGATGTTGGATGGAGATACGAATCTATAAAATACATATAAATATAACATCCTGTTCTTAGTAGAGAGTGTTAGAGAGGAATTAGTGACGGGAATGAAATTAACCTCGGGGTTGCTTCAGAAAGAGAGAGAGAGAGAGAGAGAGAGAGAGAGGAGAGAGAGAGAGAGAGAGAGAGAGAGAGAGAGAGAGAGAGAGAGAGAGAGAGAGAGAGAGAGAATCAGACAGACAGACAGACAGACAGACAGACAACACAGATAAACAGACAGACAGACAGACAGATAGATAGACAGACAGACAGAGTGACAGAAAAACATAAAACAAAGACATATAGAAAAATGAGAGAGGACTGAGAGAGAGAGAGAGAGAGAGAGAGAGAGAGAGAGAGAGACAGACAGACAGACAGACAGACAGACAGACAGACAGACAGACAGACAGACAGACAGACAGACAGACAGACAGACAGACGGACAGACAGAGTCAGACAGACAGACAGACACAGATTAGAGAGAGAGGGGGGAGGGCAGCAGACAGAAAACAGACAGATAGACAGACAGAGACATACAGAGCGACAGAGACAGGGGCAGCGACAGACAAACCTACAGACAGACATATACAGACAGGCCGAAGTCAGACAGAGACCCGAGAACAGCTGAAAGAAGGCACCATAAAAGTAACCCGTTAAAAAGAAGAGAGAGGGAATAGGCGAAACACACGAGAACAAGAGGAAGAGCGCTAATGGAAGAGGTAAGGGGAGGAAAGAGGTATTAGGGAAGACTATCATCGGGTAAAGGTTAGGGGAGCGAATAGATGTTAAGGTAGAAGGGAGACGGTGATAAAAAGGGATGGAGGGAGAGATGCTGCGAGGTTAGAGCAAAAGCGACGCAAGACGGGATCACAGTAACAAAGGGGATACGCGTCTAAAGGTTCTCAGACCAACTGCCCGAAAATCCATTTATCAAAGGTTTTATTAGTTTAATCTCTAATCTATAACATGAAGACGAAAGCATTATAATCAAAAGACAGTACATGAACGTCACCATAACGATAGCTTTGTTATAGATAAAAGTTTAAAAACAAAACGTGTAATGAACGCGTTTTCGGGCACTTGGTCTGTGAACACCTTTTGGACGAGCGTGTCTTCCATTCATGTCTGTTGTATGAGTCGCTTGGATGAATGGACAAAGAAAAGAGGGAAAAATCGTTTTATTGTTTCTATTACATGGTTGTTTATTGCCAGGAACACAGGTGGGGATATTTTGAAGAAGCAGATGTTATTATGAAGAATTATGAAGAGGGGTGAAGAGTGGACGTTGTTATGAGGGGATGCAAGTGAAGTGAGGGGAAAGACAGAGTATCGTGAGGGGAGTGACATGAGTGATGCGAGGAGAGACACATGTGACGAGACAAGGGGAAGAACTATGTGGTCGACGTTAGGTGAATAGGTGGCGTCACGGATGAGATATCGCTACGGATAAAGACACCACAAGGATTTTTAATAACACTGGTAGTAAATAACAAATTTATATATATATATATATAAATATATATATATATATATATATATATATATATATATATATATATATATATATATATATATATATATATATATATATATATATATATATATATATATCATATATATCTTGTGTGTGTGGTGGTGTGTGGTGTGGGTGTGTGGTGTGTGTGTGTATACTACACTAATCACATACTAAACCACATAATATCATCAATACATAATATAACTAATATCACTATAAACACACACACACACACACACACACACACACACACACACACACACACACACACACACACACACACACACACACACACACACACACACACACACACACCACTGCAATACGGGAACGAATTACGAAACCACCGAAAAAAGCTGAGAAACAAGAGGTTCTTACAGTCAAAAATAAGTTAGATGAAAGCCAAATATTCATGAATTCCGCCGAAGGAAATTAAAATTCCATCCGCCCTGCAGTGTTCGTGATCAAAAGAAATGAAAAAAAAAGTATGAAAAACGAAATCTCGCGGTCTTTTACTCTTTTATTTTCAATACTTTAATTAGATTTTCAGGTTCTGGAACATCTGCGCATTGCGTATGTCACATGTAAACAAAAAGGAAAATATCGCATGATGAAGGTAATGAAATACTTGCAAAGCATTTCAATGTGCAGCCCTAAGTATAAATACTTCAGCTAAGTTAGCAATTCATTTGGCATGTAATTAATTCAGTTAAATTATAGTGTAAATAGCATTACAAGATTAACTCCACTCGGTTTCAAGTCGTCCGTCGTGCTTGGGGTGCTCCGTGTTTTCAAGTTAGGAGCCATTTTCTGTTTATACGTCCCGGTGGAAATGAACAAAGTTGGCGAACAAGGAAACAAAAAGTGGACAATTAGGAGGGGGAAATTCCGGTAATCCTGAAGGGAAAATTGCCCGACGAAGTTAGTTAACAACGGTATTACGAAGAAGCAAACAGAACAGGGATGACGAGGGAAGATCCATGCAGAGGGAAGGATCAGCGAACACGAGAGAGAAATCCAAAGAGGGGATGAGTGTGTGTGTGTGTGTGTGTGTGTGTGTGTGTGTGTGTGTGTGTGTGTGTGTGTGTGTGTGTGTTGTGTGTGTGTGCGTGTGCGTAATGCGTGTGTGTGTGGTGTGTGTGTGTGTGTGTGTTGTGTGTGTTGCGTGTGCGTGTGCGTGTGTGCGTGTGCGTGTGTGTTTTGTTGTGTGTGCGTGTGTGTGTGTGTGTGTTGAATGTGTATAATATATATTATATATATATATAATATAATTTAAAAATATAATGATATATAAAGTAATATACATAGAATTAAATTATATATACCATATTTATATATTATATAACATATATGTGTGTATATGCATATATATAATATGATATATATAATATATATATATAATATATATAATATATATATATATCATATATATATATAATACACACACACACACACACACACACACACACACACGTGTGTGTGGTGTATGTGTGTATGTGTGTGTGTGTGTGTATGTGTCTGCATGTCAGTCAGACTATCTGTACCTGTATGTCTGTATGTGTGCATACGTGTATACTTCTGCCCATCTGTAAGAAGTGATCGAAGACGGGGGATAAGGCAATATGGTGATATGAAGACGCGGCACACCATTAGGGAGGATACGAGAGAGATATTAAAAGGAAGGGAAGGGAGACGAAGTGAGGGGGAAGACCTCTAAGAAAGATTAAGGTAAGCGCTTTCGGCCGAGGGGCTGCGCGGGAAGAGAGGTGAAAATCGGAAACAGAACTTGGATCGGGAACGGCGGTGGGAATGGTAGGAATAAAGGGAGGGAGGGAGAGTAAGAGGCGAAGGATAGAACGAAGTTACAATGGAAGGATGAGGGGAGGAGAGGGGAAGCGACAGTGAGAATCAAGAGAAGGAAAGAAATTCAAGAAAAAGGGGGAAGGAAAGTAAAAGTAAAAAGGGGGAGAGCGAAGTCAGAGATATTAAAAGTCTCGGGAAAAGAAAGTTGAAGTCAAGATGAGAAACGAGTAGAAATCAAGAAGGAAAAAAAGGGGGGAAGAATAGTAAACTCAAGAACAACAAAAGACCATAATGTCAAGAAGGCCAAAAAAAGGGAATAGATAGGGAAAGTTAAGTCGAAAAAAGGCCATGAAGTCAAAAAGAGAACAGACCACGAAGTCAAAAAACGGAATAGGCCACAAAATCAAAAAGGAAACAGACCGTGTACTCAAAAAGGGAAAAGCCAAGTAAAAGTCAACGAGCAAATAAACGAACGCGACGGAAGTAAACGAACGAAATGGACGGTGGGTCGAGGTAATCGTATACTTCTGTAGAGCAGTTCTCAGAATTTCAATCGTAGTGGTATCGACGCTACAAAACTGTGTGGAATTTACTGAAACGTGTTCCTTTGAAGCGAAGGTAAGTCTTAGTTCTGAAGAAAATGTTCCAGCAACATGGTATCGCGAAATTACCGTGAGGAAGTTATTTATTTTTTTTTTATCTATTATTATTATTATTATTATCATTATCATTATTATTATTATTATTATTATTATTATTATCATATATTATATTATTATTATTATTATATTATTATTATTATTATTATATTATTATTATTATTATTATTATTATTATTATGTATTATTAATTATTATTATTATTTATTTATTTATTATATTTTTTTCTTTTGCCTAACTGTAATATTGCACTTAAATCGAAATTCTGCAAAAAGGTTATATCATATTAGAAACTCACGCCGGCAAAAAAAAGAGAGAAAAAAAGATCCATAGGCCTATCACAATTCAATATATTCGCTAATCAATCTTGGCTCCAGTTGAAAAAAACGACATAAACCGCATCACCGTAATGGCAGATTTCTGTCACTGTCAGCCACAGACCCTCCTCTGCTCGTCCCTCCCACAACTTTCTACTTTTTTATCTCAAATGGATGTTTTTTTACACAGTACTAGCGCTCTTAACCTAGCTCTATGTTACTAAAACCTACCTAGCCTAAACTAAACTAATATACGCTGAACAGCTAACGTAATGCCTGCAATAACCGTAACATAACTCAACCCAACTTGACCTAAACAATAACCCCAACCTAGCTTCAACTAACCTAATCTAACCTGCCTAGCATAACCTAACCCTAATCATATCGAACCTTTTAAACCTAAGCTAACCCTAACCAAACTTTCTTACGTCCTTCTTCATTCATTCATTCATTCTCTCTCTCTCTCTCTCTCTCTCTCTCTCTCTCTCTCTCTCTCTCCTCTCTCTCTCTCTCTCTCTCTCTCTTCTCTCTTCTCTCTCTTCTCTCTTCTCTTCTCTCCTCTCTCTCTCTCTCTCTCTCTCTCTCTCTCTCTCTCTCTCTCTCTCTCTCTCTCTCTCTCTCTCTCTCTCCCTAACCTAAACTAGCCTAACCCTAACATAATATAACCCACGGCTAGGAAACTGCCTTGACAAATACTCGAACTACGCGCCCCCTACGACCATCACGTCGCCATCTCCGCGGGACGAAGGGAAAAAAAAACGAATGAAAAATGTCGGAAAGGGGATGTATAGAAATGCTGAGATTGATTGATGGAGGAAAAAAATCGGTTTCCTTGGTATAATCGAGGGGAAGAAAAAAAAAATATAGGAGATAAGTAAGGAGGATTGTATTTAGATTAGTTTTATCGGAAAATCGACGTGAAGGTAACTCTACCGATGCGGTTTCGAAATCCTTGCCTAAACATAACCAGAGAATCTAATACCATTTTATTAATTAAATGGAGGAGCCAGTAACATTAAATTAAAATTAAAACCACTTGAATAACCTGTGCGCAATTTCGCTTTTGTTATTGTTTTTTTTTTTTCTTTCTTTATATCTCTGTTTTTCGGTAATTTGTAACGCAATGGCGTAAACTTGGTCTGCAGGCTTTCCATTATCCTGCAGATGAATGAATTTCCATATATTTCTGCCCCTCTGCGTTTGTCATTTGTTTCAAAATTGGTGAAGCTAACATAATTTTGGAATATTTTCCGGATGAACATCAAGTTCTCTATTCAATTTTCTTTGGGGATAAATGCACATCCCTTTAACACAAAAGAATAATTTAATGTTTTTTTCCAGCATATAACATGTCTGGGGCATTTAAATTTTTCGTCGGCCATTTTCCTGTTGTTTTGTGTGCGCGTCCATACGTGTGTGTGTGTGTGTGTGCACCCATATACACGTACACACACACACACACACACACACACACACACACACACACACACACACACACACACACACACACACACACACTATATATACAACATATATATAATATATATATATATATATATAAATATATACTATATATATATATATTATAATATATATATATATATATATATATATATATATATATATATATATAATATATATATTTATTTATTTATTTTTTTTTTTTTTTTTTTTTTTTTTTTTATAGATAGAAAGAAAGACAAATAGATAGATGTAGATATAGATATTGATATGTGTGCATGTATGTATATTTATGTGTTTGCATGTGTGTTTGGTTATGTGTGTATAATTCCATTCTCCTACGTTTCCGTTTCGAGCACCAACAATAATGTAAATACTATGTCTCCACACATACAAACACAACACGTAAACAAAACTCACAATAAGAAACCTCTCGGCGGAATATCATATAAGCCGAGGAAGCCACACCGTGTGTTTAGGCCTAGTTTTAATAAACTTGGTATATGAGATATGTTGGAGTCGATGTTGCTCCAGTATAAACAGCCCCAGGCACGCTCTCCCGCCCCCTCCCTTTGCCCTGCCCCCGCCTCCGATTCCACATTTGCATATTGCCTTCTTATCACGTTATTCCAGATCGATGGCATGAGTTTTACTACATCACGAAGGTCGATAGTATGTAAAATTAGCCGTTATGGTGTGAAATTGGCCGTTGAAAGGGTTACTCACCAGCCGTTATAGAGAGTTCTTTGTTTTTTTTTATTCCAAAGTTCAATCTGTGTTCTCCAAGACCCTTTATTTAGACTTAATGAGGTCCTCTCTTCACGATGTTGGAGCACCCGAATAAAGACCCCATAGATACATATATTCGAAATGTTTACCTACTTCGGAATTTTGTTCAGTACCGTCACATTCTGTTCACGAGTGAGTGCAGTCGTTATTTCCTTTATCTTGTCTTAACTTTATTGTACCTAGCTATCCTGGTTTCCTCGATAATCCTCTTCCTCTCCCTCCCTTCTCTCTCTTCTACGTCTCCTCACATTCCTTCATCCAGAGGTCTCTCACCCCTCTCTCTCTCTTTCTCTTTGCTTTTTTCCTCTCCTCTCCTCGTACAACATCGGCTTCCCTTCCATATTCATTAGCTTCATCGTTCTTACTCTTTCCCGCTTGCACGATAAACTCTGAACTGCTCAGTCGACTCTCATCCGTGCTCTCTTTTCTCTTTATTTTTCTTTTTTCCACGTGGTACCTACATCTGCTATCTTAGTCCTCTTTCTCTCTAATTCTCTGCTTCTCTCAGTCCCTGCCTCTTCTTTTCAACCTCTCCTAGCCATTCTCTCACTCACCTTATCTCGTTTCTCTTCACTCATCTCCTACTCTACTACTCTCTCTCTCTCTCTATCATTCTCTTCATCTCTATCTCTTCTCATTCATGTACGTCTCTCACCAATATTCCCTGCATCAGTGAAGTCTCCCCTCCAACCACTCTCACGTACTCTCATCTCTACTTTCCTTTTTCCTTACCTTATCTACCTCGTTTGACAACATCACTTCCCCTTCACATATATCATATAGCTTTCATCAGTAATATTAAGCTCATTTCCCGCTTGCACAAAATAGAAAACACTGAACATCTCAGTCGAGACTCCCACAACACATCTCATAATTCTCATTTATATTCGTATTTTCCACGGGTACCAACAGTCTACTATAGTACCTTTAGCGACCAAACATTGCTACCTGCAGCAGCCTAACAAAAACATACGTATAATTGCACCTCCTCACAAACAGACATCTCGACCACCGATATTTCTAACACACATACACATACAACAATAACATATATAATCATCATATATATATATCAATACAAATAATATATACATCAATACATATACACAATACTACAACTAACAAACATCAACATAATAAATCACACACAAAACATACTACTATCACACACAACACAAACACACACACACACACACACCACAATACACACACAAACACACATACATACACCACAACACACACACACACACACACACCACACACACACACACACACACACACACACACACACACACACACACACACACCACACACACACACACACACACACACACACACACACACACACACACACACACACACACACACACACACACACACACACACACACACACAAACACGTACATATATATATACTGTATTGTGTATGTTCGTGTACAAGCATCACATCAAAGATGTGTTTGCCATTTGAGCGAGTCAGGTTAGCAACGCGATAAATTCGTGGTAGGGAGAAGTATTATTTCGTTTTCCACATATCATTACGGCTTAAAATGAAAACGTAGTTATGAATAAACATATAATTTCACACCAAAGGAAGCTTATATTAACATAAATTATTAGATTTAAAATTCACCACCCTTCTACATTCCACTAGTCACCGCCTTTTATAGATGCGGTAAATGCATTTGCCTGGTCATTTAACATATTCCGGTTAGCATTATTTTGAAGTTCTGTGTTCTAGCAACTGAGGCATTCTCTTTCATTTCTATGCATTTATCTAGAAACATTTTTTTTCTCTCTCTCTCTTCTCTTTCCTTTCTTCAAAAGATAGACAAGTCTCTGCAAAAGAAGATGGCGGCGTCGAGCCAAAATAAAAAGTAGTTAGAAAATGTCTTCCCAAGAACTTCCTGCTCTCACTTATTTCCCGTCTCTTGCAGCAGGAATTTAAATTTACTAATATCAAGAACATTTATTTTCCTCTTTTTTTTTTTTTTTTTTGCTTTTGTTGTTTTTACTCTTTCCGACCCCACTTCAACGCCCCTTCTAGACCGAAAACAACGAGAGCGTTATCACGACCATGATTAAGAAAAAAATGAATAGAAAGAATGAAGACACGAACAAAAATATGAAGTGACGAACAAATAATGAATAATCCAGAATGCAGAGGACTGAAACACGTAAAAATATATCGCTTGGAAAAAGAAAGAAAAAGTTCTGAACACGCACGGTGAAATCGCCAGCTGTAGAAACTTTAGAAAGTCGGGAAAAATAACATTCGTGATAACGTGTCGTCACTCGCCTGCGTTGGCCGGTAGGTGCATTACTCAAGCCTGGGTCTTGTCGAAAGGAATTTTAGCATATCGGCCCTTCTCTTTTAGTTCTGTATGATGACACAAGAGCATAAATGAAATCAAAATTATAGATTTTAGGCTGTGATATCCTTTTGTACATACTGTTTGTTTCAATTGTTGTTGAGAGTAATTTATTTTTCATTATTATTACTAACATTATTATCATTATCATTATTATTATTATTACTAGCGGGACCCGTGGAAACTCAACGGAAAAAAAAAGTTTTCCTCTTTCACTCTCCTCCATCTACCTTTCGCCTCTCTTCTCCTTCTTCCTTACCCTCTCTTTCTACCCATCCTTTTCTCGCTCTGCCATCACCTCACTCCCAGATCTTCCTGAAACCCACTCCTTCCCTCCCACTATAAGTCCTACATCTTCCCCCTCCTACTTCGCTCCTCGTCCTCCTAAACCTCACTCCCACCGCCTCCTGTTTCACTCATCCTACAAGTAAATTGTTGTCGCAGTTTCCAGAGACTGTCGCTAGCCCTTCTTTTCGGGCGGATTCGCAGTCAGCACTTTCCTTAGTCGTCTTTGTCATAAATGCATGGATGAGCTTGGAAAATGGCCCTTTTTTTGCCAAATAGTCGAGATTTTACGCGGGAGGTGCCGTCACAGAACCAGATGCTGATAGATGAATAAAAAATGAAAGAGGTGGGTGTAAAAGTAAAGAATATTGACCTTTGAGAAATAGAGCAGAAATGTAACGTTACAGTAAGATACACAAAAAAACATAGACACTGCGAATATGATCTGTATTAATGTTTCGATCAAGAACATTTTATCCAGCATCTAGAAAAACTCTTCTGACAACTCATACTGTATTGAAGCTGAAAATGAAGTCAGCTTATCACTACAAGATAGTCAAGAGTATCAATAACTATGGGAAAGACTTAATCATAAGTACCAATGAAAGACCCAAAACGTGTTAACACTAATGCTATAATGTTAACACATTAACACTAATACTATAGGTTCCTCAGAATAACATTGAAAATCGTTGTTGAAGATTACTCAGCATAGATAGAGCTGCATACAGTAAACTTATTAATATAATTGACTTTTTTATGAAATACTGCAAAAACTAAATAGGACTGGATTTCCTGGATATTGCGGATACGTCAGAACTATCTCCATCCCCATAATAATTATCATTATAAAACATTATAATATTAAATAATATTTAAATATTTTAGGTAACTCTAACCTTAGACGGGTAATATGAAATAGTAAGAGATAAACAAACTTTCATAACGAAGAGAGGCTTCGCCTAAGATCAAGCAGATGACGAAACAATCAAATATCTGGAAAATTTAAAGGACATACCATTAGATAAAGCAAATTGTATAAGCGTAAGAAAATAGACCTCGGGCCTCAGAGGTAACACACATCAAAATAAGCACAGGAGATAATGAAATAACAAAAATATAGGAAAAGGCATATTGTTAGAAAACACGTTAGTGGTAATAAATGTGATATAAAGGTAACAGTTATTACTATTCCCAGTGCGCCTTAGACAGTGAAATCTATCTGGTAATTTATTTTTTAAACACATTTTTCTCCTGCCAATGTGTACATTATTTGGGAAAGAGGAAAATGGTTAAATGGAAAATAAGTGTCGGTGTTCATTGCAGAGAAATACAAGATCGCAGAGATGTCTGAAATCGATAATAGGTGGAGGTCTTTCAAGACAGAGAGAGAGAGAGAGAGGGAGAGGGAGGGAGGGAGGGAGAGAGGGAGAAGGAGAGGGACGGAGAGAGAGAGAGAGAGAGAGAGAGAAGAGAGAGAAGAAGACGAAAGAGAGAGAGGGGAGAGAGAGAGAGAGAGAGAGAGAGAGAGAAGAGAGAGAGAGAGAGAGAGAGAAGAGGAGAGAGAGAGGAGAGAGAGAGAGAGAGAAGAGAAGAAGAGAGAGAGAAGGGAGAGAGAGAGAGAGAGAGAGAGAGAGAGAGAGAGAGAGAGAGAGAGAGAGAGAGAGAGACGAGGGAGTGGTGAGTGGTGTGGTGGTGGTGTGGGTGGTGGTGTGGTGTGATGTGGTGTGTGGTGTGATGTGGTGTGGTGTGGGAATGTATGTAATATATATAGATATATATATAAATATTATATATTATATATAATATATAATGATATAAAAGAAACGTGAAAACAAAATGATAACTAAACTTAACTCGAGATTGAGTTACTGTTGAGACTTTTGGTGACAGTGCTATTAGTCAGTGTTCTGTAGCTGAGGGTACATTTCGTGGTGAGAAACTGCTATTTTCCTAGCTAAGAACAATACACACACAACACAAACACAACAAACACACACACAAACACACACACAAACCAACACAACTACATATATAATTATATTATATATATATATATATAGTAATATATATAATTATATATATATAATATATACATTATGATAAATACTTTACTATAAAACACACACACACACACAACACACACACACACACACACACACAATATATAATATATAATATATATATATATATAATATATATATATATATATATATATATATATATATATATATATATATATATCGATGTGATATTGACACGCGCGTTAGGCGCCGCGGTAAAAAACGCCTCGTGTGAACAAGGCCTAACTGCATCCATTGACCTCCTCTCTATGACCAGCTGCGGTTAACTGCCTCGGTTTTCTTAGGACAACTTAAAAAATCTCTTTCCAGAAAAAGAAAAGGACAGGCAGATAATTGTTAAGTGGCAAGATTCACGT
>NC_051391.1:45362081-45369581 GCF_015228065.2 Penaeus monodon
ACAACATGTAGATTTTAAGAATTTTGAGATGTAGTATTCATTAGTCTTGTAGATTTTGAGAATTTTGAGTAATAGTATTCAAGTCATGTAGATTTTCAGAAGACAGGTGATTAATGATAAGCTTTTTGCAAATATTACCAGAGAAATCAAGAAAGACAGGCTGAACTGGAGCAGCAACTGAAAGAAAAAGAAGACTCTAAGACACACCTTGACAATCCTCTGATTGAAAATCTCAATAGGGCAGAAGGTGATGTGATGTGATATCAGCGAGTGGTATTGATGCAGCTTTGTCTGCTCTAAGGTAAGCCTTTGTTTGTTTCTTTGTTTCTTTCCATATCATGTGAAGGAAGAAACATCTGATACTGTCTTAGAAAAGCATATATATATTTTGCCTTTGGGGTTAATAATTCTTAAACTAGTGTAGCCCTATGAAGTGTACCGCTATTGTTTTCTCCTTTTATACTAAAGACATTGATTGATTATGCCCAGGTATTTACATAAGTATATATTTTCTCCTCACTCTCCAGCATATACTCATGGTAGATAAAGGTCTTTTCTGAGCATAACACTATTTACATGTCTATTTCAGTACTGATGACAGTAACACTGACCAACATCCAGAGAAGAGAATGGCAGCAGCATTTAAAGCCTTTGAAGAGAAGAGACTACCACAGATCAAGAAGGAAAATCCAACTTTGCGTATGTCACAGCAGAAGCAGATGTTGCGTAAAGAATGGCTGAAGAGCCCTGAGAATCCTCTGAACCAAAGGAAATGATTAAACCAGTGATATACTAAACGCAATGAATATACCATTGGAGGAAGGATATCTAGGATCTCGATTTATTTTCACGTTTGCAGTTATGTAGATTAAAATGCGGAGATTAAACTCAGATATATATATCTTGGAATTATTTCAGGATTTGTGGAAATGGTTATATGAAGTTGCTATCATGTGTAAAATTTTATGTAAGACTTTAATTATGTTTATTATTTTTCATTATACATAATATTAGATTGATTATTTTATTTATTATTATTAAAAATTATATTATATATGGAACTATTAACACACTTTGGAAGCGTTAAATGATTTATATGTGTAATATTTTTTGTAACTGGAATACATCCACTTTATAGTCTTTTTTTGTATGTATGATCTTTGTGTCTGGGTGCTTGCAGATGTGTGCTTGTTTGTGTGTATGCCTCAAAACAATTTCTAAATGCACAAAATTAGTGCATAAAATTTACAGACCTCAACATCATGACAAAAGTGAAGCTTCTGAGTTCCCCTTTGCAGTTTTTTTTGTTTTTTGTTTTTTTTTTGTTCTTAATATTGTTGACACTCCACATCAGAGGAATAAACCTTTCTATGTTCACAGTGTTTGTTAGTTCTCAGAGGTTGTGAATACATCAGGATATAATTTTTGCAAGGTTTTTCTCAATTGGCACTAAAATTGGTTGAATTGTGGTGATCAGCTCAGTGGTTCACTTGTTCAGAGTAATATTAAAAGGCACAGTGTAGCTGGTTTTCAAGTAAGATAAATTATTTTGTTAACCCATTCCAGGACAGGTAAAAGTTCTGACTAAGTTTGGTAAAGGCAGGGTTGCCTTAATTTGTGCCACTCCATACCAGGGTTATTACCCAGCACACAGCCAAGTTCCTGAGGCTGGTAAACATTATCTGGCATTGGTAAAGTTTTAGCTCTGGTATGATTAAACTTCAACCAGCATTAGTGGATTATGAAATGAAATGAAATAGCAAAAAGGCAGAAAATTCAGTAATGCTTTCCAAGTGTTTTCCATTTGCTAGATAGTAGTTGATATATGGTAGAAACTGTCAGCTGTGTGAGGAGAATTGAGTGGTTTTAATGCTGAGCACCTGTTAGACAAGAATATGATAATGGGAGTAACCATATCAGTACTGCTGTAATGTCCAGAACTTTTAATTTAATAAAAACTAAAATGTCTTAAGACTGACCACACACACACACACACACACACACACACACACACACACACACACACACACACACACACACACACACACACACACACACACACACACACACACACACACACACACACACACACACACACACACACACACACACACACACACACACGAATGATTATCATTTCTTGATAAAGTTTTACATGATCTGCTAGATATTGTTTACTGAGAAATATCTTTCTTTCCTACGGAGGTGAAATTGCATTAACAAACCAAGAAGTTTTTTCCTTACAAATAGTAATGTCTCTCACGTTGGTTATAAAGTCTTCAATATTGTCTTATTATCAAACATAAAATCTCATTATGGTTAGTAAACAATATATTACTTGGGTTGCCATTCTCTCATTTGTTTTCTTTCCTTCAAAAAAGGAATTGCCTTGCCTTTTATATTTTAATTTAACATCCAGATCAATTTTTGAAAGTTAGATTTGGTCCCTTTTGCTTGGTTAAACCATTCTCAACAGGATCTCCTGGCACTATACTGAGCCACATGCTAGATGTGGTGAGGAGTCAGCCACTCAAGGGAAAATTAGAAGCACAGAATATATAAATTAACCCCACTCATTACACTCTTGTCTATGTCATAAACAATTATAAAGCTAATGAAGCAAAAAAAGAGGTTTAAAGCTTACTGTTGAAGGGCTCTTTCATCTCAGTCAGGGCAAAAAAAGTGAACAACTGTATAGCACTTATTAACATAATGAAGCCTCAATCACGCATAACATTATGGTACGTTATCCCAGTGTGAGTGATGGTCTAGCCACATGATAGGATATCATCTGTTGCCAGTTAAAATGTTAAACTTATTTTATTTCTGTAGGAAATGCATAGCTTATAAATTTAGTATAAGAAATGGAAGAAAAGAAAAATTGTCCGGGATATCAGAGTTTGAGGTATACATGTAAAGTGAAATTCAAAGAGGAGCTTAAACAGTTGATTCCATGTGATGTGATACCAGAGGTCAACAATATATTCCTACAGATTTATTACAAGTTTCTTTTACTTCACCTATGACTGATTAATATTTTAAAACTTTTAGTGTTATCAGGGGGGGGGGAATCAAATAATCTTGGGTTGTAATTTAGTCTGCAGTCTTCAGAACCCTGGATAAACTGGAGGAATCAAGTTGGCTTGTATTGTAAGTTTTTTATATGTGGCAAACATGCACTTCAGATTTTGTGATGGCAGTGTAAATGCAACATACCTGAATAACATGGTTCCACTTGAACCTCTTCACTATGAGGCAATAAACAAAAGAAAAAGGAACCTCAAGGGCATTATCAATTATCAAATAGTTACTGTCACCAACATGTCACATGTATTTTTGCAACAACAATAACAACAACAAAAATTGCTTCCTTGGTGGCTCAGGACTTTCGAAGCCATGAATGTGTACAAAAAAATAATACAGAACTGGATACAATTACATAAGTAGATAGGTTTTGTGATTATAATCCAATATATATCAAGTTACTTTGACAAAACATGTGTGGATTTGTAGTGCAAAGATGAAATAAGATTATATGCCTGAAAAATTAATCATCCTTTCCCCTGCTATAATTAGATTATAAAAATGTTCTGTACACAAGAGATTTAAAGTGGCACAAGTTCTACTTTCCAAATATAATGTCAATGAACAAGAGAGCTACAAGAAATGGGTAATAACTAAAACCTGTCCTGAAAAAAAAAATGGGTTTCCATTCATAAAAAAACCTGTATCTGTAGAAGATTTTACTAGTCAAAAGCATACAATTCAATATACATAAAATTTCATTATGTATACATTGAGAATAATCTTATAAAAAAAAAAACCCTTTTCAATTTAATTTCTGCCCATGTCCCATACTCAATCACATTAACAAAAAAATTATTTGCTCCACAATTTTGCATAAAAAAATACATCTGATGATAATTTTTCTGGCCAATGGCTTGTTTCAATTATCTTTAAAATTTGAAAGGTGTAGTTTATTTACCAAGAAAATAAATATCATATAATGTAACAATAACAATATTAAAAATACATTATACATTAATATAATAAAAAAAATACATATTAATAATAATAATAATGATTATGATACTGATCATAATAATAATAATAATAACATTAATAATAAATCAATTAAATTGGTAATGAACCTCTGCTCAAATAAAAACATTCAAATGATATTTTTATCAAGTTGAACCACATTTGCAATCATTACATTATTATTAAACACATGAAATATACATAAAGGTATCTGTAGAAGCTCATAAATACATTCCTATATGTAAACATTTTCATCTAGTCATATACGCTCTTCATTGTTCTGTCATCCTTATAATTGCGACGGATAATCTTCTTCAAATTCCTCTTTTTCCCATACCTGCAAAATAACAATGACAGGAGGTTACTGCTTGTTTTACTTGTCATTATTTTTTTCTTATCATGTCACATTCTTTTCTGCTCTCACAGAACACAATATCTACTGTAACAGAAAATAAAAAGTATTCCCTTAAGGTCTCTGTAAAGCAATGGCTCGTAAACTTTCTATATTCATTACCCCTTCTTTTAAATGTTTAACTTGAAGACTACAACAGGCAAAAAATAAAAAATAAAAATCTATATATACAAATATATGAATATGTATGTATGTATGTATTTATATATATATATATATATATATATAATATATATATATATATATATATATATATATATATATATATATATATATATTATATATGTATGTGTGTGTGTGTGTGTGTGTGTGTGTGTGTG
Source organism: Penaeus monodon (assembly GCF_015228065.2). Lineage (NCBI taxonomy): Eukaryota > Metazoa > Arthropoda > Malacostraca > Decapoda > Penaeidae > Penaeus > Penaeus monodon. Next base: position 45,366,855 of record NC_051391.1, read on the forward strand.
TGTGCGCGTGTGTGTACATGTGTGTCTGTACATGTGTGTGTGCGTGTGTACATGGGTGTGTGTGTGCGTGTGTACATGTGTGTCTGTGCATGTGTACATGTGTGTCTGTGCGTGTGTACATGGGTGTGTGTACTTGTGTACATGGGTGTGTGTATGTGTGTACATGGGTGTGTGTGTGTGTGTGTGTATACATGTGTGTGTGTGTGTACATTGTGTGTGTGTGTGTGTGTGTACATGTGTGTGTGCATGTGTACGTGTGGGAGGGCATGTAAAAGTGTACGTGTACGTGTGTGTGTGTGTTGTCGTGTTGTGTGTGTGTGTGTGTGTGTGTGTGTGTGTTTGGGTGTTTGGGTGTGTTTGTGTTTGCCTGTGCATGTGTGTGTAAAAAATCACAAACATAGGTAATACTTACAGCTTGTCAACACCTGGTGCAATAATATTTCTTCGTTGCAAATGCTTAACGCGTTCATGAAACAGATTCCCAACGGGCCTCACCCTTCGAATACTGCCTGGTAACTTATCTCCATCACAGACTGTGATGTCCTCAGCCATGAACCTGAAGATGAAGCCACTGTCAATTCTCTTCCTTGATTTACATTTCTCCGGTATAACATTCTTAAGAGGCAGGCACATTTAAAAAAAAAAATTGCTACATATGAAGATTATTACATAGGATCTTTAGGTATAAAATTTTACAATCAAGAATTACTGAGCTGACAGCATTATATTTAGAGAAAAGACTGATGGTAAATGAGACTTCATAGATACTTCCCTCAAAATAACAATAAATATATAAATAGAGCAACTCCTACGATAATTTTATATATATATACTTTTTTTTCTTTGTACAACTTTCTAGTACAGTAAATAAACTAACCATAAAAAAATTATACTCACCTTAATGGAGCTAAACGCCGTGTTGCAAATTTCTTTTCGTTTTTAACCAATTTCTTCCGGTCTTGACGTGCTCTATTTCTGAGTGTTCTGTCCCTCAGGGCATCCAGGTACGCAGGAACACTGTAAGAGCATAACTCAGTTCAAAGTGAAAATGCAAGTAAAAGCATGATGTTTACTGCATGCTGCCTAAAGGATAGGAAAGAGAAGGGAAGGGAGGGGAAGGGAGGGGAGGGGAGGGGAGGGGAGGGGAGGGGAGGGAAGGGAAGGGGGAGGGAAGGGAAGGGAAGGGAAGGGAAGGGAAGGGAAGGGAAGGGAAGGGAAGGGAAGGGCAGGGCAGGGCAGGGCAGGGCAGGGCAGGGCAGGGCAGGGCAGGGCAGGGCAGGGCAGGGCAGGGCAGGAAAGAAAGGCAAGGGAAGGCAAAGGGTGGGGAGGGGAAGAGGAAGAGGGTGGAAAAAGGAATATGGGAAGGGGAAGAGGATAGGAAGGGGATGAGTATGGGAAAGATGGGGAAAAAGGAAGAGGTTGAGAAAGAACATGGGAAAGAGAAGAGGATGGGAAGGGGAAATGGAATGGGAAAGGGAAAATGACCAGCAAAAGTGAAAGGGAAAGTTAAAGGGCAAGAGAGAAGGTAGGGATAACTCTGAGGAAAGCAATGATAAACACAGAGAAGAGTATAAAGTAGAAAGATGAAGAGAGAAAGAGAGAGAGGAATAGAGGTCACATCACCTCATGTCAGGGGCATTATAAAATTATGCCAAAGTTGTACATGTTTTGATAGGCCTTCCTACAATTCTCTAATGTGTACTGAAAATTCACAAAACCTCTCATAATGAAAAAGAGCCTTACATTTGAATTCTACATATCATTAATTCTGTCTCAACTTACAGCTCAATTTGTCTTTCTCTATCCCTTTCTTTAATTCTTTTCTCCCACATGCTCTTCTTGTATTTTTTCATTCTTTCAAGTTTTCTTTGCTTTTCTGTCTTCTTGTGACTTGTTTTCTTGATTACCGGTTCTTCAACCTGCCAAACATAAGACAAGTATGATCAGTAAGATTACCAAATATTCCTACTTGCTAAATATGATAGACATGGTTGCTTAAAAACACCAGACTCTAACAACAGGCAAAAGACGTTCATAGATCTTTCGTTGGGAAGATTTTCCTCAAAGACATCTCTGACAATACCATGGCATTTGGCTAAACTGAAAGTCATCCCTAAATTACAGGTAGAAATTGGCTTTAAAAAAATGAAGAAAATTTATCTTGTAACTAGAATATCAAAGCCAGTGCATGCAATGGTAATGATGAGACACATTATACAACGAACAGTGAAGGTACACCTAAAAATTACATAAATGTACCCAATATAATTTACCTCCTCCTCTTCCTCCTTTTGGTCACCCTTCTTGTGCTTCTTTCCACCCCTTCTGGTCTTTTTCCAGGTCACATCCTCTGTCTAAAAAAAAAAGGAAAAAAAAAAATTATTATTATTATTATATATATATATATATATATATATATATATATATATATATATATATATATATATATATATATATACACATATACATATACATATATATAAACAGAAGAAGTTATACAGCAAAGTCTATCTTACTCTGTTATCCCTATTAATTCATGGGCAGAAGATGAAAATATTAAAATCATTAGTGCTATTATCATTATCATTACTTTATGAACAATACTAATAGGAATAATAAAACTTTCCTTTATGAAAATTAAAGAAACGGTAAAAACACAGATACAAATGCACACGCAGACACACACATAGCAGAGGGGGACAGGGAGGGATGGCTTTAGGGGAGGAG
>NC_051391.1:45372081-45377081 GCF_015228065.2 Penaeus monodon
TGCCTTCTCGCTTGCAGCTGCAGTGCCTCCTCGTGGCCACTTATGGATACTAGGTACCTTGAGGTCCTAGGCTGAACCGTGGAGGCTCTTGGAGCATCAGAAGACCCTTAATGTATGGAGTCATGGCCCACCAGTGTGTGAACATGCCCTGGTTTCCCTGGGGTTAATAGGGGGCTGTGGGAAGGCTGGCCTTGCCAGTCTCCCTCCTCAAAATAACCCAACAGGCGGCAGACCAAATAATTGTTGGTGCTGGGGGAAGGCAAATGCCCCTCTTACCCAGCAAGTAAGGCAGGCTGTGGGTCCCACTGGGTTGGCAACCGCTGGGACTCAGTCTGGGAGCAGGATTTACCCGTCCTCCCATCAGTGTCCCAGCAGCCACCGACCTGGCACGAGGCTTGTGGGGCAAAGCCCACAGGACCCTCACAGGTGGATTATTGGGCCTGCAGCAATCACTATATGGGGCAGAGTCGGTGGGGGAGACACAGGTGGCGTCCACCCGGAGTGACTGCCTGAGGTTAACCGCCTGAGGTTAAACTTCAGGCAGGCTGTGAGGGTGGAGGGTTGGAACATCCATTCTTTGCAACAGGATGATCAGTTACCCCTACTGTCGAGGGAGCTGAAGCAGCTGAGAGTTAGATAGCTGCTCTCTCAGAGGTGAGAAGACCTGGCAGCAGCACAATTAACCCATAATTGACGGGTAGCATTCATAGTGGCCTGGGCCTCGCTGCCGGGGGCTTATATCGTCGCCCGAGCATGCGCGACCACTCATGCCAAATACCAGCATCCCATGCCGTTTCTTCGTAATACTACGAAGATATGTTGTATTTTCAATTTTCATTATTTTTTACAGTCTCTACTTGCCAAACTTCCTTATAAATCGAGACTGAAGGGCATTTTTGTTGTTATATAGACTCCATAGTTGATCATTATTCGGTCTATAGTCCGAATAAAATAAGCAGTGTGTGGCATCATGGAGTTGAAATTGTCGGTTTGTTGCATTTTTTTTGTTTGTTGCATGGTAAAAATGAGAAAGTGTTAGAACCGACTTAATTACACTTTCACTGGCAAAAAAATAATCTTTTGCCGTGATTGTAACAAAAAAAAACTCATGGCATGTCCATGCATACTCTATGGCATGTGCGTACGTGCCCCCGGCAGATGGTCCCGCCATGCCATGGCATGTACGTACATGCCACCCGTCGGCAATGGGTTAATGTGGGTGGCTACACTTATTACTGGTTGGGCCGCAGCAATGGCCACCATCTCCAGGGAGCAGCCATAGCCATTTCCAGCAGACTTCAACCCTCAGTAGTAGAGGTCACTACAGTTGATAAGCATATAATGGCATTGAGACTGAAGCTTACATTTGGCTTCATGTTTCTTATTGCTGTGCATGCTCCTACTGATGTATACAAACCTGATGCGAAAGAGATGTCTTATGCCAAAGTTGCATCTATGATAGACATCTGTCCTTGACGAGATATTCATATTGTTCTTTTTGAGATGTCTGTCGGCTCTTATGGCTCATGAGCTGATGTTGGCAGTGAGAATAGCCTCCTCTTCTGCAACTTTGCTCGGTCCCAGAAATTGAGGATTTCTCGTTCGTTGGACTTGGTAGAGAGATACGGGTAATGTGGCCAAGGAGATCGACCACTTCCTCGGACCCTGTCCTTCAAGCATGAAACACTAAATGCAGCCCAAGAATCGATTGGTAAATGCCCAAGAGCAAGACAGAATTTCATCTCGCAGGAGACATTGGAAGCCACAGATGCTTGTCGTGCAGCTCGACTTCGTCCTGCCTACTAAGCCCTAAGAAAGTTGAACTCCAAGCCCTTCTCACAGATAACTACAGTCCACTCAGCAATTGGCCAGATAATCTTTGATCCTGTTAGGGTGTGGGTGCGTTGGGCTGAGTATTTTAAGCAACTGTACCAGGTTCATCCACCAGCAATTAACTTGGACGCAGGTAGTGTCAAGATTCCTTTGCCAGACCCACCCATTAGTGAGGATCCACACTCCCTGACTGAAGTCAGGAAGGGCACTCTCCAAGCTGAATAGTAGTAAAGCAGCAGGTATCTGCAGCCTCCCAGCTGATCTGTTGAAAGCTGTTGGAGAACCTATGGGCTAGGGGTTTGCATGCTGTCCTGTCTGCAATTTGGCAAGACTGGTACCATTCCCCCTGAGTTGCTGAGGGGTATGGCCATCCTTCTCTGGAAGGGGTGAGGGGATCAGATGGACTGCAGCAATCACTGAGGCATTACTCTACTTAGTATATCGGGCAAGGTTCTCGCTCACATCCTTCTGAGACGTATCAGAGACCACCTGCTGAGGCACCAGAGACCAGAGCAATCTGGATTCACTCCTGTTAAGTGACTGTATCCTGGTACTTCGAGTGATTGTAGACCACTGTCATGAGTTCGGACATGGGCTGCTTGTAGCTTACATCGACCTCAAGAAGGAGTTTGATACCATGCATCACAAATCACTCTGGGAGATCCTGAGACTAAGAGGAAATCCAACAAGGATTATTGGATTAATAGCAAGCCTATATGCTGGTACTGATAGTGCTGTAAAGTGTGGTGGAGGCCTGTCGAGCTTCTTCACTGTTAGTTCAGGAGTGAGACAAGGCTGTGTTCTTGCACCAACACTTTTTGGTCGGTAAATGCTTGCGATGAGAACATCAAGGTCACAGAGAGCTTTATATACCTTGGTAGTGCAGTTCTTGACTTCAGGCTGTCAGACCAGGAAGTCAGTAGACAGATTGCCCTGGCAGTAGGGGTCATGAAATCTCTCAACAAGAGTATTTGGAGATGCCAGTACCTGTGCAGAAGGACCAAGTTGCATGTCTTCATACTGCCAGTTTTACTATACAGTAGTGAAACCTAGACGCTATCTTGTGCTTCAGAATCTCGTCTTAATGCCTTTTGCAACAGATCCTTGCACTGGATCATGGGGTACAGCTGGCAGGACCATGCGTCCAACCAACGGCTGCACCATGAGACTGGTACAAGACCTGTTACTTGCACAATCCACAATCGCCAACTCAGGCTATACAGCCACCTGGCTCATTTCCCAAGGATGATCCTGCCCCCAGGTTGTCTCTGTTCGAGACAACTTTGGGTGGAGAAGGCCCGTGGGATGACCTAGGAAGTCATGGCTTGGGCAGATTGCTCAAACCTTTCATGAAGAGCTAGAGAAGGGCTGGGCCCCTGCCTGGCGGCTCACCATGAGGGACCCTCGTAGGTGGAAACAAAGGGTGGATGCAGCTATGCGCCCCTGCCAATGTTTGCTCCCCAATGATGATGAATGATGAGTAAAGTATAAATACAAATATTCAGGCAAAGAATGTGTATGACAGATATGAAACTTTGTTTTTACAAAAATAAGTAGATAAACAAAAATACAAAACAAATCAAATAAATAAAGAGGAAAAAAATAAAACAAATTTGTTGCATGATCTGACTTACCTTACGATTTTTATTATATCTCTCTTTCTGTGCCTCCCTTTCCATTCTTGCTCATTTTTGTTTCCCCTTTCTTCAGGATATTACCATTTACTGTTACTCCGTTTGCTTCCTTATTTTTCTTCTTCCTCTGAAATAATGATATTAACATTTACATACAACAAACACTAATAACTGGCTTTTGTTTATCATTTATTTCATATCTTTTGCATTACTGAATTCAGGTTATGTAGGAATGACGGTCATAACAACAGCTAACCTTTCCTCTCTTCCTGGTTCTGGTCTTTGGTTGAAGTACATTCTCTTTTTCATTGTCTACTTCTTCCTTTTTCACAGAATCATCAAGGTTGTTGTCTTGCACTGCTTCTTTCTCTTCATCAATTTCATCATGCATTACTTCATTATCTTCAATGTTGTCTTGCACTATTTCATTCTCTTCAACAAGGTCATCTTGCTCCATTTCATTCTCTTCATCAACGTCATCTTCCTCCACTTCATTCTCTTCATCAACATCATCTTCCTCCACTTCACTCTCTTCATCAACATCATCTTCCTCCACTTCACTCTCTTCATCAAGGTCATTTTCCGATTCAATCTCTTCATCAAGGTCATCTTGCTCTGCGTCATTCTCTTCATTGGAGTCATCTTCCATTCCTTTATCCTCTTCATCAACGTCATCTTCATCAATCTCTTCATTATCATCAGTGTCAATGTGTTGATCTTCAGCCTCCAGATCTTTCATTTCCTCTTTGACAATGTTTGAATCAGATTCTGCATTTTCACTTACTTCCTCCTTGACAATACCCTTCTTATTTCCACCTTTCTTGCCTTTTGTTTGTTTCTCAATTTTAACACTCTTTTGTTCATTCTTCTTCTCTTCAACATCACCAGAGTAATGGATCTTGTCATTAGCAAGGGAATGCGTTTCAATTAATTCTTCCGACCAAGATTCATTTTTCTGTGCAGCTCTGAATTTCGATTTTAATCTTTTTAATTCTGCTGGGCTATATTTGGCATTTCTTTTTTCTATTCTACGCTTTTTCTTTATATCCTTCACGGCCTCTCGCAAAGCCTCTTGGTGATCTTCAAATGTAGGATGGTATGACATTCCTGTTTGAAAATTGTTATTAGTCTTTCTCATATCCAAAACATGTAAATATCATAAAGCTGTTAGATTTTGACTATCCAGTGTAAAAATTCCTTTAAACTTTATTTTATTATCACTCCAGTATGTAGATGATAATATTACTTCAGTATAATCTTGATATTTGCTTTCACAACAACAATTTCTTCATATATATTGAAATTTTATCCTTACCTGCAACGGGCAATGGAACTGCTGGGTGGGCTGAAGGTTTCTTTAGTCTGTGTGAAGGAACTGCGACTCTCTGACCCTTCTTTGTCTGAGCCTTGTAGTAAGTTGCTATGTTATCTAAATAATCTTCGTCAAGACCCTTGTCATAACATTCCTTGACTGTATCATCAGCTGAAATTAATATTTATGTTAAGATAAAATAATATATTGTATGGTATATA
>NC_051391.1:45382081-45397081 GCF_015228065.2 Penaeus monodon
TGTAGTTGTAGTTGTAGTTGTAGTTGTAGTTGTAGTTGTAGTTGTAGTTGTTATTGTTATTGTTGTTGTTGTTTTTTGCATAGTAAAAATGAGAAAGTGTTAAAAATGACTTAATCACACTCACTGGCAGAAAAATAATATTTTGTAACAAAAAATAACTCATGGCATCTCCATACATACACCATGGCATGTACATACATGCCCCCGGCAGATAGACCCGCTATGCCATGGCATGTGCATACATGCCACCCATCAGGAATGGGTTAACATATCAAATATGATTCTTGGCTTGGATTTTTTATTTTCCACTTGTTTGCTTTTCATATTGCTTCCTATATATGAAACCCCGAAAACCCACAACCCCCAATTCCCTATGAGATCCCAAAGATTGTTGGCTGGAGTCTAGGACTTAGTCAATGATGGGTGCACTCTTGTGTAAACCTTTATTCAGGTATTGAAAAGTAGACCTGAGGACAATGTGAGGGGGTAAGGAGACTATATCTGTACCTAGCGGAAGTGGAACTTGACCTACCCTGACCTGCCCTGACCTTACCCTTTGGGCTTTGCATGGTCACATGATCTACAGCATGGGTCTAGGATGGCAGCATGGCTGTACATTATCTTTAACATTCCACATTAGAGATATTCAACTATGATCTCAAGCATAATACTGGAATAATTTCCTGTACATTACTACATATGATCAGTGTTTATTTACCTCTTTGCTGCAGTACCGTAAAGGTATGGAGGCAACAAGGAATCACTGTGTACAAAGTATACCATGCCACTGAGTAAAGTGTAATGAATTACTTTTGTATATATATGTATTTTAGATCAGGCTGAAATGAAATGTGCTCTGTAAAGACAAGACAGACACGATGTTTTGACCGTTCAGGACCCCACTTTGGCGTCCAGGACAAGTTATCCATTTCGTCCATCTTGCCTTAGTTTGCAGCCGGGCAAGCAAGGCAAGATGACATCACAATAGTATATGAATGTAAACAGTGACAGTTGCAGGCAATCATAAGATATTGGTAGATAATTCTATGGCTCTTTATTGTTGTTATCAAAGGGTAATTGCAGGTAAATTATCTATGCATCAAAGGAGCCACAAAATTTATGCAGGATATCAAATAAAGACATCAGTATGATAAAATAGGGAATGTTTACTTTCAAGCTGGTTGCATTGTGGGCAATGAAGACCTTGGACGTTCTGAACATGGCTTTGTTGTCCTGCTGGTCATGACAAGTTGTCTGGAACAAGCAAGACAAGGAGTTCTGAACACAGCATAAGCTCTGTATCACCCTAACTAACAATACTCTAATAACCTACTATCCTCTCCCAAAACTTGTTGGAAAGGGGGGGAAGCAACTGTAAATTCAGTAACGGAAGTTTGCACACAAAATGAACATTAGAATCATTCCACTCATATCATACAGCATGGCATGATTATCAATCTTGTCTGTGAATGTACTGCTGTTATAAACAGAGACATTGCCAGAAAAATACATTATAACATGAGAGAATGTTCTTTTGCTGGCATAGCTAGCATTAACTCCCTGTCATTACTCATACTGCAATATGACCGGCACCTCTGAAAGCCATTAGCGAACATGAGTTAATAAAAATGAAATGTTAGAAATCTTTTTTTGATGTACAATGGCCCTATTCTGTAGAATAAAATGCAAAACTACCATCGAAGTAACCGGGAGGCAAAGTTACTGTTGTAATACATCTGTTAGAAGTTCAGTTCGATTAGATATAAAAAATAAAAGGTTGACTGAAATTTTAAGAAACAAAATTAAATACTTACCCAAATCTTTCTTCTCGTCTTACATCGTCCAATATTGCCTCTATATCCGATATATCGGCCTTCTTCCTCCATGCTTTCTTCTTGTTTTTGTTGTATTTTTTCTTTTTTCCTTCTCCTTCGGTGACCACCTTCATCACGCTGTCTTGTTTACTTCCACACGCACACGAACACGAGGAGCGACACTGTAGCCACATGTGCACCTGTGAATATCCATAATATTTAAATCTATATCTGCTATTATGAGCACAAAACTATTCCATTTTATAATTACACTTCTTTTAAGTGTCTTGCAAGGATTATGAAATATGCATCCTTATAAGGGACTACAAACCATATTATATTTTTCAATTCTGATCTGGTATCACTGTTTGTGTTCTCGACTCATTGAGGGATTATGGTGATAAAATATGGGTATTTAATAAAAATTATAATTCCTTCCCGCTACGAGCAAATATCATGGAAAATCAAAGCTTTTTCATACTCACAGAATAGACTATGTCAGAGTAAGATCTAGAAATCTGCATATATAATGCGCTATCGCTCCGAGCAATTTATTGTACTGAAAAAGAGGCCTAGGCTGCTGCATTAAGAGCTCAATAATTTCAGTCGGAGGGTAATAAGGCTCAATGAAATTATCAACTTGACTGTGATGAGAAAACATCAGGAAAATAAATCCACGCAATAAAAATATCTACCTGACTGTGTCGGGAGTATAAAAGGAAAATACGTAGGCAACATTGAAATAGACTTTCGATAAAGATGTGATAAATTATTAAAAATACGATGATGGCAACAGCCAATCCATATACTGATGTTTTTATGGGGCAGCATATATGAGATGTTGATTGCAGAGGTTGCACAAAGCATAAACGTGCGCGCGCGCGCGCACGACTCGCAATCTCCACAACCCATGTTCATTTTACCTACCATATTAGTCTCCTACCTCAGACTGGGCAGAAATCTACATATAGACTGAGATAATGAATGGCGTGGCACCTAGGGTGGACAGGCAGATGAAGGGGTGGCATATCCAGGGACGTCATTTGAGGGGCTGTGGGGAGCAATTGCCCAAGACTCTGATCGCCCCCTTAAGGTCTGGCTTGCCCCCCTCTCCCCCAGGAGGCACACTCCCACGTTTTTTTGTTTTTTTTTCCTAAATCACACCTGTATATCTCTGGTAGCTACACAATGTTGCAGAGTTGCTCATTTCTCACACACACACACACAAAAAAAACAAAAAAAAAAAAAAAAAAAACTGACTGTGCTCACTCCAACCTTACCCTCCACAAGAAAAGCTGAAATGACGTCTCTGACATGAACCCCAGGCCACCCACTACTACTCCTAATAGCGGGAACAGCAATTATAATATAGCAATTATGTAAATAGCGATAGTGAGCGCACCGAGAAGAAAGAGGAAACTGAGCTGAACGGCAGAGTTACTGACGCTTTTTTTAACACAGTATCGATCACCATCATGCAGGCATAAAAAGAGACTTTCTTCGGTAATATACAAGAGACACCGTAAGACTATTTACATTTTTCAGTAATAAACCGCATAAGGTGTCCGTTCCCAGTGATAAAGTATTGATATATTTACAGTATGACAAAGATAATAAAACACACAAACACACACACACACACACACGCACGCACGCACGCACGCACGCACGCACGCATGCACGCACGCACGCACGCACGCACGCACACACACACACACACACACACACACACACACACATACACACACACACACACACATACAGACACACGCATTATTCATTAAATCATCAGATCTTCACGACCATTTGTTAATGGTAACTGATGATGCTAATGTATTTCTGTGATCATGGCCATTATTCCTTACGTTCGTAATATCATTTGGTGATTGTCAGTATTAGCTCTAGGATAACCATCAGTATCATTATTGTACTGCTGATGTTATCCATTGTTGATAATGACCATCGTCGTTATTGTTAATGTTATGATTATTTGCGTACACTTTGGGATTTTCATCGTCGATATTCTTGTTATTACAGGTATTGCTAACATTACTAATGGAACTGTCTTTATATAGTAGTAGTTAACCTTTATGCACTCTTCAGTGTCAGATTTATATTAATATCATAGTTAACAAGATAGGAAATGTCATTAAATGGGGGTCTTATAGTTTTCATTCATGAAGTGCATAAACCCAAAAAGGCTAAGACCCTTTTCATCTATTCGCATCTTAACACCAGTGTCATTATTGTTATTATAGTCGTTATATAGTTATTATAACTTATCATTGTCAATCACTGTTTGTCATTATCTCTGATACAATTATTATTATTTTTTATCATTGATAAGAATACCGTCACCATGATCTTTGATATACCAAATATTTTAAAAGTGAAAAGGTGAATATGTATATTTGGGCAAACAATGTAATGATATTGATTTTATTGTGAACGGGATGTGCAGAAACTGAGATTTTTATGGCCTCATTCCGCAATTACTCGTAAATTTTAATAGAGAATATTTATTGGAAAACTTCATACTATATTTAACTAATAATGACTGCTAAATTATCAACATTACACCAAACCAAGTTTTCCTACATTTGTTGTTCTTATTTTTTTCTTAAGAGAAACCCTTTATTCTTCTTGAACTGTAATACAGTAGTATGGTTCACAGGACATTTTTAACAGGGCCACACTCTCAACGCCTGGTTAAAGCAGATTATATCAGATCATTTCATAGACACATGTGTGTGAGTGTTTTACACGTGTGGTACACTGTTACTGCGTGTATTTGTGCCTTTATGTGTATTGTGTGCGTGCGTGTATGTAAATAATATCCAACAGGATAGACGGTGTCGCTTCACACATCATCTTCACATCACCAGAAGGCTGCCCTTCCGTCGAAAGTCTTCCTGATGCATTCATCCTTACGGATGCATTTGGGCTTCGACCCTTCACTCTGATTCGGTGACCTAAGCCCCACATCTTCACTGACACATTCCCGCGAACTTTATATATTTCGCTCTAAGCTGGTGCTTTGATCTCCACTCAGCGGCGGAGCATGGCTGGCCTCGAGAAGAGCCGCTACATATAAAGGGACACGATAGTGTATACACACACGTAAGTGTGTATGCATACACAAACACACATCACAACACAACACACACAACAAACAATATATATATATATATATATATATATATATATATATATTAGTATTATATGTATGTTGTATGTATATATTATGTATTATATATATATATATATATATATATATATATATATATATATATATATATATATTAGTATTATGTATGCATAAAAACGATGTTGTTATCCTATCTGAGTCTCTGGAAACCCTATTGACGGCTCTCGATGGATATAGCAGTGAAGCGAAATCCAAAGTATAGAGGTCTCCTGAACCACGATCAGATGCTTGAAGCGAGGATTTCGAAAACACATAGAATTTTATATACCTTGATACTGTAGTTTATGTCTCTGACTTTTCAGACCAAGAAATCAGACGAATTGGCCTGGCGCAGGTGTCAAGACCTCTCTCGACAAGAATACTTGGACATGCCAGTACCTGTGCAGAAGGATCCAGCTATGCGTCTTCAAGGCTGTGATACCACCTACTTTACTCTATAGAAATGAAACATGGATTCTATCCTGTGCCTTAGTTTCGACTTAATGACTTTTGCAATAGATCCTTGCACCGAATCAACCGGATATAGGTGGCATGACCACGTGTCCAGCCAGTGGTTACACCTAGAGACCGGCAAAGGATATGCTACTTGCACAGTACGAGACTCCAACTCAGGCTTTACGGGCACCGAAGGATGATCCTGCCCCTAAGTTGTCTCTTCTCGAGGCAACCCTGGCTGGAGTAAGCCTGTAGGACGAACGAAGTAGTCTTGGCTTGGGCAGATCGATCAGACATGTCGTGAGGAGTGAGAGATGGAGCCGAGACCTAGCGGCTCACCATAATAGACCCTCGTAGGTGGAAACGAAAGGTGGATGCAGTTACGTGCCCTCGTCGGCGTTAGCTCCCATTGATAGATTTAGTGATATATGCATAATATATGCATATAGATATACAAATATACATAGACATACATGTGTACATAAAATATATCCGTTTTATATATACATAAATAAGTGTGTGTGTACACACACACACACACACATATATATATATATATATATATATATATATATATATATATATATATATATATATATATATATATATATGTGTGTGTGTGTGTGTGTGTGCGTGTGTGTGTGTGTGTGTGTGTATGTGTGTGTGTGTGTATGTATGTGTGTGTGTGTGTGCGTGTGTGTGCATGCATGAATTTATTTATTTATCTATTTATATAGAGAGAGATAGATAGATAGACATTCATAAATGTGTTTGCGAGTGTATACATACATATATTTGTATGTATATTTGATAGTTTTTATTCACGTTGTTGCAAACAATGCAAAGACTTGAGCACTTCTAGGAGAAAAGGCTGATGGCGGATCTAAGATGAGCGCCTCCTGTGAGTGATCACAGATGATACACAATATACAGTAATACAGATTTTTTTCTTCTAATATCTGATGTTTCTAGGTTCTGGGTACACTGTCTACTGAATCATACAGATGCAGTTAAGAAATGACCTTAATTAATAAACTAGCACTAGCAAGCAAGTAATTACATGTAGAACATATGAGTAGATAATCTATGGAAGGCGTGCACATAAACAGATAGAGAAAGGGAGGAGGGAAGAGGCATTAACTAGTAAAATGCAACGCTACAGTGTCAGTCCAATTACAATGACTAATCACACTTGAGACTATCACAGCGCAATGCAACAAATTCGATCTAAGAGATATCTTATAGTTAATCTTTTAACAAACTTTTTTTGTGGGGTGCGTATTAAGTGTCCATCTCCCGCCCTTTTTTTATTGTTCATTTTCTTTCTGTGTCTGCCACAGACCTTACTTAAGATTATGACTGATTTACCCCTCTGCATCACTATCTAACTACTTCTCTGTATTACCAATGCCGTAAACAGTTTAAGGGAAGTTAATGTTATATATTTTTTTCTTTTCCTTTCTTTCTTAATGTACGTAATACACGATTTCCATTTTATTAGTGTCACTGTTCAGTCAATTCACTCTTTTCGCTAACAAAGTTTGTAGACTTGTGGTAAAGCAAGAAATTGTTTATAATTTATTCTGTGTAATAATCAACTGATTAGAAAATAGAATCAACTAGTCTTAAATGTCATCATCGTGTTCTGTGATTTTCAGAGGCCGTTCTTCAATCATTATTGGACAAGACACAAGTCTGTCCTGTTATGCTAATCCCTCTTTCAGAAGACCGAATTAATCAAGACGGTATCGATTAATCTTGAGCAACGGACGTATATTCAGTTTTCATGAAATGCGTCCACAGAAGAGTTTGTTTTTGCAGTGGTTGTATGCGAGCGTTCTATATAGGCTGGACTATAGACTGATCAGTATGATTACTTCCTTATCTGTGTACGAGTTCCCGATAACCTTGCAATGACCTAATAACAATTGGACTAGATATACAAATAGCTGAGAAGATTCTTCAATTGTTTACAATCTTGTGTATAAGTTTGCGGAATGTGTTATGTAGCATATACCGTTATTCATTTTAAAAAAATAACATAATCATATTGCAATTGAACGCAATAAAATGTGCAACGGTTTCTCAACGTATCGCATTTGCATCTTCTTTGTACTTTCTTATAACGTAGTTACTTGAGAAATTTTGAATAATTATCGATCGGCCGGCTGCACGCTGACCTGCATCAGTAGGAAACGTTTGTGGCACTGAATACTTAGTGAGAATACTATATTGCTTCTCGGGCCTCGCCTCGCGCAGCGCCGCACTCACTTGTCATTCGGTCGGTTTGTAAACAATAGAGGCGCTAGCTTCCCGCGGCAGGGGGAGTTTAGTTGTTATTTTTATCTTCACCGCCATACAAAATGTCGACAGCTCACGAACCTCGAGTGAAAATGGGCCAAGGAGGTTTCCAGCGTTGGGTCAAGTAAGTTAAGAGCCGCAAATGCGTGTAGAGGAGCGAGAGGCGTCAGTGGCATCATCTGTGCGCGCCAAGCCAGCGGCCATGGCTGGCTCCTCCAACCCTCCATCTTACTCATTACTGAAGCACACAGCAAATGTCGAGCTCGCCTTGATGATGCATGAATTACAATGAATATATTTATGTAATCGCGTACAATTGATTGAATAACGGGGTCAAATGGACGCGTTGTAAAGGCGTTATGCTTGGAGGGAGGAGCTGTGCAGGCCAGGGAGGCGTTTCAAATAATGTCATTACTTTGACAGATTGGACCTGAATGCTGCAGGAAAACTGTTTACTGAAACCCTTAGCATGAATTTTGGTAATTTATTTGTGAAGGAGATCAGTGACTTACAAAATTTTATGGGACCTGTGACCATCTTCCATATCCTATTTTACCTGTTTGTTTGTTAATTCACTAATAGATTTTTCAGATGAAAGAAATATATTATATATGTATATACTTTGTTTTTTATTAAAGTTTTGTTTAAGATACTTTAATCATGTTTGTTTCTCAAATAATCATTTTAATATTCAAATTATTTTAAATTAAGTTTTGTTTTTAATTGGTGATAACAGTTTATCAGACATTAAAATTATGAATTAGTATGAAGAATTCCTTAAGCATACAGAAATATCAGAAATCTTCAGTAAAGTTTAAATAACTTATTACTACAACTGCTTGTTTTTTTAGATGTTAATTGTTGACATTTCTCTTGTTTTTTATTGATTCTAATGACAATTGCTATTACAAGATTTTCCATGAAACACCTATATACGCAGAAACACTTTTTTTTTTTTTAACAAACTGTGCTATTTCTGAAATTGATTTTTCAAAATTACTTTATAGCATTATCATTCATATATAATCATTGGATGTACTTCATGTCCTGCTTGTAGGTATAATATCAATGTAACTAAACACTGCCTTGGTTTTAGACCTTATAGACTTTCTAGTAGGTTTACAGAAGTTTATTTTTCTGAATTAGAATTAGAGTGATATGTAATTTACTGTGTTTTTAATTGATTAGACTTAATTCCCAAAAATTAAAGAACAAAATAACTGGTGTTCCTTATCAGCTTTATTTGACAAAATGGAGAAATACAAGAGATATTTAGTTAACACTTTCCAAATGTTGCCAATCAAACAATGGGATATAGTATTGATAGATTACCTATGTCAACCATCCAGATCGGTTTCAGTACTTAGAAACAAATTATTGGTATAGTGATGAAGATTGTCCTGCCAGAATGTATGTAGTGGATGCTTGTTGCCCTTGTGCTGGTGTGTGCTAAAAGGTTCAAAGATTCCTCAACACCAATGCCATTCAAATTACCACAATATCATCACTATAGTTATTTCAGCAGCTTATACTACTTGTTCTGTGTATGTGTGTGGTGTTTGTGTATTGTGGGTGTGTTTTGATATTAATGAATTAGGAGCATTAATGTAATTTTTTAAATGAATTTTACTTAGAATTTCCTTGTGGCAATGAAAAAGAACATTTGCAGTTGTACTTTTCCTTTAAGCAGTGTAAAGGAGTACACTTCTTATTCATAAACTCACTTTTTACAGAAATTCTTCAAGAAATTTATAAATTAACTGAAGTTGTGTCACTCAGACCTAAACTATTTTCCCCCTCAGATTATCAACAGATGACTTGCCTCTAATAAGACCACCAAAACATCACATGCTTGCTCACATCACTGGGGGTCTAACCAGCCTCTATGATATTGTGAAACGGACAAAGAAAGAAGAACCTGAATCAGAAAAAAATCTAGACAGTAGTGCCAGTGATGCACAAAGCAAAAAAGATGAAACAGAAAGTACTCAGAATAATGGACACACGGACAATAATGATGAGTGCAGTGAAAACCTCAATGATATTGAAAAGTGCATTGAGGAGAACAACACAGAGAAAGATTTGCAGAATGACTCAAAAGATGGAGAAGGCGACAACACAGACCAGAAGGAAGAGGACAGTCAAAATGAGAAGAAAGATGATGAGGGTGGAGGGGAAGATGAGAACATAAGTAAAAATGACACAGATAGCAAGAAAAATGATACTGGGGAAGAGGAGGAAGAGGAAGAAGGTAAGAACACCCCAATTTTTACCTGTTTATGATTATTTGTAGCTTGAATTAACTTCGGTCTAATTATATTTTGCATCATGATTATCATTTTATTTATTACCTTATTTAATATTACATTTATTGGTTATTCTGCATAATACATGCCAGATACAAAACCTTAACTCCATGTCATTTATTTCAACAATTTAAGTTGCTGTGAATGGTTGTGCCATTCTTGGCACTGACCAAGGGCAGGGTTGATGGGGGGGACCCTGTCCCTAACACCTTCTGACAAACATTGTTTCACCTTAGTATGCATGACAAGATAGAGCTAAAACTCAAAGCACCAAGTGCCATCAGATTATTTCTTGTACTGATGACTGCAATTTTCTGGCCTTTATATGAATATCATCCTCTTGTGTAGTGCATCCATAAAGTAAAGATTAAAAGATAGTTTTTGTAGATGAAAGTTTTGGACATACATTTGCATGCAAATACAATGAATATATTTTGTAATATCAAGAAGTCTTCTTTTATGAAATTAAGATTTCAGAATAAACAGAAATCTCAAATATAAATATGAATAATCTGGCAGTCTTGCCAAATGCAAGACAGTGTCTGAGCCTAAATCTGTTGATTTTGACTTGTGTTGCTGATTTATGTCAACAACAGTATTCAAATGATTGGAAGCCAAATTTTAAAATTACAGTAATGTTTGCAAATTATAATATTTCAGATGGCTGGCTATTGAATTTTAAGTTTCATCTTATGTGTTACTAATGGTCTTGCAAATTTTATTAACACATAGATGGCACCACAAGAGCTTTTAGTCACCAAGGAGTGGCTAATCCCTGGTCTCACCTGTTTGCCCCTTTTTCTTGGTTTTCTGAAGGATATGAATTTATTTTTCTTAGGGATTTTTACTTTTACATATTATTATTATTATTATTAATTATTATTATTACTATTATTATTATTATCATAATTATTACTATAATTATAATAATTATTATTATTATATATATTTTTTATTGTTTTGTTAACTATATTATGATAATCATAAAACAAATAATAGTAACATTAGCTTTGTTAATAGCATATAAAAGAAAGTTCCTGAAAAATCAAGGAGTGGAATAGGTCAGGTGCGACTACCAAGTGACTCCTTGGTTATTAAGTACTTATGGAACTCTCTATGTATAAACACAATTTTCAATACAAAACTGCAGTGGACTGTGCAATTACTGGGCGCTAATATGCTAACTTATATCCTCACTAATGATGTATGTTAAACCACCTTTACACTAATTACTTCATAATGTAGAAAAATAAAATGTTCATATTTCTGATCTATTAATCTCATGTCATTATAATATTCAGTTTTGTAAAGAATCTGTTACTGATTACCTTATCATTTTAGAAGCCCTTTTTAATGTAGTTAGCTACGTTCATCTTTTGATCGCTGAAACTTTGTTCTGTGTGAGTGGGGAAAAACAACTTACAAATTACTGTTGTGTAAGTAAAGCTCTATTGCTTTTGATGAAATAATCCTGCAAAATCAACATAAAATCTTGGGTTATAGAAAATTTGTGAGGAAGAATAAGAATGTTGAAATTTATTTTTGATACATGTTTACAAATTGATTATTATATCACAACATTTACTGATTATGTATTATAATTATAAGTTTTAATGTTTTTCGTACTTAATTGATGTGTTGTGTTCCTGTCTTTTCTTGTTACTCATAATTCTTCCTCTTTCTTTTAGAGACAACTCCGTACACAGATGAAGAAGGTGAATTTTCTCCAGAGAAAGACATGCCACCTCTTGCAGGTCGCTACAAATACACCCAAATTTTAGGGAGAGGCCAGTCGGCAATTATCATTAAAGTGTTGGTAAGTACTTCTGGATATTTTGATGAGTTTATTAGTGTTCTCATTTTTAGTGTTATTCCATATTGATTGTTTTAATTTTTATCATGGCACACATTAAAACCCTGATCACTGACCAGGCTTGGATCATTTTAGGTTACATCTTCACTTTTGGTAAACTTACCAAATATTCAAAAGTTTTTATAGGACCAATTTGCAGGTGAAAATATTCACAGATACTGTAATTTTTGCACTAAAATGTGCATTCAGAGTTTTCTGGAGAACATTGACTGAGTGTCACTGACTAATTTTTGGATATTTCTTCGCTTAAAATCCCCACCTATTATACTGTTACCATTTCGAGGGTCTGAAAAGAAAGCATTTTAAAAGGTTTCTTTCCGGCATCAAAAAATGCAGGCCTATTTCTGAGCAGCACACAGACTTTGAGCCTGTGCCTTAAACACTCTGACAGACTGACACAGTACAAACACAAATTCAAATTCAAATTGTTTTATTTCACCATGTAAATAGGTACATAATTTGTTTTAGTTGAAAACATAATGCAGTGATTAAAGTATTTCAGGATGATTGTAAGAGTCAATTAATGAGTGATCCTTTAATTAGTAATATTCAATATAAGAGGTATGATATTGCAGTATTTTGGGTAAAGTTTACATGACTGTTGGCTTCTTAGCAATGTGAATGTGACTAATGTCTCATTTTGAATCAAATGTTATGAGTGATGATGCACAAGATGGCATTCTTTGCAAATAAGACTGAAGTCTGACATAGAAATGAGACCAGTTTACTCTAAACCAATCTGGTTAAAGCTGGTCAGTATTCAGTTTGTTCGTACTAATGGCGACAACAATGAGGCGAATTATGCTGGCACCATGTTTTGATGTCATTTTGCATGTAGCTATGTCGTTTCTGAGATGGTAGAGGTATGCTCAGGGCAACAATCCAGATAAGTATATAGATTTTTAAAAAATATCAATATCCTTTCTAAAAGGCAATCCCTTTTGGCGAGTGGAATGTGAAGTAATTATAAAAACTTATTTGAAATAAACGTTTTTTTAGTGATCATAAAAATCTGGTTTATGTATACTTTTTTTTTTTTTTTATAGAAATTGTAGTTAAAAAAAAGAGAGAGAAAAAGAAGTTTTATTTTGAAATAAGCTAGAAACAACTTTTTTACCAGTAAAATCCAACTTAACCCAATGCCACCAGGAAAATGCTGTGCTTTTGTGTGTGTGTGTGTGTGTGGTGTGTGTGTGTGGTGTGTGTGGTGTGGTGTGGTGTGTGTGTGTGTGTGTGTGTGTGTGTGTGTGTGTGTGTGTGTGTGTGTGTGTGTGTGTGTGTGTGTGTGTGTGTGTGTGTGAGAGAGAGAAATGTCTCTGCACATAGATGGCTCTTCTAGTTCTTTGCTACAAAGGAGTCAATAAGTAGACTTTGTGACCTTACTTGATTTCAACTTTCCCTTGAATTGTTGGGAAAAAAGTAAGACAACATAACATATTTTCGTAAATCAAGGAAAAGGATAAATGGGTGAGACAGGCAGTACTCATAATTGGCTCATTGGTGACTTAGTAAAAGTGTAGCCATCCATGTGTAAAAATAATTAATAAAGTAAACTCATGTAAATGACATGCCTGGCGGCTAAAAAGGAAAAAGTGACTTTTTTTTTTTGACCAACAAGTGAAGTGTAGTTTTAATTTTTTTGTGCTGTTTTCCACTCTAATATGCACTCCTCCATGTTTTTGGGTGAGACAGGTACATTTCATAGACATATCTTGGTCCCCTTTTTTCTTCTTCTTCTTCTTCTTCTTCTTCTTCTTCTTCTTCTTCTTCTTCTTCTTCTTCTTCTTCTTCTTCTTCTTCTTCTTCTTCTTCTTCTTCTTCTTCTTCTTCCACCTCCTCTTCCTCTTCCTTCTTTCCTTCCTTCCTTCCACTTTTCTCAGTCCACACTTGTGCCACATCTGTATTTTCAGCCTGCAATGTAAAATGTATTACTTGGTGAAATAAAACCATTTGAATTTTTGTTTGCAGTATATCAGTGTGGTTAAAGCACAGGCTCAGAATCAATGTGCTGAGTGGAAAATGGGCTTGCATTTTTCGATACAGGGAAGAAACCTTTCTGAAATGCTTTCTTTCCAGACTCTTGAAATGGTATCTGTGAAAATTTTGCTTGAAAATTGTTCATTAGGTCCTATAGATTCCATTGATACATAAAAGCCTTAGAATATTTAAGTTTGACAAAGACAAGAATAACCTAAAATGATCCAAACCTGGTCAGTGGTCAGGGTATTAGTGCATGCTTTTGTCATCATTATTAGGAGTAGGAGGATTATGATTACCATTACCATTTTTCTTATGATAGTTGTTTTGTTTATTTATAATTCATTTATAATTATGTATGGTGTCATCACTATTAGTATTATAGTTGTCAGTACTGTGGAACTTGTTATTGTTATCATTATTGTTGTTGTTGTTATTATTATTGTTATTATTATTATTATTATTATTATTATTATTATTGTTATTATTATTATTAATGTTATTGTTATATTTATTTTTAACATTATTTATTGTAACTTTTATATTTTTTTATTTATTGTAATTTTTATTTTTTATTATCATCATTATCATTTTATTATTATCAGCATCATCATTGGTATTATTGTTATTATCATTGGTATTATTATTATTATTATTATTATTTTTATTACTGTTATCACTAATACTTTCTTTTTTCCACAATTATTATTATTATTATTGTTGTTGATATTATTATTGTTGTTTATATTATTATTGTTGTTGTTGTTGTTATAGTGAAGTTCTCATTTCCAGGACACATTTCACAAGGACCGGCCGCTAGCTATCAAGGTTTTGCACCGAGTCTACAAGCCCATAGGTTCTCAAGAAGCTGACATTCTCCTGGAGCTCCAGAGGGCTGATCCCTGGTTACATGTTCCATTTGCAAGACTTCTGGTAAGTGGTGTTTTACAATAGAGAGATTTAAAGAGTTCAGATGTCGATATGAATAGTCTGACAGTTGTGACAGTTGTGAAAATGAAGTGTTCTTCATCAGTATATATGAGTAGTTTAACTAGTGAATTTAGATGATGGTATTTATGATATTGG
>NC_051391.1:45402081-45416796 GCF_015228065.2 Penaeus monodon
TAAATTTACGAGGAATAGCATATCCAGAGTGATGGAAATGAATCTCTTCTGAGGCACAAGCTTCACCAGCCGTGATTTTATTAATGGCCCTTTGTGTGGAGTTTCTGATGAACTGTTTTGAGATTAAATGGTACAAGGTTTAAATGCCTGCTGCAATGTGGGCAAAAGCATCTGTGAAGAGTGGTTAGCTCGAATTCTAAATTGATCTCTGCAGTTACAAAGGGGACAATAATTACAGCACCTGAAAGTACAAGGAGCCTGAAGACTTGGGATTGGCATGGAACTAACAGAAATAGTTAACTTTACTTCGTGTTCACCAGGCTTTGGTAGAAGCTTAATGTTCATTTGCCAACAAAAACATGTTTAATGCAAATTGCATATGAAATAATACTGAAAAGTGTAAATATAAACTTCCTGAAATGTAAACTTACTTAAAAAATATATACAGACAAATTGGTATTGTGTTAGAACTTCCAGTTGAATAAGTAAATTTTTATTTTATGAAATTTGAGGTTCTTATTGTTGGGGCTGGATTTTCATATGATTTTTTTCCTCTTCAATTTCTATATTTTCTTTTTTTAATTTTTTATGTATGTATGTGTGTGTAACAACAATCTAACCGACAACCACAATAAATATGAACATACACATACACAGACTCAAACACATTTACAGTATGTGTACATTAAATTGTACTTTGTTCTCTATTTTTCCTGTTTTAATGAAGCATTTAGTGTTGGTCTTAAATTCTCTTGCATGCTTTAGAGAAGCATAATGAAGGATGTCATCCTTATCAAAAATAGTAATAATAGCCATCATTGAAGGTACTCGGAGCTGGTGTGTGGCAGATTTTGGAAGGCAGAGCAAATGCAGTTCCTGGAGTCTGTTAACTAAGTTTTGAATAGTCAGAATTAAAGTTCTTAGCCATTTTCCTCCATTGATCTGAGGGAAACAATTAGTCAATTTGGCCCCCAGTATAGAGCTTTGGTAAGGCTTTTTGTTGTCGTCACATTGATGAATATTTAGCCATAATTAGAGGGGACCCAATTCCTGATTGTTTAGCTTTAAGACAGTAAAAATACAGCTGTGTTCTCTGATGAACTGCAGTCAGTGATCAAGGCTGCATTTGTTGCTGAAACTTTGTACTTTCT
Source organism: Penaeus monodon (assembly GCF_015228065.2). NCBI lineage: Eukaryota > Metazoa > Arthropoda > Malacostraca > Decapoda > Penaeidae > Penaeus > Penaeus monodon. Next base: position 45,403,233 of record NC_051391.1, read on the forward strand.
CAGAACTTGTAATTATTTTGCAAGAGACTGAAATAGAGGGTCATTAATTTAATATTGACATGTGTAAAAATATTTAATAGTGTTATGTGACATCAGGTTGGAATTGAAAATTGTCACACAGTTTTAGTGCATATTCTTTTACACCAGAGTTATTTAGATCCAGCCTCTTGCCAAATTTCTGTAAATGTATTTGATGGAGATAATTTGAATATTCGAAAATGGAAAGCATTTTATTTATACCTCTAATTAGGATGTTTTAACTTTGAATCAGGAGAGCATATAAATAAATTAATAATAGTTTTGTAAAAAAGGAGTTAGCCTGTTGTGCTGTATAAATTTCAGACTGAAAAAGTAGAAATAACAAACAATGGTACAAGGAATATAACACTCTAATCTAAAAAACTGATACATTGCACTGTGTCTTTGGTTCTTAACTAAAAACTAGGACAATATGGAAAAGGAGAGAAGGGTAAGCTATTCATAAACAACAGTACTGACCCAGAATAAATAGACTGATAAATAAGTAAGGAAAGTAGATTAAAGAAAAGAAATATGTTCTTGATCTGTGGAGAAGTTACTAAGATCAAGGAATAAACATGAAAATCTCAAACATGGTGGTCCTTTTATATAAAGTTAAAGGATTATAACAATGTTTTTGAAGGAAATGTGTAATATTCAAGTTTTTATATAATTTTACCCACCTCCCTGATCCCATGCTCACTACTACACCCTCCTCAGCGCCTTCTGTCAGCTGTACTCCTTTACGCCACACCATCCTCAATGCCTACTGTCCGCAGTACTACATTCCACATCCTCGTTCACAAGGCCCTGCCCCACCCCTACAAACCTTATGAGCACTGTTTAACACAGCTAAATGTGATCAATATTTTGTGACCTCCTCTACAGCCCCTTACTCTGATAACATTCTTCTCTTCTAGCAACCCCCCCCCCCCTAATCCTCAGTTCGTTCTTGTCGTGAGGGGGTGCTTAGGAGAAGGGAACTGAGGCCCAACGTACTTTATCATAATGCTTCCTACTCCCGGAACTCCCTCCCGTTCTAACAACCATTACCTTGTACTATACCCCATCAGCTTCTTTCTCTACCCTTTTCACTACCATACCATCCTCTAGAACTGTTTAACCAGTACCTTTAATCATTAACTCATTGCTAACCCTTTTCGGGACTCTAATTTAGCAAAGCGCCGTATGACCTTCAATGTCATATAGCACTTCCTTACCTGGGGGCTTTGCCCTCAAACCATACGCTATCACTATATTTGAATAATTACCTTAGATGTTTACACGGCAGAAAAAAAAAAAAATGCCAAAACAAGTAGGCAAACTTTACTTCCACAGCCGCCTCGATTGCTTCCACAAGTATATCTGAATCCTGAGCTAAAGCATTATCTAATCTGACTGACTTCACTGACAAACCCATTCATACCCAGCCTCATCCCTCCCTCAATACATGTACCGGAACAGTACCCATCATTGGAGCTTGACGAGGCTTTTGTTGTCCTAAGTTACAATTATCTGTCACTTGGAGGAATAAAGTGGATGACTTTGAGGCAGAAAGTGAAGCAAACATTTTCCAATAACCTGAAAGTACTTCTCAGGAAAAATATTTTGATAATTCTGCCATTGGATGTATTTTTTATTGTACTGAGGTATCATATAAACATTTGGATTTACCCACAGTTTGTACAAATATTATGTTGATTGGTTCATTGTCGGGGAGAGGCATAGTTGTGCATGAGAGCAGAGACATCGCATTGTCCTCCTGCAAGAACACGTGTAGTTTACCCCCTCAACCAAATCCTCGCTCACCGTGTTGTCAAATGCGTTTGTCGGAATCTTTCTAGACACTTCAAAACCACTGTATGTAATACATTCAAAAGTTTCCCTTTTTACTTTTTATGTTTTAACATTTTTATATTAACTTGGATAATAATAACTTTGTATGTAATATCTCCATTAAAATCAATCTTGGCTTGGCACGCAGGTCGCTCGTGGCAAATGCGAGATGCCATGCCACTTTAGAAACTCGAGTACATTCAAACTATCTAATTATGACCCAGAATAACATTTTGCCCCCTTCCTCTGCACTCAAATAACTGCGACATCCATTCTTCTACTCATGTTCCCCTACACCCTTCCTCCCACTCCCACTCATCACATCCCATTCCTTCCTTCCTAAGTATACATTCCGCTTGCCCCAGGATACATATATTACTACCATTATTGTCTCTATTACCCCCCACCCCATCCATGCCCGTTGATATCGTAGGAAACGGGAGGTGAGGCCCAATTTTGAGGATTGCCCCTACCTTGGGCCTCAGTCCAGGGCTCAACCAATTTTGCAAGGTCTTTTTCTTTTTCTCTCCAGTTTCTTCCTTTTCATTCCCTTCTTCGACCTCTTCTGTCCACTTCCTAAAGTGTGAGAAAAGTGTTGAAAGATAAAATTCTGGCTTTAGGTCACTCCTGAACGGTCATGGGCACATTATTCCTGTTTCCTTGTCTAGCCTTTACCCCTCAAGGAGACCTTGAGGGGAGAATCGTTTCTCTTCCCTACACTCTTCAGACATACTATGGCCAATTGTGAAGATTTTGTACCCTTATCGCCTCACGTTAGTCCATTCCAAGTCACCCATGCAGGTCATTACTCAATCTTCAGAAAACATCCCTTCCTCTCTCCCAACATCCTCCACTCCATCTCTTCCTCCAGTCTTCTTCATTTTCTGCCCCCCCCCCCCCTTACTACTATTCATCCTTACTGCCCGCCCCCTCCGCAGTACTACCTTACTCAACACCACTCCCTTGTCACGCTATTACTTCCCCCTTTTGTTACTCTTTTTTAATCCAGCCATTGGGATCGATATTTTGTGGTCCGTTACTCTGACAACGCACTCCTCTCCCAACATTGTCTTCAAAAACAAGTAGGCAGAGTTTTCTTTTGCAGTTGTCCCAATCGTTCTCACTTTGCCAAAGTTACAATTGTGTCCCAAGGATTACCTACCCTGACTAACTTCACTGGCAAACATATTCTTGCCCAGCCTCACCCCCCCCCCCCCATCCCATGCCCATTGATATCGTAAGAGATGGAGACTGAGGCCTAATGTTAGGGATCTACCTTAACCAACCCTCGGATCAACTAATTATGCATGTTTTTTCTCTCCATTCTTTTCCTTCTCTTCTCCAACCTTTTCTCTCCACTTTCTAAGGTGTGAAGCCCATGTTGAAACTATGGGTGACCGTTGACAAAAAAGAAATGTTTTTATTGTGTCATGTATAGTGGGGCCACTTAAGGAACCAAGCACCGGGCTTTCAAATGTGCAGCTACGTTGCCGGCTTCGAGTATAGGGTTTGTATCAGGGTGGAATCCAGGTTTGATGTACGCCGGCACTCCTCCAGATCTTAAACTAAACACCGTGAGATATTTGGATATCGCATTGCGCAACGACGCCATCACAATAGGCTAATCTCGGTTATGGGATCTGTTCTGTATTAATGGAACATCATACTAGTAATAGCGAGTGGTGTACCAACCAATTCCTAACATTTTTGCCTTTTTAAGTATAATAAACATCCAAGGTGCCGTGGAATAACTAATTCTTGCGTTGTCTTCTGCGAAAAAATCAGGTTTCGCTGGTTTTGTGATTACTGCACTCTGGAACCTGACTAGATTATGTTAGACAATAACTATGGATGAGACTATAGAACTGGTGTTAACCAGGTTTCAAGTACAAATGCTAAATTGATGAAGGCTTTGGGGGGGCACCGTTACACACACACCACCACACACACACACACACACCCACACACACACACCACACACCACACACACACACAAAAACACACACACACACACACACACACACAAAGTGACAACGAGACTAGGGATGCATATTTCATCAATAATCCTGTGGTGAATCCGAAGGCGGAACCTTAATATGGCTAATCAAAGTATCTGTAGGCAGTATAGACAGAAATTATGAAGGTAATGCTTCATTTGAGACCGCAGTTTTAGCCTGTTGACCCGATTATCAAGGCAATGATAAGAGTTCAGAGTTTGGTTCACAAGACTTGGTATTGCCTCTATAAAATACCAATATATAAATTTTTGATATTTGCCCAAACTTTCTGACCATGTCCTGATTGTGCACACATTAAATTTACAATCTCCTTCATTATACACTAAGATTGTAACAATTAGTACTTGCCAAAATATTATTCAGAGAGATATTGGCCGGGAAATTTAATTTTAGATGCGATTCACTACATAGAGTAATAGTGACTAGCTTGCTATCAGCATTATTTGTTTCATTCTCTTGAGATTCATGTTGTCCAAAGAGAACGTTGACGTTAAATATAAGAGAAGACTTCATTATCAGGAGTGATAAACTGAAACCTTTCGTGGGCTAATTTTCTTATAGCTTCCACCTTGAGGGCTATCAAAGGCACTTAGGTCTATATGGCTTTCCAGGATTAGGGTATTACAACTATTTGTACCTGTACGTAAAGTTTACTTTATTTAATAGATTTTTTTCCCACCCCGTGGCCCACCAGTTTGACATCCCTGGATTAAGGTATTGCTTTCAGTGTACAGGCACCACAGAAAAGGAGAAAGATGATATGTAGTCCGCGGACTGAGGAATCACGACTATAATTATATAAAGCCAAGGTCTCACCCGCAATCTTCTAACCAGTTGAATTTTCCCCAGATTTAGGGAATCAGATTCCTGAGTGGGGAAATAAGAAAAGTGTCTCTCAGTTTAGGGAATTTGGGAGCTTTATGAATTCGTTTGTAGTATTGGACATTATTTATCAACCAAAAATAACAAAACTAAATGTATAGAGTGCTTATTAGAGCAAGAACTAGAAATTTAGGTACTGTTAGGTGTTAGGTACTGAAGAAATTCGAACTATGACTCCAACACGAAGTTCGGGACAGGTCATGAACACAACGGACGCTGGATTTCCCTCACTATTCCCTGTATAGCCTACTCGTCAATCGCCAGGCAGTTTCCACTTTCAGCATACGTAGCAGACCCTCTCCCTCCAGGGGCCATTGGAGGACTGCGGCTATATTCTTACTTTCAACTCGCCCACCACCAGGTAGGCTAAAATGAAAAGTACATTAGTTTGTGATAGTTTTGATATAAGTAGTACCCGTCCTCCCATCCGTGAGGCCTGGACACACACACACACACACCCACACACACACACACACACACACACACACACACACCAAAACACACACACACCAAAACACACACCATAATAGATATATATATATATATATATATATTATATATATAGTATAATTATATATTATACATAAATAAAATAAAATATATATATATATATATATATATAATATATATATATATATCTATATATAATGAGTATACTATACATACATATATATATATATATATTGAATTATATATTACATATTATTATTATACTTCTATATAATATATATATATATATATTAATAGATATATATCATTTATATTATATGTGTGTGTATATATATTATATATATATTAATTTTGGATATATGACTAGATAATAAATATGGTGTATATATATTTTTGGAGATATATATTATAATAATATATATAATATATAATATATAAAATATTCATATTGTGTGTGTGTGTTATATATATATATAATAATGTATTATATATATATTGTATATATTTATATATATATGCAAATGATATCATTAGAAGAGTATCTACATTAAATATATAATTACATACAATAAATATACATATATCAATCATAAATATACTATACATATACATATCTAATAATATCAGCAAAATATATATCTATATATCTATTAATCAGGAACTTATACATAATAATATCGTATAATTATAATGATAATATATATAATGATAAATTATATACATGAATTAATATATACATACAAAACATATATTATATATATTAATCTTATTATCTACTAATATATATATATATTTTATATTGATACATGAATTATATATATACTTATATTATAATATTTTTATATAATAATATAAAAATATTTTTAATATAAATATAATTATATATAAAATATATATATATATATATATGTATTAATATAATATACATATTATATAAATAAAAATTTTAAAAATTAATTATAATGAATAATCAGACGTTTATTTTTTTTTATAATATATTTATGTATATACTATATTTTCTATTTAATATATATATATTTATTATATAAATATTATTTATATATATATATATTATATATATGATTATATATAATTTTTTTTTTTTTTTTTTTTTTTCCTTGTCGTCTTGCGATTTTTTTTTCCAGTTTTGGCCCAATATTCGTTATTTCGCCCCATTTTGCCCAACTGCATCGCTGGATTGGACAGCGATAGGGTAAGGGCCAGGGATCGACCACATTTTGTCAGCACGCGTGGAGGATCCTCCGAACTGCGGGGTTTCCAAAAAGTGTGAGTTCTGTGGCCCCGACCTAGGCTTTGTGGTCCCCTGCGGGTCCACTTCAAAACCCCCCGCCCCCCAGGGGCCCACCCTAAGGTGTTTCACTTGGAAAGACAAGGGGGGGGATGGCCCGTGGGTTTGCCACGCGTCTTGACCGATTCTCAAAAACCCAAAACCTGACGGATCAGTTCTCGGGGAGTCCTTCAAGCGGTAACACTCAAAGCAGCTCAGGAGTCCTTGGGTACCCCAAGGACAAGCGAATACCATCTCCTGGAGACATAGGGGCCCACAAAGCGGTCGAAAGGCTCGGCAAAAAGGGAATCAAGTTTTGCGTCGTTCCAGGTGCTAGGGCCGGACACGCTGAGAAGGGACAAGGAAACATCTCAGGAATTTTGCTGAGGAGGTCGAAGGCCTTTCTGGAAAATGACCTTCCCCCCTGCCTCCCAAGCCTGAGAAAACAAACCCCAAGCCCCCCTCACAGATGACGCAGCCGATCGCGGTGGAGGATCATCCAGATCATGTTGGGGTTCGTGAACTGGGCTGAGTATTTTGAACATTTTTTCCCAGGGGGGATCCTCCAACATTTTGTTTTGGATAAAGCGAGTCTCAGTCCGGGCCCGGACCCACCCATCACGAGGAAACCTCCTCCCTAACGAGGTTGGGCTGGCGTTTCCAGCTAAAGGGAGTGGGAAAGCTGCAGGAATTGAATCCCTGCTGAACGCAAAAGGCTGGGGTGAACCTATGGGGGGCCCCTGCTACAGCCCTGACTCCCATTTGCTTTGGGTCCCATTCCCCCTGACTGCGAGGGGCGTGGGCATCCCCTCGGAAGGGGAAAGGGGGTCGATGGGGTGTAGCAACTACCGTGGATTACATGCTCAGCATACCCGGCAAAGGGCCGCCACATTCTTCTGAAAAGGATCCCCAACCACCATGAGGGACCAGAGCCGGAGCATCTGGATTTTCTCCTGGCAAGCCACAAAGACCCTATACTCGCTTCGATAATTGTGGAACGCCGTCGTGATTTTTTCGTGGTTTTTTTCACCTACATCGACCCCAAGAAGGGGTTTTTACTCGTGCATCGGGGAAACGCTAGGGAGATCCTGAGGGTCGGGGAATCCGAACAGATTATTGGGCCCGATAGCAAGCCTCTATATGGTCTGAAGGGGTAAAGTGTGGGGGGGTATGTCGAATTTTTCCCCTTTTAAATTTAGGGGTGAGGCAAGGCTGTGTCCTTCACCCCCACTTTTCAACACTTGTTGGCTGGATAAAGGGGAGAGTATACCAAGTCAGTGCGGACAACATAGGAATATTTAAGGGCTCGGACCCTTTCTTTTCCGACGGGTTTCCATCCTATCTGGTCCTTTGGGGTCACTTGGGCGGCTTGATGATTTTTGCAAAAGAGGGGAACCCCCAGGCCTAGAGGGCTCCTGGACCCAAAACCAAGATTCAGGACTTTGGGGCCGTTAGGGAACCCGTTCAGTCGATCCATGCTTGCGGGGAGGGGCGTTGAAGTCACAGAAATTTTACATACCTTTGGGAGCGAGTCCCTTCTCTGGGTTTTTCAGACCCGGAAGTCAGTGACGGGTTGGGCTGGGAACGGGGCCATGAATCGATCAACAAAAGCGTTTTGGGGTTCGGTACCCATGCAGAAGACCAAAACTGCGTGTCTTCAAGCCTGATATTCCGTTTTGCTCTATGGAACGAAACCCGGGCGTATCAGTGCCTTGGAGTTCGCCTTGATCCTTTTGTAACAAGTCCCCTTTGCCCGGATCAGGGGGGACAGTTGGGGAGGACACGTAACCGGCGGGTTTCACCGTGAGACTGGCATGGGGCCTGTTACTTGCATAAAACCCGGGGTCGCCCAATAGGGTATCCACCTAGCTCCCCCCCCTATGGACGCCCTCCCACCCGGTGTCTCTTGCAGACAACCCCGGGGGGAGGAGACGTGGGAGTCCTAGGAGATCATGCTTGGGCAGCCGACAGACCTTCGTGAGGGAAAAGAGATGGGCCGTGTGCCTGCCCGGGGACCGCCCCCGAGGGATCCTCGTGGGGGAAGCAAGGGGGGATGCGGCCCTGCGCCCCCCCTCGGCGTTAGCCCCTTGTGGATGAGATATGATTTTTTCATTGGGGGACCTTGGCCTCCTAGTCCAGTCATACAATTTTTTGTTATAATATATACATGGATATGGTGTTATATTGCATTGTAAAATATATATATATAATATATATTATATATATATATATTGTGTGTGTTGTTGTTGTGTGTGTTTTGGGGTTGTGTGTATGTAGTATTTTCACATCTATCCCGGGGAAAAAGAAGGTTTCTTTTGAAGGTCAGAGAGAGATAACTTTTAAGTGCCAGGGGGAGATTGATGTAAAATAGGGGGGGTAAGGTGGTGATTGGGATGTCTTGCAAAAAAATGGGGAAAAAATTTGAGTGAAAAGGGGGGGTAAAAGTGTGTTGAGGAAGAGATACTTGAGGAGATGTAGAAACCTCTTGGAAGGGAGGGGGAGGGGCAGAACGAAGGATAGTACTGGAGGCAGAGTAAGAGAGAGAGAGAAAAGAAAAAAACTCGTCGTGAGGCCAAGTTAAAATCTGAGAAGTTCCACTACCGATTAAAATGCGGTACGGGCAGCAATATTAAAAACATTTTGGGGGTCAATACAAAAACAACGTGTGTGATTTTGCAGAGCCTTTGATCGATCATAATCAGGTGGTACATGGAGGGCATGATGGGCATTTGGGCGAAATCTTTTATCCACGAGGTAGGTAGGGAAGTTTTCTCCACAATCTGACCAATCCTTGTTGGGGAGATGGACACTTCCGGTACGAGCATTGAGGGAGGGATGGGGCTGGGCATGAATGGGTTTGCCAGTGAAGTCAGTCAGAGTTGATAATACTTTAGGTAAGGATTCAGATGTAAATGTGAAAGGCAGGAAGGAAAGGCTGTGAAAGGAAACTTTGCCTACTTGTTTGTGTTGTCAGAGTAGGGAACTGTAGAGGTGATCTCGAAAAATCAATCCCATTTAGCTGCGCTAAACAGTATTCAAAACGTTTGTAGAGGTGGGGTAGTAATGACCTGGATGGATGATCTGGACTGGACTGAGGTGATAGCAGGCATTGAGAAGGGGATAGTAATAGCAGTGGTCAAAATGAGAGCCTTGGGTCGGGGAATTTAAATCTGTGGGGCTAGTTGATGAAGGGGCAAGCCTTAATGCCCTTAATGATAATGAAAAATCGTCATTAGATGCCAATGTAAGCCTGGAGTACATTAGGGAGAGCAGCAGTCCACCCCTCATGATGCCCTTGAGGTGTAAGGGCTAGACAACTAAACGGGGATACCGTGCCCATGGTTCCCCCGTTCATGGCTGGCAGAAAGTCATCCTTTCATCCTTTCATCACCGCTCACACCTTAGGAAGTGGATAGTAGAAGGGGTTGGAGAAGAGAAAGAAACGGAAAGGGGAAGAAAAGAGTGTGCAAAAATAGATGAACCGAGGGCTGAGGCCCAAGACAGGGGTGATCTCCAGCAATGGGTTCCAGTATCCGTCTCCTAAGCCCCCCACAACAACAACAGGCATGGGACTGAGGGGGTCAGGGGGTTGTTACACACATGTCTGTATTGGAATAAATTTGTTATTTTGGTAAACGATCTGGCACCATTGCTAACAGTACATGGTTTATAAATTTTCTCTGATTTTACTCAATTTTATATTTGCAAAGATAATGTGGAAGAATCAAAACCGACTCCCTCTCACTGTACATTTAAGTATAGATGGCGAGATGAAAGTTGATGCTGAATGATAACAAGACCAAAGTCTGTATGGTAATGATATGCAGATTGGTAAGATTGCAACTTGAATTTAGGAAATGTATAGCTTCAATTAAGTTACAACTATTGGCATTTAGAGCAGCAGTGAATGTACAGTTGGGTAAAAATAACTAGAATAAAGTACTAGAATATTGTATATAATTTTGAAAATACAAAACGTTAACAAGCTGAATATAATTACAAAGACTTGGACTCCAGAGTCTGGGGTGAGTTGCCAATTTTCTCCCCTGAGACTGGACACACTTGAGTAATGAAAATAATAACAAAAACGATAACAAAGAAGCATGGTAAATCGTTAAAAACAAAATAAATGTGCTAGGCATCTAAGGTCATGTAGCACTATAGGAAGGTACAGTAAAGGGTAGTGAAGGGCGGTTGAGTTATAGTAGTTATTTGCTATTTGTCAACTATCTAGATTAATAATGAAGATGGGTAAAGGAGTTGATGAGTGAATGGGTTAAGGTAGGTTAGGTAAGGGGGATTAGATCAAGTGAAGGATATGTATGCGTCTGAGGAAGGAGAACAGGTCAAAGCAGAAAGTGTGATTCTGTAAGGATATCTGATAGGTTGGGAGAATAGGTGGGGGAAAGCAGAAGTATGGGCTGCATCAAAGCATAGACAGGACAACAGAATGTGTGGAACTTAAGAGGTCCATTACATAGGGACGAATCAGAACGTCACATCAGATATGAGTGTGTTAGATGGGTGTGGCCAATATGTAAGCGGGCGAGAGCCATCTCCCAACGTCTGTTCCAATGAAATGGAGCTGACCAGGAGGAGATTGATAGTTTTACAGCATGTAATTTATTAGTGCGGAAACTAGACCAGGAAGATTGCCATCGGATGTACAGGAAGGTCTTAAATTGGGGGTAATAATCCGTGGCTGGAATATGTGAGAAACGTGGTTTGTGTGATGTGGACATAGCGGCGTAGCGTGCTAGAGTATCTGCCCTTCCATTGCCAGGGATTCCAACATGGCTGGGCACCCAGCAAAATCTGATAGATTTATGGCGTGTAGACAGGTAGAACAACCAGTTCTGAATCTTACAGACAAGGGTATTGGTTGAGTGCATAGATTTTATGAGAGTTAATGAGTTATGAGAGTCAGTAAAAATAATGAAAGAGGAAGAAGGAAGAGAGTATATGTGTTTTAAGGCAAACAGGAATGTGTACATTTCTATAGTAAGGACACTGGGATCAGGAGGGAGGGTGTATTTGAAAGTGTGAGTTGGGAGGGTTACTGTGAGCCATCACCGGGGGTGGATTTGGAGCCATCAGTGTAAACAGGAATACTGGAGGAATGAATGGAGACATGGTCAAGGGCGAGGAAGACAGAAGGGGAGATATCTGATTTTGGTGGGTCAGGGAAAACAGAGGAGCAAATACGGGGGTAAGGTGTAAGCCATGGAGGAACGGAATGGACAGAAAACGGAAGAGGTTGGAGATGTGGAAAGGGGGAATGGGAGAGGAAGATATCATTGCAAATGGAGAAAGGAGTAGATAAACGTCGAGAAGAAGCAAAGGTAGGAAGCAGGGATCGTGAAATAGTTTGGTGAGGGAAAGTTGGTGGAATCGAGCATAGCTCCTGGAGATTTAGAGGGGTAGAGAGAAGAATATTACTGGAGTAGGTAGTGAGAGAAAAACCTCGTCGACGTGCTTCCCGTCTGGCTTTGCGTAAAATGAGGCCAACTTTGAATCTGAGAATTGCCACTTTAGACTCAAACATGTAGGCAGGTAGCCCCTATACAATACATTATGGGAGCCGCCACAATTATCACACGTGTGTGACTGTGAAGAGCAGTTTGATCAATCATGACCAAGTTGTACTTTGAGCATGGCAGACACTAAACCGGGAAGAAAGAGAAGATTGTGAGATTCAAGTTAACCATTTGCTCTAGCAGTTTGCACAAACAGCTAGTAAGAGCGATGGGGTGGTAATCTTGTGGGAAGGTACCCAATTTATTGGGTTTCAGGAAGTGGAGGATAAGAGCGTCTCACCAGTGAGAATAAAAATTTCCTGACCTCCATATGTGATTGAAAATAGTTAGTAGGAAGGATAGAGAGAAAGATGGAAGGTGTTGGAGCATACGGTAGTGAATACCGTCAGGGCCTTCACGAGTGCTGTGGCACGACTGTAAGGCAGCAATGAATTCAGAGGAAGAAAAGAAGTATTATAGGACTCAGCAGAGAATAGGGTGAAGATGACGGGGGTGCTTTTCTTGATGGTCTTAATGGAAGAGAAATGTGGAGAAAGGTGAGAGCCACTACTGAGGTGCCTGAAATAGTGACCTAGTTCATTAGCGACTTGGAGAGCATCAAAGATGAGAGTATTTCGAATATGGAGGACGGGGGCTGGATGGATGGGCTGATAGTTTATGGATCTGATGACAAACAGCTGAAGCTGATGTAGAAGATGTAATTGAGGAAACATAATTTCACAAGCTATTTGTTTTACTGTTCTGGATTGTATGATAAAGATGGGCAGATGCTCTTTTAAAGGAAATAAGGGCTGATAGTTGATTAGGAGTGCCTCGTTTGTAGCGATAACTGTTCCAGGCTGCACATTTTAAGTGAAGTGCTTTGGTGCAAGCAGAATTCCACCATGGAACACATTTGGAGTTACAAGGTCTTGAGGTTTGAGGAATGGCTGTATTGGTAGCTCTTAGGAATGTAGTTGTGAAACATTGTATCATATCTGAAATGGACGACATATCTAAATGGAGAGAAGGGGAAAAGAAGGAAGGCAGGAAAGGGAGCATAGAGAGAGAACAATGCATGAAAAAGATTGCCTGCGTATGTCAAGGTGTGTGGGGCAATCTGAATTAAGAATAAGGTTAGTTGTGAAGAGGAAGCGTTCTAAGGATCGGCCACGGGAATTGGTGATAAATTCACTTCCAAAGAATGTGGCGGCAGTTGAAATCACCTTCTATGAGGAAAGGTGGCTGGAGTTTGGAAATTAGAGTTTCAATTGGTATAAGAGGATGTGTAAAAAAAGTCTCTTGGAGGCAGATAATGGATGGGTTATAAGAATAGAGGATATGACGAAGGTCAGGTCTGTGAGAATGGAAACCGTGAATATTCCAATGTAGGAGAAATATAAGTTAGAATTAATATTTTGGTGGATCTGGAGCTAAGGGGATGGGCTGTGTTGGAGGGAGTAGGAGGAAGGGGTGTAGTGGGAATATGAGCGGGGGAGCGGATATCGGCAGCACTTGAGATGGAGGGAGGTATTGATTAAGAATGTAGGAGATTA
>NC_051391.1:45416896-45456769 GCF_015228065.2 Penaeus monodon
TTTGGGGAAGGCCTGCATCCGGATGAACTGTAGCAGTTGATTAGCCATTTTCTCATGATCTGAGGGAAAACATTAGCAATTTGGCCCCCAGTATAGAGCTTTGGTAAGGCTTTTTGTTGTCGTCACATTGATGAATATTTAGCCATAATTAGAGGGGACCCAATTCCTGATTGTTTAGCTTTAAGACAGTAAAAATACAGCTGTGTTCTCTGATGAACTGCAGTCAGTGATCAAGGCTGCATTTGTTGCTGAAACTTTGTACTTTCTCAGAACTTGTAATTATTTTGCAAGAGACTGAAATAGAGGGTCATTAATTTAATATTGACATGTGTAAAAATATTTAATAGTGTTATGTGACATCAGGTTGGAATTGAAAATTGTCACATAGTTTTAGTGCATATTCTTTTACACCAGAGTTATTTAGATCCAGCCTCTTGCCAAATTTCTGTAAATGTATTTGATGGAGATAATTTGAATATTCGAAAATGGAAAGCATTTTATTTATACCTCTAATTAGGATGTTTTAACTTTGAATCAGGAGAGCATATAAATAAATTAATAATAGTTTTGTAAAAAAGGAGTTAGCCTGTTGTGCTGTATAAATTTCAGACTGAAAAAGTGGAAATAACAAACAATGGTACAAGGAATATAACACTATAATCTAAAAAACGGATACATTGCACTGTGTCTTTGGTTCTTAACTAAAAACTAGGACAATATGGAAAAGGAGAGAAGGGTAAGCTATTCATAAACAACAGTACTGACCCAGAATAAATAGACTGATAAATAAGTAAGGAAAGTAGATTAAAGAAAAGAAATTTGTTCTTGATCTGTGGAGAAGTTACTAAGATCAAGGAATAAACATGAAAATCTCAAACATGGTGGTCCTTTTATATAAAGTTGAAGGATTATAACAATGTTTTTGAAGGAAATGTGTAATATTCAAGTTTTTATATAATTTTACCCACCTCCCTGATCCCATGAACACTACTACACCCTCCTCAGCGCCTTCTGTCAGCTGTACTCCTTTAGGCCACACCATCCTCAATGCCTACTGTCCGCAGTACTACATTCCACATCCTCGTTCACAAGGCCCTGCCCCACCCCTACAAACCTTATGAGCACTCTGTTTAACACAGCTAAATGTGATCAATATTTTGTGACCTCCTCTACAGCCCCTTAATCTGATAACATTCTTCTCTTCTAGCAACCCCCCCCCCCTAATCCTCAGTTCGTTCTTGTCGTGAGGGGGTGCTTAGGAGAAGGGAACTGAGGCCCAACGTACTTTATCATAATGCTTCCTACTCCCGGAACTCCCTCCCGTTCTAACAACCATTATCTTGTACTATACCCCATCAGCTTCTTTCTCTACCCTTTTCACTACCATACCATCCTCTAGAACTGTTTAACCAGTACCTTTAATCATTAACTCATTGCTAACCCTTTTCGCGACTCTAATTTAGCAAAGCGCCGTATGACCTTCAATGTCATATAGCACTTCCTTACCTGGGGGCTTTGCCCTCAAACCATACGCTATCACTATATTTGAATAATTACCTTAGATGTTGACACGGCAGAAAAAAAAAAAAAAAACAAAACAAGTAGGCAAACTTTACTTCCACAGCCGCCTCGATTGCTTCCACAAGTATATCTGAATCCTGAGCTAAAGCATTATCTAATCTGACTGACTTCACTGACAAACCCATTCATACCCAGCCTCATCCCTCCCTCAATACATGTACCGGAACAGTACCCATCATTGGAGCTTGACGAGGCTTTTGTTGTCCTAAGTTACAATTATCTGTCACTTGGAGGAATAAAGTGGATGACTTTGAGGCAGAGAGTGAAGCAAACATGTTCCAATAACCTGAAAGTACTTCTAAGGAAAAATATTTTGATAATTCTGCCATTGGATGTATTTTTTATTGTACTGAGGTATCATATAAACATTTGGATTTACCCACAGTTTGTACAAATATTATGTTGATTGGTTCATTGTCGGGGAGAGGCATAGTTGTGCATGAGAGCAGAGACATCGCATTGTCCTCCTGCAAGAACACGTGTAGTTTACCCCTTCAACCAAATCCTCGCTCACCGTGTTGTCAAATGCGTTTGTCGGAATCTTTCTAGACACTTCAAAACCACTGTATGTAATACATTCAAAAGTTTCCCTTTTTACTTTTTATGTTTTAACATTTTTATATTAACTTGGATAATAATAACTTTGTATGTAATATCTCCATTAAAATCAATCTTGGCTTGGCACGCAGGTCGCTCGTGGCAAATGCGAGATGCCATGCCACTTTAGAAACTCGAGTACATTCAAACTATCTAATTATGACCCAGAATAACATTTTTGCTCCCTCTTCCTCTGCACTCAAAGTAACTGCCGACATCCATTCTTCTACTCATGTTCCCCCTACACCCCTTCCTCCCACTCCCACTCATCACATCCCATTCCTTCCTTCCTAAGCATACATTCCGCTTGCCCCAGGATACATATATTACTACCATTATTGTCTCTATTACCCCCCACCCCATCCATGCCCGTTGATATCGTAGGAAACGGGAGGTGAGGCCCAATTTTGAGGATTGCCCCTACCTTGGGCCTCAGTCCAGGGCTCAACCAATTTTGCAAGGTCTTTTTCTTTTTCTCTCCAGTTTCTTCCTTTTCATTCCCTTCTTCGACCTCTTCTGTCCACTTCCTAAAGTGTGAGAAAAGTGTTGAAAGATAAAATTCTGGCTTTAGGTCACTCCTGAACGGTCATGGGCACATTATTCCTGTTTCCTTGTCTAGCCTTTACCCCTTAAGGAGACCTTGAGGGGAGAATCGTTTCTCTTCCCTACACTCTTCAGACATACTATGGCCAATTGTGAAGATTTTGTACCCTTATCGCCTCACGTTAGTCCATTCCAAGTCACCCATGCAGGTCATTACTCAATCTTCAGAAAAACATCCCTTCCTCTCTCCCAACATCCTCCACTCCATCTCTTCCTCCAGTCTTCTTCATTTTCTGCCCCCCCCCCCCTTACTACTATTCATCCTTACTGCCCGCCCCCTCCGCAGTACTACCTTACTCAACACCACTCCCTTGTCACGCTATTACTTCCACCTTTTGTGTACTCTTTTTAATCCAGCCATTGGGATCGATATTTTGTGGTCCGTTACTCTGACAACGCACTCCTCTCCCAACATTGTCTTCAAAAACAAGTAGGCAGAGTTTTCTTTTGCAGTTGTCCCAATCGTTCTCACTTTGCCACAGTTACAATTGTGTCCCAAGGATTACCTACCCTGACTGACTTCACTGGCAAACATATTCTTGCCCAGCCTCACCCCCCCCCCATCCCATGCCCATTGATATCGTAAGAGATGGAGACTGAGGCCTAATGTTAGGGATCTACCTTAACCAACCCTCGGGTCAACTAATTTTGCATGTTTTTTCTCTCCATTCTTTTTCTTCTCTTCTCCAACCTTTTCTCTCCACTTTCTAAGGTGTGAAGCCCATGTTGAAACTATGGGTGACCGTTGACAAAAAATAAATGTTTTTATTGTGTCATGTATAGTGGGGCCACTTAAGGAACCAAGCACCGGGCTTTCAAATGTGTAGCTACGTTGCCGGCTTCGAGTATAGGGTTTGTATCAGGGTGGAATCCAGGTTTGATGTACGCCGGCACTCCTCCAGATCTTAAACTAAACACCGTGAGATATTTGGATATCGCATTGCGCAACGACGCCATCACAATAGGCTAATCTCGGTTATGGGATCTGTTCTGTATTAATGGAACATCATACTAGTAATAGCGAGTGGTGTACCAACCAATTCCTAACATTTTTGCCTTTTTAAGTATAATAAACATCCAAGGTGCCGTGGAATAACTAATTCTTGCGTTGTCTTCTGCGAAAAAATCAGGTTTCGCTGGTTTTGTGATTACTGCACTCTGGAACCTGACTAGATTATGTTAGACAATAACTATGGATGAGACTATAGAACTGGTGTTAACCAGGTTTCAAGTACAAATGCTAAATTTGATGAAGGCTTTGGGGACACACGTGTACACACACACACACACACACACACACACACACACACACACACACACACACACACACACACACACACACACACACACACACACACACACAAAGTGACAACGAGACTAGGGATGCATTATTCTCATCAATAATCCTGTGGTGAATCCGAAGGCGGAACCTTAATATGGCTAATCAAAGTATCTGTAGGCAGTGTAGACAGAAATTATGAAGGTAATGCTTCATTTGAGACCGCAGTTTTAGCCTGTTGACCCGATTATCAAGGCAATGATAAGAGTTCAGAGTTTGGTTCACAAGACTTGGTATTGCCTCTATAAAATACCAATATATACATTTTTGATATTTGCCCAAACTTTCTGACCATGTCCTGATTGTGCACACATTAAATTTACAATCTCCTTCATTATACACTAAGATTGTAACATTAGTACTTGCCACAATATTATTCAGAGAGATATTGGCCGGGAAATTTAATTTTAGATGCGATTCACTACATAGAGTAATAGTGACTAGCTTGCTATCAGCATTATTTGTTTCATTCTCTTGAGATTCATGTTGTCCAAAGAGAACGTTGACGTTTAAATATAAGAGAAGACTTCATTATCAGGAGTGATAAACTGAAAACCTTTCGTGGGCTAATTTTCTTATAGCTTCCACCTTGAGGGCTATCAAAAGGCACTTAGGTCTATATGGCTTTCCAGGATTAGGGTATTACAACTATTTGTACCTGTACGTAAAGTTTACTTTATTTAATAGATTTTTTTCCCACCCCGTGGCCCACCAGTTTGACATCCCTGGATTAAGGTATTGCTTTCAGTGTACAGGCACCACAGAAAAGGAGAAAGATGATATGTAGTCCGCGGACTGAGGAATCACGACTATAATTATATAAAGCCAAGGTCTCACCCGCAATCTTCTAACCAGTTGAATTTTCCCCAGATTTAGGGAATCAGATTCCTGAGTGGGGAAATAAGAAAAGTGTCTCTCAGTTTAGGGAATTTGGGAGCTTTATGAATTCGTTTGTAGTATTGGACATTATTTATCAACCAAAAATAACAAAACTAAATGTATAGAGTGCTTATTAGAGCAAGAACTAGCAATTTAGGTACTGTTACTGAAGAAATTCGAACTATGACTCCAACACGAAGTTCGGGACAGGTCATGAACACAACGGACGCTGGATTTCCCTCACTATTCCCTGTATAGCCTACTCGTCAATCGCCAGGCAGTTTCCACTTTCAGCATACGTAGCAGACCCTCTCCCTCCAGGGGCCATTGGAGGACTGCGGCTATATTCTTACTTTCAACTCGCCCACCACCAGGTAGGCTAAAATGAAAAAATACATTTAGTTTGTGATAGTTTATGATATAAGTAGTACCCGTCCTCCCATCCCTGAGGCCCTGGACACACCCCACCACACACACACCCCACAACACACAAAACACACACACACAAAACACACACACACACACACCCCACACACACCACACACAAAACACACACATATATATATATGTATATAATAATTTTTTTATATATATATAATATATATTATATATATATGTATATATATGTATATATATATATAATATATATATATTATATTTTATATATATATGAATTATATATATACATATATATAATATATATATACATATATATAATAATTATATATAAAATATAATAATATAATATATATATAAATATATATATATATATATATATTATATATATATATATATATTATATATATATTATATTTTATATATATATATATATAAAATTTTATATTTTATATATAATATATATATATAATATAACATATATATATATATTTATTTTAATTATAATGATATAATAAATGTACGTTTATATATTATATAATTATATTCTTTATATATAATATATAATATATATATAATTATTATTATATTTTATATATACATGAATTATATATATATATATATATATATATATATATTATATTATGATATATATATATATATATATATATATATATATATATATATATTTTTTTTTTTTTTTTTTTTTTTTTTTTTTTTTTTTTTTCCCTTGTCTGTTTTGCGATTTTTGTTTCCAGTCTTGGCCACATATTTCGTTATTTCGTCACGCCATTTTGTCATTGGTCTGGACCTTGGCCTCCATAGTCCAGTCTATACACATTTATATGTATATATACATATATACATGTATGCATATATGTGTGTATATATATGCATATATGTATATGTACATATATATATATATATATATATATAATATATATATATATATATATAATATATATATATAATGTTTTGGGGTGTGGTTGTGTGGGGTGTGTTTGTGTGTGTGTGGGTGTGTGTGGGGTTTTGTGTGTGTTGGGTGTGTGTGTGTGTGTGTGTGTGTGTGTGTGTATGTATGTATGTACACATGCTATCCAGGGGAAACGAAGGTTTTCTTATGAAGGTCAGAAGAGAGGATAGACTTTTGAAGTGCCGAGGGAGAGATTGATGTAAAATAGGGTGCGGTAATGGTGGTGATTGGGATGTCTTGCAAAATAATGGTAAAATAATTTGAGTGAGAAAGGGAGGGGGTAAAAGTGTGCTGAGGAAGAGATACTTGAGGAGATGTAGAAACCTCTTGGAAGGGAGGGGGAGGGGCAGAACGAAAGATAGTACTGGAGGCAGAGTAAGAGAGAGTGAGAATAGAAAAAAACTCGTCGTGAGGCCAAGTTAAAATCTGAGAAGTTCCACTACCGATTCAAACATGCAGGTACGACAGCCAATATAATATACATTATGGGAGTCACTACAACAAACACGTGTGTGATTGTGCAGAGCACTTTGATCGATCATAATCAGGTTGGGTACATGGAGGGCATGATGTGGCATTGGACTGACACTGCATTGTAGTCCACGAGGTAGGCAGGGAAGTTTTCTCCACAATCTGGCCAATCCTTGTTGGGGAGATGGACACTTCCGGTACGAGCATTGAGGGAGGGATGGGGCTGGGCATGAATGGGTTTGCCAGTGAAGTCAGTCAGAGTTGATAATACTTTAGGTAAGGATTCAAATGTAAATGTGAAAGGCGGGAAGGAAAGGCTGTGAAAGGAAACTTTGCCTACTTGTTTGTGTTGTCAGAGTAGGGAACTGTAGAGGTGATCTCGAAAAATCAATCCCATTTAGCTGCGCTAAACCGTATTCAAAACGTTTGTAGAGGTGGGGTAGTAATGACCTGGATGGATGATCTGGACTGGACTGAGGTGATAGCAGGCATTGAGAAGGGGATAGTAATAGCAGTGGTCAAAATGAGAGCCTTGGGTCAGGGAAATTTAAATCTGTAGGGCTAGTTGATAAAGGAGCAAGCCTTAATGCCCTTAATGATAATGAAAAATCGTCATTAGATGCCAATGTAAGCCTGGAGTACATTAGGGAGAGCAGCAGTCCACCCCTCATGATGCCCTTGAGGTGTAAGGGCTAGACAACTAAACGGGGATACCGTGCCCATGGTTCCCCCGTTCATGGCTGGCGGGAAAGTCATCCTTTCATCCTTTTCATCACCGCTCACACCTTAGGAATGGATAGTAGAAGGGTTGGAGAAGAGAAGAAACGGAAAGGGGAAGAAAAGAGGGGTGCAAAAATAGATGAACCGAGGGCTGGGGCCCCAAGGCAGGGGTGAATCTCCAGCAATGGGTTTTTCCCAGTATCCGTTCTAAGCCCCCACAAACAACAACAGGCAGGGACTGAGGGGGTCGGGGGGTTGTTACACACTTTGTCTGTTTTGGAAAAATTTGATTTTGGTTTAAACGATCTGGCACCTTTGCTAACAGTACATGGTTTTATAAATTTTCTCTGATTTTACTCAATTTTATATTTGAAATGATAATGTGGAAGAATCAAAACCGACTCCCTCTCACTGTACATTTAAGTATAGATGGTGAGATGAAAGTTGATGCTGAATGATAGCAAGACCAAAGTCTGTATGGTAATGATATGCAGATTGGTAAGATTGCAACTTGAATTTAGGAAATGTATAAGCTTCAATTAAGTTACAACTTTTGGCTTTTTTGAGCAGCAGTGAATGTACAGTTTGGGTAAAATAAACTAGAATAAAGTACTAGAATATTGATAAATTTTGAAAATACAAAACGTTAACAAGTGAATATAATTCAAAGATTTGGACTCCAGAGTCTGGGGTGAGTTGCCAATTTTCCCCCTGAAAACTGGACACACTTGATTTAATGAAAATAATAACAAAAACGATAACAAAGAAGCAGGGTAAATCGTTTAAAAACAAAATAAAGGTGCTGGGATCTAAGGTCATGTAGCACTATGGGAAAGGGTACAGTAAAGGGGTTAGTGAAGGGCGGTTGAGTTATAGTAGTTATTGCTATTTGTCAACATCTAGATTAATAATGAAGATGGGTAAAAGGAGTTGATGAGTGAATGGGTTAAGGTAGGGATTAAAATCAAGTGAAGGAATGTAGGGCGTCTGAGGAAGGAGAACAGGTAAAGCAGAAAGTGTGATTCTGTAAGGATATCTGATGGTTGGGAGAATAGGTGGGGGAAAGCAGAAGTATGGCTGCATCAAAGCAAGACAGGACAACAGAATGGGTGGAACTTAGAGGTCCATTACATAGGACGAATCAGAACGTCACCATCAAAATATGAGTGTGTTTGATGGGTGTGGCCAATATGTAAGCGGGCGAGACCATCTCCAACGTCTGTTCCAATGAATGGGGCTGACCAGGAGGAGAAATTTATAGTTTACAGCATGTAATTATTAGTGCGGAAACTAGACCAGGAAGATTGCCATCGGATGTACAGGAAGGTCTTAAATTGGGGGTAATAATCCGTGGGCTGGAATATGGAGAAAACGTGGTTTGTGTGATGTGGACATGCGGGGGTAGCGTGCTAGAGTACTGCCTCCATTGCCAGGGATTCCAACATGGGCTGGGACCCCAGCAAAATCTGATAGATTTATGGCGTGTAGACAGGTAGAACAAACCCGTTCTGAATCTACAGACAAGGGTATTGGTTGAGTGCTAGATTTTATGAGAGTTAATGAGTTTTTGAGAGTCAGTAAAAATAAAGAAAGAGGAAGAAGAAGAGAGATAATGTGTTTAAGGCAAACAGGAATGTGTACATTTCTATAGTAAGGACACTGGGATCAGGAGGGAGGGTGTATTTGAAAGTGTGAGTTGGGAGGGTTACTGTGAGCCATCACCGGGGGTGGATTTGGAGCCATCAGTGTAAACAGGAATACTGGAGGAATGAATGGAGAAAATGTAAGGGCGAGGAAGACAGAAGGGAGATATCTATTTTGGTGGGTCAGGGAAAACAGAGGAGCAAATACGGGGGTAAAGGGGTAAGCCATGGAGGAAAGGAAATGGACAGAAAAAAAGGAAGAGGTTGGAATTGTGGAAAGGGGGAATGGGAGAGGAAGATATCATTGCAAATGGAGAAAGGAGTAGATAAACGTCGAGAAGAAGCAAAGGTAGGAAGCAGGGATCGTGAAATAGTTGGTGGGGGGAAAGTTGGTGGAATCGAGCATAGCTTCCTGGAGATTTAGAGGGGGTAGAGAGAAGAAAATTACTGGAGTAGGTAGTGAGAGAAAAACCCGTCGACGTGCTTCCCGTCTGGCTTTGCGTAAATGAGGCCAACTTTGAACTGAGAATTGCCACTTTAGACTCAAACATGTAGGGCAGGTAGCCCCTATACAATACATTTTGGGAGCGCCACAATTATCACAAAGTGTGTGAATGTGAAGAGCAGTTTGATCAATCATGACCAAGTGTACTTTGAGCATGGGCAGACACTAAACTGGGAAGAAAGAGAAAATTGTGAGATTCAAGTTAACCATGGCTCTAGCAGTTGCACAAACAGCTAGTAAGAGCGATGGGGTGGTAATCTGTGGGAAGGTACCCAATTTATTGGGTTTTCAGGGAAATGGAGGATAAGAGCGTCTCACCAGTGAGAATAAAAATTTCCTGACCTCCATATGTGATTGAAAATAGTTTGTAGGAAGGATAAAAGGGGAAAAAATGGGAAGGTGTTGGAGCATACGGTAGTGAATACCGTCAGGGCCTTCATGAGTGTTGTGGCACGACTGTAAGGCAAACAATGAATTCAGAGGAGAAAGAAGTATTATAGGGCTCAGCAGAGAAAAGGGTGAAGATGACGGGGGGTGCTTCTCTTGATGGGGCTTAATGGGAAGAGAAAAAGTGGAGAAAGGTGAGAGGCCACTACTGAGGTGCCTGAAATAGTGGGCCTAGTCATTAGCGACTTGGAGAGCATCAAGATGAGAGTATTTCGAATATGGAGGACGGGGGGCTGGATGGATGGGCTGATAGTTTATGGATCTTTAATGACAAACAGCGAAGCGATGTAGAAGATGTAATTGAGGAAACATAATTTTACAAGCTATTTGTTTTACTGTTCTGGATGTATGATAAAGATGGGGAGTGCTCTTTTAAAGGAAATAAGGCTGATAGTTGATTAGGAGTGCCCCGTTTGTAGCGATAACTGTTCCCCCGGCTGCACATTTTAAGTGAAGTGCTTTGGTGCAAGCAGAATTCCACCATGGAACACATTTGGAGTTACAAGGTCTTGAAAGGTTTGAGGAATGGCCTGTATGGTAGCTTTAGGAATGTAGTTTTGGGAAACATGTATCATATCTGAAATGGACGACATATCTAAATGGAGAGAAAGGGGGAAAAAAAAAAGGGAAAGGGAGGAAAGGGAGCATAGGGGAGAAACAATGCATGAAAAAGATTTCCTGCCCTATGTCAAGGTGTGTGGGGCAATCTGAATTAAGAATAAGGTTAGTTGTGAAGAGGAAGCGTTCTAAGGATCGGCCACGGGAGTTGGTGATAAATTCACTTCCAAAGAATGTGGCGGCAGTTGAAATCACCTTCTATGAGGAAAGGTGGCTGGAGTTTGGAAATTAGAGTTTCAATTGGTATAAGAGGATGTGTAAAAAAAGTCTCTTGGAGGCAGATAATGGATGGGTTATAAGAATAGAGGATATGACGAAGGTCAGGTCTGTGAGAACGGAAACCGTGAATATTCCAATGTAGGAGAAATATAAGTTAAAATTAATATTTTGGTGGATCTGGAGCTGAGGGGATGGGCTGTGTTGGGAGTGAGTAGGAGGAAGGGGTGTAGTGGAAATATGAGCAGGAGGAGGATGGATATCGGCAGTCACTTTGAGTATGGAGGGAGGGTAGTTGTGGAATTTAAGGATTGATGAGGGGTTTCAGTGTCAATTTGATCTCGAGCAGATAGTTTTGAATATCTTCAAGACTTTCTGTAATGGAGTTGGTTGAGAGTTTTGTGAGACAAAAGTTTTCCTTAGGTGGAGGTGAGTGTGTGGTAGAAGAAGAACGTTTAGTCTGTCTGCTGTGGATAATGCGGGGAGGGAGAGGGGAAGTGTTGGATTTAGAATGTCTGGATTTAGAATGGGAAATAAGATGTAGGAGGGTTAAGTATAGGAAAGGGTGTAGGAATATCTTGGGAGGGAAGGGGAGGGACAGAGCGAGTGACATTACTAGAATAGGGAGTCAGAGAAAAATCTCGCCGACGTGCTTCCTGTATGGCTTCACGCAGAGTTAGACTAAGTCTGAATTTGAGAGTTGCCACTTCAGACTCAAACTTGTAGGTGGGACAGCCCCAGTTGGCACATGTGAGACTGTGCAGAGCAGTTTGGTCGGTTATGTCTAGATTGGGCACACAGAGGGCATCAGGCTGTGGAATGGCAGTGTTTGGCAGGATGTTCTAAACGCCAACAATTTTGATACTGATATGGTTGGACAGGGATGGATTCTCCACCGATGTAAACATTAAAGGGAAGGTCATGTCTATGGAAAGTAATTTTGGCAATGTTGGTGGGGTTCTTACGACGACCTCTAAGAGGAATTGAGTAGGGCTGTACTGATATCACATCGTAGTCCGTGAAGCAGGCAAGTAAGTCTTCTCCACAATCTGACCAATTTTTGTTATAGATAGGGCAGTATGTTGGGGAGATAGATACAGTTCTGGTACAAGTATTGAGGGTTGGATGAGATTCTGCAAGAATGGGGTTGCCAGAGAGATCAGTTAGAGTTGATAATGCTATAGCTTAGTTTTCAGATGTAACTGTGACTAGACGGGAACGATCGGGCCGGCTACGGAAAGAAACTTTGTTTTTGGAGACATTGCTGGAAGAGAAGTGTTGTCAGAGTAAACGACTGTGGGGGATATCACGAAAAAATCGGTTGAGTCGAGGGCAGAGGCCCAAGGTTCCCAGTCCTGGCCTCCTAAACCCCCCCCCCACGACAACAGCGGGCAAGGGACTGAGGGGTACAAAGAAGAAAGAGAGGGAGAGACCGACAGTGAAGAAGTGGTGATTGAAAATCCCAATATTTGAATGACCAAAACGCCATTTATTGCTCTTTGAATACACATTATAGGGAAGGATGAAGGATGCAGATGATGTAGAGGGAGATGGGATAGGATTAAGGGGTGTAGGTGAACACAAGCAGGAGCAGGATGGATGTCGGCAGTCACTTTCAGTGAGAGGGAATGGGAGCAGAGAGAGGTTGTATGATGGAAGAGGTGTATGTATCTTTTCCTGGGTCATGAGTAGATGGTTTTGTATGTCCTGAAGTTTCTGGGGAGGCCTGAGAAACGAAGATTTTCTTATGAGGTAGATGTAGATGATGTAGTAGGGTGGAACCTTTAGATTGTCTGTGATAGGTAGAGCGAGGAATGGTAGGCACTCGAGAAGTAGAGATTGGTGTGTATGTATTCAGAATGGCAAAAGAAAGTGACAGAAAGGAAGGGGGTAGAAGTGGGAACGTAAGGATCGGAGGAAGAGATATTAAGAGAGTTGTAGAAACATCTTGCAGAGAAGGGGGAGGCTCAGAATGATGGACAGCACTGGACTCGGTAGCAAGAGAAAAATCTTCCTGCCTGGCATCGCGTAATGAGAAGCGAAGTATGAAACCAATTGGTACTTCGGACTCGAACTTGTAGGAAGTTTAGTCTCTATACATTACATTATGAGAGCAACCACAACTGGCACACGTGTGTGATGCGCAGGGTAGATCGAACGGCCATGGCCAGATTGGGCACAGAGCGGTGAGCTGTGGAACGACAGTGCTTAACAGGTTGGCCAAAAAGCCAAAATTTATAGCATTGACGTGAAGTCGATATGTCGTACAGGGAAGGACGTTCCACCAATGTGAACTTCATGGAGGTCATGTATTGGTGAAGAACGCATGGCGTCCTCTGGGAAGCATAGTGTAGTACTGTAATGATAATGCCTCATATTCAGTGATTTAGGCAACCAAGTAATTTTCAATCTGACCAGTCCTTGTCTACAGACAGGGGAATCAGCTGGGGAGATGGAAACAGTTCCAGTATAATTATTAAGGGAGGAATGAGACTGGGCAGGATGTCAGTCATGGTAGACACTGCACGAGCCTGGGAATCGGATGTAATTGGCGGGAACGATCAGAACAATAAGGGTAAAAATAAATTAGCGGTTAGGATAAAATGTGTTAGATATCAAAGGTTATAGAGTGTTATAGGATAGTATGATAGTGAAAAGAGTAAAGAGGGGGAGCAAATGAATTAAGGCGGAGAGAGTACAAGAGGAAAGGGTTAAGAGTGTAGGCTGAGTGGATGAAATAAAAGAGTACTGTGTCTGAGGAAGAGAAACATTGTATAAGGAAAAAAAAGCAAAGAAAATCATACGAAAAAACGGTGAATCGGGTAGGATGGGTGTTTTGGAGAAGTGGGGGAATAATCAGGGAACGAGATAAAAAAAGGGGGGGACACCACACACACAACCCCACACACACACACCCACCCCACACACACAACACAAACACACACAACACAAAGTGACAACGAGAACCTTAAGGGAATGGCATTAATTCTCATCAATAATCCTGTGGTTAAATTCCGAAGCCGGAAACCTTAATATGGCTTAATTCAAAGTATCTTTTATGCAGTAATAGACAGAAATTATGAAATGTAGAAATTTGCTTTCATATTTTTGGAACCCGCATTTTTTTAGCCCTGTTTTTTTGACCGCCGATTAATCAAGGCCAATGATAAAAGTTTTTTTTTTCCCAGAAGTTTTGGGTTTTCCAGACTTTGGTATTTGCCCCTTCTATAAAATACCATATTAAATAAATTTTTTGATATTTGCCCAAACCTTTTTCCTGACCATCGTCCCTATTGTGGCACACATTAAATTTTTCCAATCCTCCTGTCCATTTATACACTAAGATTTTGTAACATTATTTACTTGCCACAAATTATTATTCCAGAGAAGATATTGGCCCGGGAAAATTTTAATTTTTAGTTGCGATTTTCCACCTCAACATAGAGTTAATAGTGAACCCTTGAGCTTCCTATCAGCAATTATTTTTGTTTGTTTTCATTTCCCTCTTGAGATTTTACTGTTGTCAAAGAGAAACGTTTTTTGAAAACGTTAAAATTTATAAGAAGAAGACTTCCCATTAATCAGAGTAAAACTGAAACCGTTTTCCGTGGGCTATTTTTCTTTATAGCCTTTTCACCTTTTGAGGGCTTTAAATCAAAGCAACTTTAGTCCTATATGGCCTTTTTCCAGATTGTTAGGTTGATTACCAACTTTTTTTTTACCTTATACTAAATTTTTAACTTTAATTTTAAATGATTTTTTTTTTTTCCCACCCCGTTGGCCCCCAGTTTTTGACCCATCCCTTGGGGATTAGGTTTGCTTTATTTCAGTGTAACAAGTCACCACAGAAAAAGGAGAAAAGGATTGAATATGTAAGTCCCCGCCGGACCTTGAAGGAATCACGACTAATAATTTATAAAAAGCCCAAGGTTACTCCACCCGCAAAAAAATCCTTCTAACCAGTTGAATTTGTTTTTTCCCCCGATTTTTAGGAATCGACTCCCCTTAGTGGGGAAATAGAAAAGTGTCCCCTCCTCAGTTATAGGGAATTTGGGAGCTTTTAAAAATGAATTCCCCCCGTTTTTTTTGTAGTATTGGCACATTATTTTTCTCAACCAAATATTAACAAAACCTACATGTTCATAGCGTGCTTATTAGAGCAGTGAAGAAACTAGAATTTTTAGTAACGTTTAGGTGTTTAGGTACTTAAGAATTCCCGAAACTATGACCTCCAAACACGAAATTTTCGGGAACAGTCAGGACACAACGGAACCGCCTGGGACTTTTCCCCTCAACGGATTCCCTGTAAAAATTAGCCTAACTCGGTCCATCCGCAAGGCCCGGCATTTTTTCACCTTTCAGCATACTTGCAGGACCCCTCCCTCCCTCCCAGGGGCCCATTTGAGGACTGGCGGCCTATATTTCTTTTAACTTTTCAACTCCGCCCCCCCAACCCAGGTAGGCCCTTAAAAATGAAAAGTAAAACGTTAGTTTGTTGATAGTTTTTTTTGATATAAGTAGTAACCCGTCCCCCTCCCCACCCCGTGAGGCCTGGAACACACACGAACACACAACACACCACCACACCCAACAACACACACACAACCGACAGGACACACACTACATCACAACAACACCACACACACAACACCCCTACCACCACACCCACACCCACCAACACCCACACATATTATGTTTATAATATATTACTATTATATATATTTATATTTATATAATATAATATAATATATTTTATATATATATTTATATATATATATGTATATATAGTAGGTATGTTATATTAATAGATTAATATATAATATATTATATATATATATATATGTTTAGAATATATAATATATACATATATAAATAATTATATTTTATATAAATTCATTAATATAATGTATATAATTCATAGGATATATCTCTATAGTATATTATATATTAAATACATATTATTAATTTATATTACTAATATTTATACATATATATATTATGGAATCTCTATGATTTTATAATATATATATATAAAATATATGAATATATAAATATATTATATATATATTATATATATATTTATTATATTATTATTACATACAGACATTATTAATAAATATTATATAATATGGAAAATTATATATATACATAAATAATAATGAAATATATAATTTATTATATTATATAAATATATATATTATATATATCTAAATATATATATACTGGCAAAATAATTATTATATTTATATTTATATAGTGATAATGATAATATTATTATTATTATATGATAATATCTATATTTGTAGTAATAAATACTATACATCTATTATAATCTCAATATTTACATATCTATATTATAATATATGTTATATATTATATATATATGTTTGTTTGTGTGTATTATACTCCTATCTAATATTATATATCGTTCATCTATAAATTTATATAATTATTAGCATTATACATATATTTATTGGTGGTGGTAAATATATAATCTTCTCATCTATATCTATATTATTCTCTATATTCTAATATATTTACAGAATACTACTAGTATCATATTCTGGTCTCATCTCTACGGTGGTGTGTGGGGGGTTTGTTATCTATCTTATTAATATATCTCTAGTCTGGGCGTATCGATCTACTACAACAGTCATCTATCATTCATCTCTCCTATCTTTATAACTGTGTGTCATGCTTCTATATATATACTTAATATATCATAGATATATTATATCATATCTAATATCTTCTATCAATTGGCAAACAATACTAACATATTATTCGACATATCTTATATCAGACTTTATATCTATATATCTATATATAATTTATTTAATATATCTACTACATATAATCTTACTACTATCATAATCTATAATATATACTATTCATATATATATATATATATATTATCAATTTATATATATAGTATTATATATCATATATATATTCTATATATTATTATTCATGACTTAATCTTATATAAAACATACATATACATCTATATTAATATATTATTATATAATTATGATTTATAATAATATATATATATATATATCAAATATATATATATATATAATAACAATTATTTTATATATTAACATACATATACAGTATATATATAAAATAATATATATATATATAGTGTGTTATATATATTATGATAGGTGGGTTGTGGGTACGGGGGGGGGTGCGTATAGTAATATATTAATAATTTAGATAATAAGGTATATAGTTTATAATCTAATTTATATATTAATATTAAATTACATGAATTAATTATATATAACATATTAGGCAGCGTGGTGGGTTTTTTATATAATTTTATAAGGAATTATATATCATGTACTTTTTTTTTTTTAATATTTTAGTGGTTTATAATTAGAATTCCCATATATACATATATTAATTGGTGGGGTAAATATATTATTATATAATGTATACTTATAATATAAATATACATATTATATATTAATTATATATACAATACATATATAATATATATAATATAATAAATTATATTAATATAATATATTAATCTTATATGTATATCTTTCTATATATAACCATGAATTAAAAGATATTATAGCATTGATAAATTTATATGAATTATAATGATTACTCATGTAACGTTTTTTATATATTTTATATAATTATAATTCAATATGTATAATATCTTATATCATCCTATCTTTATATCTAGATATATATTATATAAATATATTATATATTATATAAGTATAATATAATATAATTATGTTTAACTTATATATTGTTTATATATATCTAAATTTTTTTTTTTTTTTTTTTTTTTTTTTTTTTGTTTTTTTTTTTCCCTGTGTCCTGCTTGTCGGATTTTTTTGTTTCCCAGTTCTTGGCCACATAATTTTTTTCCGGTTATTTTTCGTCACGCCCCCCAAATTTTTTGCCTCCAAACTCGCATCGCTTTGAACTTGGGTACAGCCGATCGGGGGTACGTGGGGCCCAGGAGATCGACCACATTCCCTTGTTCCAGCACCGCGATTGGAGGATCCCTCCAGAACTTGCCAGGGTTTTATTAACCGGAGTGGCTTGGAGTGTTTGGTCTTTTTTGTTTTTTTTTTCTGTGGCCACACGACCGAAGGGCTGCTTGTTGCCCCCCTACCCGCTGCGGGGTCCCTTTCAAAACTCCCCGTCCCCCCTCCAGTGGGGGGGCCACCCCCTAAATGTGGTTTTTCCCCACTTGGACAGACTAAGGGATGAAGTGTGCCCCCCGTGGGTTTGTGCCCACGCCAGTCTCCCCACCTGAAAAACCGATTTCTCCAGAAACCCAAGCCAAACCTGACCGGATTCCAGTTTTTTTTTGCCTCCCTGTTGGGAGTCCTTCAAGCGCGTTAACCACTCGAAGCAGCTCCAGGAAAGTACCATTGGCGTAACGCCCCAGGCACGGGCCAGAATACATCACCTCCCTTGAGACCATTAGAGGCCACTGGAATCGGTGGGGTTTCCCGCAAGGCTTTCCCGCTAAATGGTAAAATCAAGTCCCCCTTGCCCGTTCGTTTCCAATGTGGCGTGAGGGCTCGGACAACGCCCTGAAAGAAGGGACAAGAAACAAGTTTTTTTTTTTTTTTTTTTTTTCTCAGGAATCCTTTGCTGAGGATGTTTCGAAAGGCCCACTTTTTCTTGGTAAAATGACCCTTCGCGCCTGCCCCCTTACCAACCCTTGAGGAAAAACTGAAACCCTAAGCCTCCCTCAAACATGCTGCAGTCCGATCAGCCGCGGATGGGACGGAATTCATCTCATATTTCATGTTGGGTTTTTCGTGAACGTTGGACTTTGATAATTTTTGGAAACAGTTTTTGTAACCAGGTTGGGAATCCTCCCACAGTTTTTTTAAGCTTTGGGGAATGCAAGCCCGATTGGTCCCCCCTCAGTGCTTGGTGCCGGCCCCAACCCCATCAACCGAGGAACTCCCACCCTTAAAACAGAGTTTTAGGCCCCTGCGATTTTCCAGCTTGAGAGTGGAAAGCTGCAAGGCATATTTTGATTATCGCTGCTGAACTTTGCTAAAGGCCTTGGGGTGGAAACCCTATGGCTGTTTCTGGCCTGCATACAGTCCCCCCACTGGCTGCCATTTGGCCAGTCCTGGTACCATTTTTCACCCCTGACCCTCTGAGGGGCCGTGGTCCCCCCTCTTCCCCTCCTTTTCTGGAAGGGGAAAGGATTCGATTTTGGGAACCCTGGTAAAAGAAAGCACCTACCGTGGCATTACGACTTGTCTTCAGCATACCAGGCCCAAGGTTCCCCTCGCTCACATTCTTTCTGAAACGGGATTTCCGCACACCTTACCCTGGATGCACCAGAGAACCGGCCAGTCCTTGGATTTTTAACTTTCCCTGGGCAAGTCCCACAATAGACCCGTAATACTAGCGCTTTGAGTAATTTGTTGGAACGCCCGTCCCCCGTGAGTTTTTTTTTTTGATTCGGGGTTTGCCTTTGCAAGCCTACCAATCCGAACCCTCAGAAAGGCTTTTGGACCTTCGGTGGGCATCGGGAATCTCTTATGGGAGATCCTGGGCTCATGGAAAAAAAAATTCCCGACACAGATTAATTGGCCTTGAATTAGCAAGCCTCTATACTGGTAAACTGAAAAGTGGCCTGTAAAAGTGGGTGGTGGGGGTATGTCCCGAAAACTTCCTTCCCCTGTTAAATGTTCAGGGGTGGAGCAAACAGGCGTGTCCCCCCTTTTTGCCAACCCCACTTTTTCAACAACTTTGTTATGGGACTGATTTAATTGGGCGCAAGAAGCTAACTAGCCAAATTCCCGCCCCCCCTGCTGAGCAAACACTAGGCAATATTAAGGTCCTCCCCGACCCCCTTGACTTTTGCCCCGACGAAATGTTTGGCCCCCCATCCTATTCTGAGGCCCTTTGGAGTCCAACTTTGGGTTGGCGGTCTCTTTGATGCATTTTAGCAATGAAGGGCGAAAGCCCCCTAGCTTTAGAAGTTCTCCATGGCCAAGACCCAGAAACTTCCCAGGACTTTGCCCTGTTTTAAGTGGGGAAACCCTTTATGTTTCAGTCCGACATTCCATGCTTGCTGCCCGAGGACGCTTTTTGAAAGTCCCCAAACAGAAAGGGTTTGTTTTAAACATACCTTTTTGGAGCCGTAATACGCATATCTCTGGGTTGGTCCCAGAACCCATGAAAAAGTCAGTAAAACCCCGGATTGGTCCCCCCCCTGGCAACCGTGAAGCCTGAACTCCCGTCAACAAGAGCGTTTTTTGGAGGATGTCCGGGTAACCTAATGCCAAACAGGACCAGGCTGCGTGTCTTTTTCCAAGGCCTTTGAATACCTTCCCAGTTTTTTGCTTCTATGAAGCCGGAACCCTGGAAAACCGCTATCCAAGTTTGCCCCTTGGAGTTTCCTCTCCTTGTAAATTGCCTTTTGTAAACAAGTCCCCCCTTCGCCCGGAATTTTCATGGGTTACCAGTGTTTGGACAGGACCACGTGTTCCCCCCCCCCAACCGGCGGTTTTTTTTTTTTTTACACCCGGAGACTGGCATTGGACCTTGGGTTTTTTTATTTTTTAACTTGCCCCATAATCCGGGATCGCCAACTCCGGCTTATATGGTCCAACCTACCCCTTTCGCCCTTCCCTATGGGGGAAACGACCCTTCCACCCAGGTTGTCTTCTCCTCTGCGAGACCCAAACCCTGGTGGAGGGAAGAACGTGTGGGGGACGTCCTAGAGATTCTGGCTTGGGCCCACACCTCCGACGAGGGACCCTTTTTTCCCGTGGAGGGGAACCTAGAGGATGTGGCCCGTGGTGGGGCCCATGCCCCCTGGAGACCTCGCCCTGCCGGAGGGAGTTCCCTCGTGGCTGGAAGCGAAAGGGTTGGATGCCCGGTGCCCAGTTGGGCCCCCCGCCCCCCCGTCTGGCCGGTTTTTAGCCCCTTGTATGGAAGATGATGATGATGATTTTGTCCCATTGGTCCTGGACCATGCCCCCCTTTCCATAAAAGTCCCCGTCCTTCACATTGTCCAATGTTTATATGGATACTAATATTACATATATTACAAATTGGTATCATATAGTGTGTTTAAATCAAATAATAATCCCTATCTGTAAACAAATTAATAAACTATATATAATAATGTATATAGATTATATATATAATTTTAAATGGTGTTGGTGGGTGGTGTGGGTTGTGGTTGTGTGTTGTTGTGGTTGGGGGTGGGGTGGGGGTGGGTGGGGTGGGTGTGGGTGTCTTAATGTATGTTAACAACATTCCTTATCCCAGGGAAAACCAGGTTTTTTTTTTTTTTTTTTTCTTATGAGGTCCTAAAAGATGAAGGATGACTTTTTGATGGTGGCCCGAGGGAGAGGATTGAATGTAAAAAATAGGGGGGCGGTAAAGGGTGGTGATTGGATGTCCCTTTTTGCAAAATAATGGGTTAAAATATTTGAGGTGAGAAAAAGGGAGGGTAAAAGTGGGTGGGTTGAGTAGAGATACTTTGGAGGAGAATGTTAGAAAAACTCCTTGAAGGGGAAGGGGGAGGGGGCAGAAAACAAGGGAATATTTAAAACTGAGGCAGAAGTAAGAAAGAGGCGAGGGGAGGGAAAAGAAAAAAAACTCTCGTGAGCCAGTTTTTACAACATGCTGAGAGAGTGTCCTTTACCGATTTTTTCCAAACATGCAGGTAAACGACAGCCAATAATAATATACATTTATGGGGATTCCTCAACACACACGTTGGTGTGAAATTGTGCAGGCAACTTTGAAATCGATACTATCGGTTGGGGTTTACATGGAGGGCATGATGGTTTGCTATTGGGACTGACACTGCCATTGTAAGTCCCACGAGGTTAGGTAGGGAATTTTTTTTTTTTCTCGCACATTACTGACCAATCCTTGTTTGGGGAGATGACACTTTTTTCCGGTACAAAAGCATTGAGGAGGGTGTGGCCCTGGCCAATGAATTGGGTTTTTGCCCAGTGAGTCCCCCAGTCAGAGTTTTTTGATTAATCTTTAGGTACGGACAAAACTTCAGAATGTAATGTGAAAGGCAGAAGGAAAATGCTGTGAAAAAGGAAACTTTGCCCTCATTGTTTTTGTGTTTTTTTTGTCAGAGTAGGGAACTGTAAAAGAGGTTGTATCTTCGACAATCAATCCCATTTGTTAGCTGCGCTAACCAGTAAAAAAAGAATTCAAAACGCGTTTTTTTTAAGAGGTGGGTTTAAGTAATGGAACCCTGGATGGTGAAATTCCTTTGGACTGACTGAGGTTGTAATTTTAGCAGGCAATTGAGAAAGGGGAAAATAGGTAAACATAGCATGTTCCCAAAAATGAAATGCCCTTGGGGTCCGGGGGAAATTAAAAAAATCTGTGGGGGGGCTATTTTGATTGAAGGGGCAAGCCCTTTAATGCCCCCTTAATTGAAAATAATGAAAAAAAATTCGGTCCCATTAGATTTGCAATGTAAGCCCATGGATTACAATTAACGGAAGAGCAGCAGTTCCCCATCCAAATGAGGGCCCCTTTTGAGGTTGTAAGGGCCTTAGAAAAACCCAAACTAAACGGGATACCGTTGTGGCCCATGGTTTTTGTTTTTCCCCCCCGGTTATCAGATGGCCTGGGCATAAAAGGTCCTCCTTTCCTCCCTTTCAATCGACCCGCGTCACCCTTAGAAGTTGGAATAGTTAAAGAAGGGTTGAAGAAGAGAAAGAACGGAAAAGGGGAAAAGAAACATATGGTGGGGGCAAAAATAGAATGAACCGAAGGGCCTTGAGCCCATAAAGGGTGATTTCTTTTTCCAGCTGGGTGGTTTTTTTTTCCCAAGTTATCCCGTCTCGCTGAGGCCCCCCACAACAAACAAAACAGGCATGGGAACTGAGGGGGGTCAGGGTTTTTTGTTACACACCATGTCCCTGTAAAATTGGAAATAAATTTTGCTTTTTTAGTTTTTGGTAAACGATCTGGCACCACATTGCCTAAAACAGTACATGGGATTTTTATAAATTTTTTTCCTCTGATTTTACTCAATTTTTTTTATATTTGCAAAAGAGTATTGTGGAGAATCAAAAAACCCCGAAACCCCTCCCTCCCTCAACGTAACATTTTAAGTATAGAAATGGGGCGAGATAGGTTGATGCTGAATGGAATAACAAGTACCAAAAGTCCCCCCCCCCCTTGGTATGGTTAAATGATAATCAAGATTGTAAGATTGCCAACTTTTGAAAAAATTTTTTGGGAAATGTTAAATTCACGCTTCACTTAAGTTTACAACTAATTGGCAATTTTTGAAGAGCGCAAGCCCAGTGAATGTAACAGTTTTGGGGTAGAAAAAAATTAACTAGATAAAGTACTAGAATTATGGTATATAATTTTGAAAATAACAAAACGTTTTTAAAACAAGCTGAAATATAATTAAACAAAGACCTTTGCACTCCATAATCTGTGGGTTGATTTGCCAAATTTTTTCCTCCCCTTAACTGGACACACTTTGAGGGTTAATGAAAATAATTAAACAAAAGACCGATAACAAAGAAGCCATGTAAAATCGGTTTTTTTATGAAAAAAAAACAAAATAAAATGTTGGGCCCTAGGCAAATTCCCAAGGGTCCATGTAAAAAAGCACTAAAAAATAGAAGGGTACAGTAAATGGTAGTTGGGGGAAGGCGGGGGTTTTTTTTGGACAGTATTAGTAATGTTGTTTTCTTATTTGGATTTTGGTTCCCACTAATTCTGATTATAAATGAAGAAATTGGGGTAAGAGTTTTTGATGAGTGGATATTGTTAAGGTTAGGTTATTTAAAGGGGGAAATTAGATTCAAGGGGAAAGATTATGTATGCCCGTCTGAGGGAAGGAGAAACAGGATTCAAAGCAGAATTGTTGAATTCCCTGAAAGGATAATCTGAAATAGGTTTTTTGGGAGAAATAGGTGGTGGGAAAAGCAGAAGTAAAATGGGTGCTGCATCAAGCCAATAAGAACCGAGACAACAGCCATGTGTGGGCAACTTAAAAAGGTCATTTACAATTAAGGGAACGAATCAGAAAACGTCCCCACATCAGATATTAGTTTGTGTTACATGGGTGGGGTGGGGCCAATATGTTAAGCGGGCGGGAAGAAAGCCATCTCCCCACGGTCTGTTTTCCATGAATGGGGAGCTTTGCCAGGAGAGAATTTGGTATTTTTTTACAGCATTGTAATTTTTAATTTTAAGTGCGGAAACTAAAGACCAGGAGAATTGCCATTCGGGAAATAATGTTACAGGAAAGTTCCCTTTATTGGGGTAAAATATCCCCCGTGGGGCCTGGAAGAATATGTGGGGATAAACCCGTTGGGGTTTTTGTTTGGGTGAAATGTTGGAACCTTAAGCGGCGTAAAGCCGTGCTAAAGAGTAAAAATCTGCCCCTTTCATTGCAGGGATTTCCACTGGCTGGGCACCCAGCAACAAAATCTGGATATAATTTTTTTGGCGGTGTAGAGCAGGTAGAACAGACCACGTTTCTGAATCTTAACAGACAAAGGTAAAAAAATTTGGTTTGAAGTGCCCAATAGATTTTATGAGAGTGTAACTTAAGTTTTTTATGAGAGGTCAAGTAAACAATAATGAAAGGAGGAAAATGAGATAGTATAATTTTTGTTTAAGGCCAAACCATGAATTGTGGTACATTTCTAATAGTAAGGGGCCACTGGGGATTCCAGGAGGAGGGTGGGTAATTTTTGAAAAAAGTGTGGAGTTTTGGGAAGGGTTTAAACTGGTGAGCCCCATCAACCGGGGGGTGGGGATTTGATGCCCATCCAATGTAAAACAGGAATAACTTGGAAGGATGTAAATGGACATGGTCAAGGGCCGAGGAAAGAACAAAAGGGGGAGATTAGCCTGAAATTTTTTTTTTTTTTGGGGTTTTGGTTCATGGAAAACAAGAGGAGCCAAATACGGGTGTAAGGTGTAAAAGCATGGAGGAACCGGAATGGAACAGAAAACGGAAGAGGGGTTGGAAATGTGGGAAAGGGGAAATGGGAGGAGGGAATATTTATCCCAATTTGCCACAATGGAAGAAGAGTGAGTAGATTAAAACGTTCCCCGAGAAGAACAACAGGTAAGGAAAAGCAGGATCGTGGAAATAAGTTTTTTTTGGTTGAGGGAAAAAGTTTTTTGGGTGGAAATCGGAGCAATATCTTTTTGCCTAGATTTTAGAGGGGAGAGAGAAGAAATATTTACTGGGGGAGGTATGAATTGGAATAAAAAACCTCGTCGACGTGGGGCTTTCCCCTTCGGCTTTTGCGTAAATGAGCCAAACCTTTGTGGAAATCTGAGAATTGCCACCCCTTTAACTTCAAGACATTTTAGGTCGGTAGCCCCCCCTATACAATACATTATTGGGCAGGCCG
The DNA here is from genome assembly GCF_015228065.2 of Penaeus monodon. Lineage (NCBI taxonomy): Eukaryota > Metazoa > Arthropoda > Malacostraca > Decapoda > Penaeidae > Penaeus > Penaeus monodon. The sequence goes on from NC_051391.1 coordinate 45,442,272, forward strand.
CCCACACAATTGACCAACACGTGTGTGGGGGGGACTGTGAAGAGCCATTTTGGGATTTCATCATGACCCCGTTTGTAACTTTGAGCATGGCAAAGACACTAAACCCGGAAGAAAGAAGAGATTTGTGATTCAAGTTTTACCAATTTTGCCCCTTCTAGAGCAATGTTCTTTGCACAAACACTAGTAAGGCTATGGGGTTTGGTAAAATCTGTTTGTGGGAAGTAACCCCACTTTTTTTTTGTTTTCAGTGAAAATGGAAGGCTAGAGGCGTCTCACCCATGAGAATAAAAGATTTCCCTGACCTCAATATTGTGGATTGAAATAAGTTTAGTAGGAAAAAGGATAGAGAGAAAGATGGAAGGTGTTGGAGCCATACGTTAGTTGATCCGTCCCCCCAGGCCTTTCCCCCAACGAGTGGCTGTGGCACGACCATGTAAGGCAGCAAATGAATTTCCCAGAGGAAGAAAAGAAAGTATTAAATAAGGAAACTCAGCAAGAGAAAATAGGGTGAAAGGATGAACGGGGGGTGGCTTTTTCTTGAAGTGGTCCCCCCCCCCCCCCTTTAAAATTGGGAAAGAGAAATGTGGAGGAAAAAGGTGAGAGCCCCACCTTACGGAGTGTTTGGTCCTGAAAGTAAGTGAACCTCAGTTCATACGGACTTTGGAGAAGCCAAATCAAGATGAGAGTATTTTCCGAATTTAGGGAGGACGGGCCTGAAATGGGATTTTGGGCCTGGATAAGTTTATGGGGATCTGATGACAAACAAGCCTGAAAGCTGATTGTAAGAAGATGTTATTGGAGGAAACATAAAAATTTTTCACAAGGCTATTTTTGTTTTTTTAACTGTTTTCTGGATTTGTAAAATGACTAAAAGAATGCAGATTTGCCCTCTTTTAAAGGAATAAGGGGCTGATAGTTTTTGATTAAGGGTGCCGTCTTTTTTTTGGTAGCGATAACTGTTTTTTTCCAAGGCTGCACATTTTTTTTTAAGTTGATTTTCTTTTGGTTGGCAAGCATAATTCCACCCCTTGGAAAACACATTTGGGAGTTTACAAAGGTCCTTTGAGGTTTTTTTTTTGGAATTGGCTTTTGTATTTTGTTTAGCTCTTAAGGAAATGTAAGTTTTTTTTGTGGAAACATTTGTATCCATAATCTGAAATGGAACGCATAGTATAAAATGGAAAGTGAGAAGGGAAAAGAAGAAAGGCAGGTAAAGGAGCCCCTAGAGAGAGGAACAATTTGCATGAAAGATTGCCTGGCGTTAAATGATCCAAGTTGTGGTGGGGGCACTCTTGAAAAATTAAGAATAAGGGTAGTTTGTGAAAGAGGAAGCGTTTATTCCTAAAGGATCGCCACGGGAAATTGGTGGATAAATGTTCCTTCCAAAGAATTGGCCCGTGCAAGTTGGAATCCAAACCACTAGGAGGGGATAGTGGGCTGGAGTTTTTGGAAAATTAAGTTTTTTTCTTGGTCGAAATAAGAAGGATATGTGTAAAAAAAAAAAGTCTCCCGTTGGAAAGGCCAAGATAAGTGATGGGTTTTATCAAATATAGGAGGATTTTAGTGACAAAACGAAGTCCAAGGTCCCCCCCTGTAAGAAATTGAAACCCGTGGAATATTCCCCAATGTAGGAAGAAATATAAAAAGTTCGAAAAAAATTAATATTTTTTTGGTGGATCCTGGAGCTTCAGGGGTGGGCTGTTGGGTTGGGGGAAGGGGAGTAGGAGGAGGTTTGTATTGGAACATTGCAAAAAGCAAAGGGAGGAGGCAGGATTAATCGGCATCACTTTTGAGTATGGAGGGAAGGGTTTTATTTTTTTGTGGAAATTTTTTAAGGATTGGGAATGGAGGTGTTTTTTTTTTTGTTCCAAGTGTCAATTTTTGATCTCTGAGCAGATTATTTTTTTTTTTTTGAATATCTTTTCAATGACTTGTTTTTCTGTACTGGAGTTGTTTGGTTTTTTTTGAGAGGATTTTTTTGGTCAGACCAAAATTTTTTTCCTTTTTGCTTTTCTAGTCCCCCCTTGAGGACTAATAAAGCAAAGTAGGTGGGAAGGTGAGTGTTGTGGTAAGAATGAAACGTAACGTTTTTTTTTTTTTAGTCCCCCCTGTCCCCCCCTGCCCTGTGGGATAAATTGCCCGGGAGGGAAGAAGGGGAAAGTGGTTTTTGTTTTTTTGAAATGTCCTGGATTTAGAATGGGAAAATAAGATTGTAGGGCTGTTTTTAAGTAATAGTAAAGGTTGTTAAGAAAAATATCTTGGTAAAGGGGAAATGGAGGGACCAGAAAGCGAGTGACATTTTACTAAGAAATAGGGAGTCCACCCCAAGAACGAATCTCGCCCGACGTGGGGCTTCCCTTGTAATGGCTTTTCAACGCAGAGTTTTTTTAGAACTAAGTTCCCCCTGATTTTTGAGGAGTTTTTCCACCTTTCAGAATCAAAAACTTTTGTTTCGGTTTGGAACAGCCCCAGTTGCACATTTTCAGTACTGTGCAAGAGCAGTTTTTATTTTTGGTAAAGTCTTATGCTAGATTTTGGGCCCACACAGAGGGCATCAGGCTGTTGGGAAATGGCAAAAAAAAAATGTTTTGGCAGGAATAGTTTTCTTAAAACGCAAAACCCCAATTTTGATACCTGGGAATAATGTTGGACATGGTGGATTTTCTCCCACCGATTGTTAAAACAGTAAAGGGAGGTCAAAATGGTCCTTATGGCAATTCAAATTTTTGGCAATTGTTTTGAGTGGGGTTTCCTTACGACGACCTCTCAGAAGGGAATTTGAAAGTAAGGGCTTTTAAACCTGGAATTTATTCACATCGTAGTTTCCCCCCCGTGAAGCGGCCAAGTAAGTTTCCTTTCTCCACACAATTCCTGACCCACTTTTTTTTGTTTTTTATAGATAGGGCAGTAAATGTTTGGGGGAGTAAGATACATTTCGTGCTGGTACAAGTAGTGAGGGGGTTTGGATGAAGAATTTCTGCAAGAATGGGGGGTTAAAACTGATATCAACCATCGTCAGTCCCCCCGTGAAATCAGCAAGTGTTCTTTCTCCCCATTCTTACCCAATTTTTTTGTTATAGGATAAGGGCAGTTATTTGGGGAGATAGATACAGTTTTCTGTACAAGTATTTTGAGAAGTTGGGATGAAGATTCCCTCAAGATGGGTTTGCCAGAAGAGATTCATTTAGAGTTTTGATAATGCTAAAAAAGCTTAGTTTTTTTTCCCAGATGTAAACTGTGGAACCTAAAACCGGGAACGAATCCCGGGCCTCCTTCGGAAGAAACTTTTTGTTTTTTTTTTTGGAGCATTGCCTTGGAAGAGAAGTGTTTTTTTTGTTTGTTCAGAGTAAAACGACCTGTGGGGGATATCACGAAAAAAACGTTTTGTTTGGAAGTCCCGAGGGCAAATGAGCCCCCAAGGGTCCCCCAAGATCCCCTGGGCCTTCCTAAACCCCCCCCAACCGAACAAAACAGCCGGCCAAAAGTGAAACCTGAGGGGGTAACAAGGAGGAAAGGAAGGGGGAGAGACACCGACCCAAGTGGAAAAAGTTGGGTGGATTGAACAATTCCCAAATATTTGGAAATGACCAAAACGCCATTATTGCTCCCTTTGGAATACAACAATTTATTAAGGGTAAGGATGGAAGGATGCAAGATGAATGTTAAGGTAGATGGGATAGGAATTAAGAAAAGGGGGTGTAGTGTTAACAACAAGCGAAGCCGGAAAACAAACAATGGATGTTGTCGGCAGTTCACCCCCAACTTTTTCCATTGCAGAGGAAAATGGGGGAAGCAGGAGATTGGAGGATGGAAAGAAGGTTGGGTTAAAATGTAATCTTTTTTTCCTGGGGGGGGTCCATGAGTAAAAGTATGGGTTTTTTGTAATGTCCCCCCCCTGAAGTTTTTTTTTTTCTCGGGGAAGCCCCCTGAGAAAACGAAGTTTTTTTCTTTACTGAGGTGAGATTTGTATATTGAATGGTAGTAGGGTGGAACCCTTTAAGCATTTCCCTGGTTGATATGTAAAGCCCGAGGAATGGTAGCCCCCCAACTCCCCAGAGAGTTAGAGAATTGGGTTGGGTGTTAATGTTTATTTCAGAATGCAAAAGAGACAGTGGACATAAAGGAAAGGTAGAATTGGGGGAAAACTTATGGAGTCCGGAGGAAAGAGATTTTTATTAATGAGAGTTTTGTAAAAAACATCTTGCAGAAGAAAGGGGGAAGCTCCAATGAATGGACAGCCCACTGGAAACCACTCGGTAAAAGCATAAGAAAAAAATCTTCCTGCCTGGCAAAAATCGCCGTAATGGAGAACGAAGTTAAAATGACCAATTGGTATACTTTTCCCCCCCCGGACTCGACACTTTTGGTTAGAAAAAAGTTTGTACTTCCTATAACCTTAACATTAATGATTAGCCAACCCACAACTGGCACCACCTGGCGTGTGGGGTGGGATTGCCCCCAGGTAAGAAATTTCGAACGGCCATGGCCCAGTATTGGGGCAAACAGGCGGTTGAGGCGTGTGGGAACCGAACCCAGTGGCTGTTAACAGTTTTTTGGCCAAAAAAGCCCGAATTTTTGTTTAATAAGCATTGGCCCGGTGGAAAAAGAAAGTCGATATGGTTTTTTCCAAACAGGGCAAAGGACGTTTTTCCCCCATGTGAAAACTTTCAACATGAGGTCAATGGTTAATTGGTGAAGAAACGGCATGGCGTTCCCCCCCCTCTGGGAAAGCATAGTTGGGTAGTTAAAAGTGTAAATGAATAAATGCCCCTCCATATTCATGGAGCTTAAGCTACCAAGTAATTTTTTTCCAAGTCCTGGACCAAGTCCCCCCCCCCTTTTGTCTACAGAACCAGGGGAATCAGCGTGGGGAAGATTGAACAATGGTTTTTTTTTTCCCAGTAATTTATTAAGGGATGAATGAGACTGGGCAAGGATTGTCCCAGTCTGGTAGAGACACCTGCCACGAGCCTTGGAATTTGATGTAATTGGCGGAAACGATCAAAACACTAAAGGTAAAGATAACGTTAGCGGAAGGAAAATAAAATTTGGTTTTTAAATAATCAAAGGTTTATAGAGTGGGTTTAATAGGTATTAGTAAAAAAACAAAAGAAAAAATGATAGTGGAAAAAGAGTAAAAGAGGGGACCAAATGAATTTAAGGCGGAGAAAGCAGTAAAGAGAAAGGGTTTAGAGTTTTTGTAGGCCCTGAGTGTTGAATTAAAAGAGTAACTGTGTCCCCTGAAGGAAGATGAAACTTGTAAGTAAAACGGCAAAAGAGTCATTAATGAAAAAAAAACAAAATCGTGTGATACCCCGGGTGTAGAGAGAATGGTGTTTTTTGGAAAGTTGGGTAAGAATAATCAAGGGGAACGAAGGAATACAGGGGACAACGGAAAGTGGTGACAATATCCTTGGGAAGAAAAAAAATGGTCAATGATTTTTTTAGAAGGTTTTTTTTAGAAGTCCTTCAATAGTTTGTGTTTTTTTCCGGGGGGGGGGGGGGGGGGAAGTCCTGAAAACAAATATTTCTTTCCTTAGTGAGAATAGGGAAATCAGAGGAAGAGGGGGGTGTAGGAAAGAGCAATTGAAGTGTAGGAGATGGGGGTAAGGGTTTTTTAGGTCACCCTAAGTGGCCCGGACCAGTTAAAGTTGAAGAGGAGGGAGGTAGCATCGGGTTTAAGTTGATATAGATTTTGGGAAAGGTAAAATTCCCCCTGGGGAATTTAGATTTTGTGGAAAAAAGAATTTGGGGGAAAGAAAGGGCGTAAGGAAGATTGGTTAGGGGTTAATGGAAAACGAAGATATTGGAGGATGCCCGAGGGCATCTTGAAAACTGAGAGGGGAAGTGAAATCGAAAAGGCATTTTTGGGATAGGTTAGAGAGAAAAAACCTCGTAGGGCTTGCTTTCCTGGTCTAGCCGTCCGAAATGGGGTTTTATGGTCCAGAAATAATATCCCAATTTGTCAAAGGTTCCCCCATATAGCAATTGTTGATTAAGTTATTGGTGGTGCCCGAAAGGGGTAAACCCTGAGTTAACGATTTAGGTTAAGTTGGACAGAAGAAGGGAAAACGAAAAGGAAATGGAAAAAGAAAAGAGCAGCCAAAATTCAGTGAGCCCGGGGCTGAGGCCGAGGGTTAAGGGTGTCCCCCCCTAGTATGTGCTCAAATTCTCCGTTTTTTTTTTCCTCAAAGCCCCCGCCCCCCCCAATTCCACAGGAATTGAGGGAACTTGTCCCCCCCATAAAAAAAGGGCCCTGGGTAAAAAAGAATCGACCCCAACTAAAAAAAAAAAGGGTTTTTTTTTTGCCAGAGTGGTAAGCGTTTTTAGAAGACGGAGGTGGGAGGAGAATGGTTAATGTGAATGAGGTAGTCCCCCCCCTGGTAGGGGAAAAGGGACGACTAAAAGGGTGGAATCAATAACAAGTTAATAAGGGGGAAGGTGGGAAGTCGATGAAAATCTCTGCAGTAAAATGAAAGGGTGTTTTTTTTGGACGAGGGTAGGGGTTGGGGGTATCTATTCATTACTGAAAAAAATTTTTGCCCCTTCAACATCCCAAGTCATAGTGGCGTTAATTCCAAATAAGCGAAAAGGTTTGGGGAGGTTTTTCAAGTTGAATCCCCCCGAAGTTTAATTCCAGTCCATTAGGGGCGGGCTGCTTTGGATTTTTTCCAAAATTTTGGTTTTTATAAAAAATGTTGCTTGACAAGATTCATATAGCATGTTATAAATTGAAGGGTATGGTTGAACAGAGTAAGTTTTTTTTTTGCGAATTTTTTTGGGTTAGTTTGGGCAAAAAATGAACAGAAAGGAAAAATGGGAAAAACAGTTAATAAAACCATGCCCAAGCTAGCCCGAGGCGAGGCTGCGGCGGTTCCCCCCCTACTGGGGCCTCCAGTCCGTCCCCTGTTCCTAGCCCCCCCTACAAACACGAACGACCTAGGGATTGGAGGGTTTTAATGAAAAATTTAAAGCAAAAATGGGTTGCTTAGAACATCTACGGTTTTTTAAATGTTAGCTCTATAATGAAGATCATTAAAGGGTAGTTGAAGCGTTAATTGATCATAGTTTGACGTAATAATTAGTTTTTTGCTAATCTAAGAAGTTTTTTTTTTTTTTTTTATTTTTTTTAAGTAGGGTTTTTTTTCATGTTTTTTTGAGCCCGCCCGTGGATTCCCCCAGCATGATACTTAATTGTAAAGTTTTTTTTCATGTTGTGCATGAAAATCGTGGAAGGTTGAGTAATGTGGGGTAGGTCCACCAGTTTTAGTTGCCCCTTTCCACGGGAGAGTGCCGGGGTTTTACCCTTTTTAGGGTTAAAATGAGTTTATGGTTTTTAATGGTTTAAAAGCAGTGGGATTGGGGGTGCCTAGACAGCTAAGGTCCCATGTTAAGCACTATAGTTTTTTTTTTTTTTAATGTTTAGGAAGGGTTGGTTGGTTTAGTGATTAGTTTTTGTCTAAGCTGGGCCAAAGAACTTTTGTGTGATGAAAAGGTTAGGGTTCGGGTGTGGGTAAAAGGAGTGGTAGAGTTAGAATGAAGGAATAGTTTATGCGTTTGAGGAAAGAGAATAATGTTGTTGAATCAGAAAAAAGTGTTTGGGGATTTCTGTAAGGAATGTCTGGGACATGAAGTTTTTTGGGAAGGTTCGGTGAAAGGGAAGAAATAACTGTGGGGTGGGAAAGGCCCTGAGTAACGGGTGGTTATTGTTTTCAAACGTGGGTCCACGGACAATTTTATGAATATGTTGGGATTGAACATTAAGGGTGGGAACAAAAATCATATTGTGGTGGACAATCAAAAGATAGGAGTTTGGTGTTTAGACTTTGGGTGGGTTGCCCAAAATGGCGTTAATCGGCGAGAAGCGTTCCTTCGCCGCAACGTCCTTGTTCCCGATGAATGGGAAATTTTGAACCAGAGTGAGATTGATTAGTTTTTTTTTTTAAACAGAATTGGTTAATGTTATTTAGTGCTAGTGCTGACCAAAAAAAGGATTGTCATCGATTTATAACAAGAGGTCCCTTAAAAGTGGGTTGGGGTAATAATCCGGTGGGCCTTTCTGGAATAAATGGTGAGAAGTTGTGGTTTTGGTTCATGATTTTGGTTGGCATAGAGGCGTTGGCCCGTGCTTTAAGTGTAATCTGCCCTGTTGTTTCAGTTGCCCCCCGGGGGGAATTCCAACATGGCCCCCTTTTGGGCACACTCCAGCCAAAAAAATTTTGATTGGTTTTTTTTTTAGGCGTGTGGGGGAAACAGTTTAAGAACAAAACCATTTTTTTTTCCTGGCGAGTCTTGTAAACAAACATGTGGGGTTTGGTGGATGTGGGGTATTTGACTTTTAAAATTAAGAGTTTTATGATTTAACGGGAGGTCAGTAAAAATTGGTAAAAGAGGAAGAGAGAAAGTGAGTTAAAAAAAAATATGTGTTTTTTAGTAGCAAAAACGGAGTGAATTACAGTTTTCAAATGTAAGTAAGGATACGGGATTTTTCAGGAAGGCAGGGAAGTTAAATTTTTTTTGACAGTTAACGAGTTGAGAAGATTCTGGCAAAAACCAAGCCCCACCGGAATGTTGGGAAATTTTGGGACAAACCATAATATACGTGAATACTCAGAGTGCAATGGATTTGGATACAATGGGTCCCAGGAAATGTTGAGGAAAGGGAAAACATAGGAAAGGGGATAATTTTGAATTTTTGGTGTGGGCTCGGGGAAAACAGAGACACAAATTATGGGGGTGAAAAAGTATAAGCAATGGGAGGGGAAACGGAAATGGAAAACAGAAGAACGGGACAGAAGGTTTTTTTGGGAGATTGGGGGGAAAGGGGAAATGGAAATTAAGGTAATCCCATGCCCGAGTGGAGAAAAGGGATGAGGTAACTCGTGGAGATGGAAAGCTAAGGTAAGAAGTAGGGGTTTTTGTGGGATAGGTTTTTTTTTGTTAGTGATTGGAAATTGGGTGGATTTCGAAAACATAGCACTCGGAAGAAGAGAGGAAAGGGCAACGGAACCCCCGTCCCCGAGATAGAGAACTGGTAATGCCTGGAATTCAGTTGTACAGGCCCCCCTTCCTCAACACCTGGGGAGGACCGAAAGGCGCCTAGTTTTGCTTAAGCCCGAAGACCAACAGTGATGGATTTGTAGCCCAGCAATGGCGGCCAAAGGGAAGAATTTTTTTTAGAGAGGTAAAAGATTATGGCCAATCCCCATATCAAAAAAAGTTGGAAAGAGTAAATCAAAAGTTAACAATGAAGAATGACGGGATTTTTTGCCCGTCCTGAAGCCCCCCCATGGATATATGGGGAATTAGAGTTTTTTTTTTTAAAGATTCGAAAGACGCGGAAGAGCTTTTTTCCCCTTTTAAATGGGTAAATATGGTCCCCCCCTCCGCCGGCCAGTTTTTTTTGCGTCCAAAAATGCCACCCTAGGAAAAATTTTTGCCAAGAAGGAAACGGCCAATTGAGTGGGAGTGCCCATACTAATAAAGTGGTGGTAGGGGAACCTACAACTTGGAAGCGAGAGAAAAAAGACCATGGAAGAAAGAATTTTTAGAAGGTAGAAAAAGCGGAGCACCATGGTTTTTGGCTCAGGACAAGATTTTACTGAAATGAAGATTTTTTTGCAACAAGAGTTTGGGAAGGAAATTGGGTAGATATTTTTTTGGTATGGATGTGTCAAGAGGGCATAGATGGTTGTTTTAATTCCAATCACATATAGTGATTGAACCCGGGGCTTTTCCTGGTGTGGTCATAACTGAAGACCAATAATCAATTAACAGCAAGAAGGAATAACAGTTGGTACTGAAGCAACAACTGCCTGTGTGTGGTGACGACCTTCCCCATTTTGGGAGGAACCGAGAAAGGATGATGTGGAGAGTCGAACAATTTTTTGAACCTGGAAAGTGCGTTTGGGGAGAGAAAATGCCTTTTTATGTAAGAAACCCCCATTGTTTTTTTTCCCACCCGTTATGCCTAGAGAAGGACAATTTTGTTTTTGAGACTTAAATGGTAAACGCCCATGTCCGTTAATTCATAAATGCCCTTTTTTTGTTTTCCCTGATAACAAAAAAAAATTATACTTTAGTACGAATTCCATGGCGTGGCCAAATGGCAGATGTAAAATAGATGTTTCCTCAAAATTGACAAGTGGGGGGTCAGCCCTTGCTTTCTGACAAGGGCGGAAAAACCGAACTTGGAAGGGAGAGAAGATTTTGTGAGATTTTTTTCAGATACCAAACATTTTAAGCGAAGTTTTCACCAATTCGCTCTAATATTTTTTGCAACAAGCAGCTAGGTTTTTTTTTTTTAGTGCCATTGGGGGCAAGTTCCCCCCCCCCTTGAGAAAAGGGGTACCCGATTTTTTATTGATTTCCGGAAAAGAAGGATAAAATAGCGTCTTGCCCAATGTTAAGGGGAAATTTTTTCCCTGATGTTCCATAATGTGGTTTGTAAATTTTTTTTAATAGAAAAGGAAATAATGAGGAAGTGGGATAGTTGCCCGGGACCTACCGGTATTGATTACGTCCATGGGCCCCTTCATGAGTGGGGGTTTTACGGCACCGATTTTTGTAGGCAGTAATGAGTTTTTGTTGTTTTCAAGGAGAAAAATTGGGGCATTAAATTAAGGACCTCATTCAGAAGATGGGTTTGAAGGTAATGGGGGTACGTTAAAAAAAATTTGAAGGAGATTTTTTGCGTCTGACCCCCCATGTATATGGGATAGATTTTTTAAATTCAAAGGGCGCGGAGAGCTTTTTTTTTAAATGTGTAGAATAGGTCTTCCCACACATTTTGGGAGTAAAAATGACTCTAGGAATTGGCCAGGGGAAGGCATTGGGAGTGGAGGCCATATAAGAAAGGGGGGAAGGGGACCAAACCCTGAGCGGAGAAAAGGAGGAGAAAGTTTAGGGGTTTTTAGAAAACGGAAGCCAGGGTTTTTGTGGCCCGAAGAACTGTTTGAGATTGCAATTGAAGAAATTGGTGAGTTTTGGGTATGGGGGCCCAGAGCATAGATGTTAAATCTCAACATATATGATGACTGGCCCCTTGGGGGAAAAAACTGAGACAAAATCATTAAAAACAAAAGGGAAAAAAGTGGTCTGACACACGGTACAGTGGGGATCAGTGTAGCAGCGGAGCCAGTGACCTCCCCTCGCCCCCCCTATGTTTCCTGCACTGCTGCTATCTTCCCTTCAGCGGGAAGGTCACTATTTATACCGAGAATCCCTAGGCCTAGAGAGTCCGTCGCCAGCGCCAGGCGGTAAGGTCCCCGCCCCCCCCCCCCGGGAAAACTGGCCGCGGCCCCCAAAACCACCATCCCATAAAAAAGGTCTCGTTTTTTATACTGTGTGGTTCGTTTTCCAAAATAAAAAATCAACCCGTTAGCAATAAAACTACCCTTTTCACCATGTACAAGGATGATGCCTTTTAAAAAAGTGGGGGCAGCGAGGGGCCTTTGCACCTTTTGGGCATGCAACACGGACACACCACCCCCGAAAAAATCCCTCGCCGTTTCCCAAGACTACCCAAGAAAAAAAAAGAAAGTACACGGTGGGCCCCCTTTTCTTATTTATTTTCCCTTCCTTCTCCCAAAATGTGTAACCCTTTGTTTTTGGGGGAAAAAGGTGCAAATGCAGAAAAGGGACGTTCTCCCTATTCTTCACCTCAATCGTTTTTCCGTGCGATCGAGTATGTGATCAAAAAAACGAATTCGTTCGTTATTTAAAAGTAAAATTATTTTCTCTCGGTTTTTTAGAGATTTATTTTTTTCATCTCAACGAATTTAATGCATTCGTGATTTTATCTTACCCAAAATACCATTTCTTTTTTTTCCGTTCCAACCCTCGCCCCCGCCCCTGAGTCCCTTTTTTTTTTCTTTTTGCGCCCTTTGGATTAAAAAAAGGTTTTTTTCTGTTTTGACGACCTCCTTTCTTTTTCCGTCGGGGGGGGCCGGGGTGGGTAAAATGACCGCTTTTTACCCTGTTTTTGGTTGTTATTTTTTTGCCCCTTTGGGAATTTAAACCTAGCTCTTAATTGCTTTTTTTTTTCCCCGTTCTATCGGCGCTAGAAAAAAAGTAGTAACAGAAATTCTTTAAAAATTCTTTATTTTTGAATAGGCAAGGATCTCCCCTTATGTGCACGAATTGCCGTATTCCCCCCGGGGTTGTGAAAAAGCCAAATTAATCTGCGCTGTCGTTCGAGAGTGTACAAAAAACCGAGTTATTCGTTCTTTAGCCCCCTTTTGATCGTGTGACCCCGGTTAGTCCGTTAATTTAAAGTAGATAGGGTTTAGTAGAATCATTATTCGCTTATTAATCAAAACCTTTTCACCCCCCTCTATCGCTTGCATTTTTGGAAAACCCCCCAAGCTTTGTGTGATTCGTGAATTTATATCCTTGGGGAAATTTTTGCGAGCCCCCCTTTACAATACGCAAAAGAGAGCAGGTTATTATTTTCCGGGCTCAATCGTTCAGTGGGCTTTGGGGTATAGATCCCCCCCGTTATTGAGTTTTTTTTGAAGCTGACAGCAAAGCTAACTGAAACCTCGCAGTTCAGATTTCTGACCCCGAGAAATTTGCTTGAAAAAAATTGGCAAATTTTTTCATGTCCCCATTCTTCATGCGAATTCTGTCGCATATCATTATTGTTAATGAATGTGGTATTGAAATTCTTAAAAAGTACATTGCTAATTACTTCAGTTTTATTATAGTGAACCTAATATTCGTGTTTTGATTCATTTCGTGTGAGGGCACCTCGCTTCCCTCTCATTACGCTAGCTGTCCTCACACACGACACACACACATTTTAGCTCATCACACACACAGGACAAAAACACTGACCCTTTTTATTGTCCCTTGTGCCGGGTAAAGATTTATTATTATCCTTTACCCGCATTTTTTCTGTCGCTGTCTGTGTAAATAAACATCTATTACTCTCTGTGGGACGACTGTGGTTCAAGAATCTTCGCGGATTGCCGTGGGCGTCTCTCTTTTCTCTCTCATTCTTCAGAGATGGTTGGTATTCAAAAATCTATCGGACCGCTACTGAATCTCCCCTTCTATTTTTTTCTTTATTTTTGTGAAAAAAAAACACAAAAAGAAAAAAGCGAAAAAAATTAAAAACCCCATTAAAAAAGCATTTTTTATAATCACCGGCGTGGTAATAAACCCCCCTTTTTCTTTGCCTTTCTTTTTTTCTTACTCTGGGGCCCCAGTGTATATCTGGCTCCCCGCTTTATTTGCAGTCCGGACCGACACGCACCGAAGGAGAACCTGCTACGTTCCGATCACCTTAGATGCCGTGGGAAGGGGCGTCATCGAAAATGCATAGGCCCCCGGACCGAGATTTCGTCAAAAAATTTAAGCCTACCATGTATGGACGGCGTGCCTGCCAGCGCCCCGAGTTCCCCCCCCCACCGAGACCCGCAGATCCTTCAAACCCCGGAGCTCGTACGCAGCTAATGAAGATTTCGGGGGACAACCACCCAGGTGGGCCGACAGATCTGAAGGGGGTTGGACGAGGGGGCCCCCCGAGTTACCGGGGGAAGGGAAAAAAGTCTAGACAAACCCGGGGTCAAGGAGGCCCGTGCGAGATTTTTGAGGACGATCTGATTACACCGAGACCAGGGGGAGAGGACGCAGGTCAAACGCCACGAAGATCCCAGGGCAAGGCACCGGAACGAGATGACCCGCCAGGGTTTGGGCCCCCTTTGGGGAAAACTAAGACGCCTCGAGGGCGGCGAGAGTAGTGGCCGGCAATGTCATTGGAGGATCAGGTAGCAACGGGCCCGTGACCTCACCTCGCTCCCCCCCTCTTCCTGCACTCTGCTTTTGCTCCTCCGTGGAAACCCCTACTTTACCGAAATGACCAGGGCCCCAGGTCCGCGCCAGCGCCAGCGCGGGAGGGCACTCCCCCCCCTCCCCCTCCGGGCAGCTGGCGCGACCCGCCACCACCATCCCTAAAAGACATGTCCGGAGTTTTTTTACTGCGTGGTATCAAATCCAGAAATAAAAATCAAGCCTTAGGAGTATAACTACCCTCTGTTTACCATTTACTAAGGGTGATGCCTTTTCACACGCCTTTTGGGGACCTTCGATTTGAGGGAAAAAAAGATGATGGGAGAGGCAATTTTTTTACCGGGGGAAAATTGCATTGGGGAGGAGGACTTTTTGAAAACCCCTGTTTCCCCGTTTCCTAGGGGGACAAATTTTTGGAGAATATGGTACCCCCTATATTGCTTTTTCTAGATCAAAAAAAATAGCTAGTACGATTCATGGGTGCAAATGCAAGAATATATGTCTCAAAATGAGCAGGGGGGCGCTGTGTTCTGGCACGGCGAAAAAACCCAATTGGAAAGGGAAGAAAATTGTGAGATTCAAAAACCACTTAAGCGGAGTTTTGCCTTCGCTCTAAAGTTTTTCACAAGCAGCTAGTTTGTACGATGGGGCGATAGTCTTGAGGGAAGGGGACCCGATTTATTTGGGTTTCAGGGAAAGGGGAA